>NC_133777.1:25612401-25718456 GCF_003597395.2 Chelonoidis abingdonii
GGGACCTGGAGTAGAGGGCGGGCCCAGGTCCCTCCCTCTCCACTCCCCTCCTCCAAGGACACTAGGGGAGTGATTAAGAACTGGTTCAGAGGCAAGCAATAGCGCCCTGAACCTACCCCAGAGAAGAGAAAGCGCGAGACCCAGAGAACAGTACCGGTAATTTGCCACAATATATTGTGTAACAACAACTTTTTGCACATCTACACCTCCCCCCCAAGTTAAAAGAACACTAAGGTTGTAAAGTCATGCACTTTAAAGTTAGCATTAATTCTGGTAGTTCCTATCTACAACCTCAATTTGGCACTCTTGTGTGTTTGTATTATGATACAATTTTTAATTACATAAATCACACAATTTTTTCCCCAGGACCCCTACATCACAAAATTGCCACATGAGACAGATGAATGGGAGGCTAGGATAATACCAAACTCATTTACATTTCTAGAAATCCAGGGTCAAATCCATTTAGATTAGATGTAGTTAGTGCAAATACAGTGTCCCCTAAAACCACTGTTATTTCCACATTAGAAACAACCAAACTGATTTCCCAAAAGCAGCCTCAGAGAGAAAGCACAAGTATTAGTGGGATTAAGGTGCAAGTAGTGAGCAGCTCTGGAAAGCTTATACATTTATTAAGGTGCAATGTGCAAAGCACGTTATTTGACAACATAACTGCAAAAAGATTAATGCAAAGATTTATGACTTTACACATGCTGCAATGACTCAAACATTGCTAAATTATGGATTGAGAAACATGTGGCGATGACTGAATTATCACAATTTCTACGTAGGGTATACCTCCTAACTTTCTAATTATCTCAGAACTTTTTGCGGATGCTCTTCCAACAGAAGCATTTCCTTAAACAAGTCAGAAGTAACATGTATACAGCACAAGTACAGTCAGTCAGTCAGTGGTCATAAATCTGCATTCTTTGCAATTGTGCTTGGATCACTGCCTGATTTTCCTTTCCACTGAAATATTTTTCAAACATTAGCCCAGTTTTCCAGAATCTGACAACTCCATCCTTCAGTCCCTTGCCCATCAGTCTGCCCGCTACCATAATTTAAAATCAGCACTACAGCCTAATCTTTTATCCAGCTTTATCGTATTAGATTCCACAACTGGTTCTTTGCTTCCTTTTCCAATTCTTTGTGGATTGAAGTACAAACTTAAACACCAAAGGAACCATACATTTTCACTTACAAAAACAAGAAATATTTATACAAGCCCAATCAAATTAATGCAGCCAATGCATCTGGAAGCTACATATCTGGACTGTTTTCAAAAAAGGCTATGAAATGGCAAACTTTTAAATTAAGTGTTTTGACAACAATGCTTAGCTCTTATATGGTGCTTTCCATCTTCTACAATCGTTACAAACATTAAACGGAAATGCTATCTGCTATTTCAGTCCCAGTTCAGGTCAGCAATGTTAAGTGGACCAGCAGCCAAAGAAGATGAAAGCGGTGTTAAAATACTTAATACTTGCATCCAAAAGAACCTTTATTTTAGTGAATTTAGATGAAAGGTGCCAACCTGACAGCCCTAGATAGCAAACTCTTCCATCCACTGTATAATGCAGTAGGGGTACAGCAAGCTTTCCATGACTTCCCATCAACGTGCCTTAGTACTGGCTCAGATGTATCACCTCTAGGATGGGAATGAGGTTCAGTTCCCACTTCCATTTAGCCTCTCTGCTGAGAGTGTCGACAGGACAGTTAGAGGTAGTTTTTCCAAAGTAGACACCTGTCCTCTAGGACCTGGGTCAAGATCAGCAACCAGTTGGCATATGCTAACAACTTTGGTTAATGCATCTTACCTTTCAAACTAGAGGGTAAAAACTTCCTCTTCTATTCTAAACTTCCAGACTCACTCCCCAGGTGACCTTTTACAAAAGCATGTTATGGGACCAAAACAGCAAGAGAAAGTAGTCATGAACCTGAATTCTGGGCAATACAAGACTTGATATAAACAACGTTGTTTGGTTTAATTTGGGATTCTTTCCAGTCTAATGATGTGCAAACATATCTAGCAAGTCCATATAGGATGACCTAGCTTAAATACTTTAGAACCAAATCGTTCCAATGACTGTGATCAACATAAACAATGTACAAAGGGGGCTATCACTGGTCAGGTATATGATAACACCAAGGGAACTCTGCAGGGCTAGCCCCACAGTATGCGAATAATGTATTTCATCACACAGACTGATTAGGAACTAGAGAAAATGGATTTCAGAAGCAAGATGTTTGGTATCTACAGAAGAGAGATGTGAGGATAAGAATGCCTTCGAATGAATGTGTTTTGTCTGCAATTGGGAAGAGGTCGAGTGGGTGGACAGTCTTTGTCTCAGAAGGGCAGCTGTGTCTACGGCAATATGAATGGTCAAATATTGCATTTAGGCCATTAAATTTAATAGGGAACTTGTTTTAAAAGTTATAGAACCCCCATGATTCAATCCAAAATTAATACTATGGCTCCTTCTAGGTCCCAATATATGCTTCAAGTGAGCCATGTGTACTGAATCCTAAAGCAGATCCTCCAGCTATGTAGAGATGCAGTTATGGAATACAGAGCACTGAAACACTGACTGCAATGAGGCATACATAGTGTCAGCTATTTCACTGTTTAATCAATTAGCTTCTCCAGCAGAGACTGAGAGAAAGAAGCAGTTCCATAGAAAACCAAGAGCTTTAGTGTAATCTGGCTCTTACCTATTGGGATGGATGAAATCTGAGAGTAGAGATCCAGCATGCGGTTGCCGTCTACGTCTACAAGATAGTTCCCTCGGCTCTCTTGATAATTGCAAAAAAAGTGCACAGCATCTGCATTCTTACAGGAAAAAAATAAACCAATAAATCTAGCAGGTGGCACAATATTCAGTTCAATCTGGAGATAGTAAATGGGGGACACTTACAGCAAAACCTTTTAAAATATCTAGTGATAAAATACAAATATACACATCTCTGTTGTATGGGAATTAAGTTTACTGTAGCTTCTTACAAAAATGGATTTTAATAAGACGTGCAGTAAGGACACAGGAGGGAACAGTATGCAGTACAGTATTTCACAACTCCTCATCTAAGGCTCTCAAGGTGTTTTACAAGCATCAGTGAATTAAATTAAGATGATGATTGCCCAAGGTCAAATACTGAGTCAGTAGCAGAATAGAGAATCAAACACAGTATTCTTGACTCAATCTGTTCCTCTAATAATCCGCACACACACTATATGTGTGGGGGGAAGGCCTTGCATGTACCAGTTGGTGAGTAAAGTTAAACAACTGCAAGGGTGCAGTTTCTGCACATAAATCAAGTGTGCACATTGCAGAATTGCTCTTTTGATCAAGGAAATATATAGTTATATTGACAAACTTTTAAACTCAAAGATTGCAATGCTCATATCCTCTGCTTAACAGCAATTAAAAAAAACCCACCACATTCAGTAGGAATCCCAAAAGAGGTAAATAATAAACAATATGGTACACTGACTTCACAAAACATTTCAGCATTTAAAACCTGTTATAGAGTTATTTTCTATTAAAACACTGTACAATAATTTAACCATCAAATACTACTGTCACAATTCAGGGCAACTGCACCTGTATTCCCCCTTCAGTGACCCATTTCCCTATGTTACTCTCAGCAATGATAGTCTGCCTAAACAAACCTGCATGCTTTCTCTTCAGAGACTGGTAACAGACTGATTGCTACAGCTGTAAGTAACATACAGCTCTTTCTAAGCAAGCCTATTTTATTCTTAAGGTAAAAAGCATTACAAAGAAAACATAATAAAAACAATAAAAGACTCTACACATATGCTCAGACGCTAACCAGAGACACCACAACTCTAACACAGGCTCGGGCAAGAGCAGTCTTTCAACACTGCACCCTGGTGGCTTCCTTGTGGTTACAAGTTCATGACAACTTCAGCTCAGAACAAGCACACAGTTTTATAGGTCCCAGTAAGCCAAGTTCTTCCAATCCTTCCCTAAGGATGGGGCCTGCTGTGGACCAGAGTTCCTTTCCATTGGCTGTCAGTCTTTGGAGAAGTCGGTTTGAACTAGTGTGTGTGTGTGTCCTGGGGGAATGGGGGGGAGAAATAGCTTCAAAGGCTGATAATGGAGGAAGTATATTAGCTTCCCCCTCCCTATCTGAAACTGTACATACAATGCCACAGTGACACATACACAACTGCACTTGTAATACAGTTTACTCCAAAGGAATTAAGCCCAATTCAATAATGTTTAACTTTATTCAGTAAAGTTTATCTTAATTCCATAAGGTTTGTTCAGGATATTAGCAATCTATGCCAACTACTCCTAGATTTAAATCTTCTTTTCCTAGTTTTGCAGTATGAACATAAAGCTAGAAAATCTGATTTTAAAATGGAAATGCTGAGAGATTGGTAGCAAAAAATAAATTTGATGAGTTACCTGTATTCCATTTAGCTGTTTCATTAACTCCTGAAAGGAAATAATAAAAAAAATCAAGAGCATGATAAACAGTTTGTACACTTCAACTGAACTGCTTTAATGATTCTATTAAATACTTGACTATCAGAAGGCAATAATGTCCAGCTAATTGAAACCCTCATGCCACTTTCAAAACTTAATGTATCAATTTGTAATCAGCACAACCAGTCCTGTGCTCCAGCTGGAGGACTAGGAGACAAGCAAATACACTGTGTTCTCCTGCAGATAGGAGGTTTCATTAGACTCACTTGCTTCTAATTCTTAATACAAGCAATAGATGTTAGGAAAACAGGAGGTTAGACACAAAGGGCAAAATCTCCTCTCTGATCAGCCATTGTGAATCTTTACTCAGATTCTCTGCCATCTCCCCAGCAGCTCCTTTAGTTGCCCCTCACCCACATCTTGCAGACCCTGATGCAACTGGACCACTTGCACCACTGAAGTTACACTGTAGAAGCAGAACTTTACAGGTGAGATCTTTCATGCAGATCAGGAAGGAGAGTTTTGTCTTAAAATATTTTGACATACACCTTTGCCTAACTTTTCATAATCTGATCTAAGTGTGTGCCCAGTTATTTACTTGCTGCTAGGAACACTGGTGTTCTTTAGTGTTGTTTCTTCCATTTTAGTCTCTCATTCTGGGGGTCTTGAAAGAAAATGGATTCTGTGTATTGTGTGATCATATTTATTTAGCATAACAATAATCTTTAGCTCCCAGTTTTTATATATCAGGCATGGTACTGTGTTTTAGTCAAACTAAAACCACCTCACTTTGTGAACTTACTCTGGACCTAGGCCCAGGAACTTCTGTCTTCATTAACGGTCCATCATAATCAAAGTCCACATCAATTTTAGCTGCAGTTTGACTGATCAATCTGTGCCCTGTAAGAAATAAAAACAATGGAAAAAAAAAAAACTAAATTAAACTCCCCCCGAGAATAAATATCCAATTCTTCTTCTTTATAAGAATATCCATTAGCTGAAGATATCTATGTTGTACTCTGTGAAGAAAACTTTCAGGGCCTGATTCTGATCTTGTACCAATGTAAATTAAGAGTAACTTCAAGGAAGACAATAGCATTATCCCAGTACAAGTGAGATCAGAAATGGGCCCCAGCTCTGCACTAGAGAAGAGGAGACAGGCTACTTTGTAGAGAAGGGGGAAAGAGAATCAGGAATCCTAGGTTCTATTTCTATCTCTGCTACTGACTTGATGTGTTACATTGAGCAAGTCTATCCCTGGACTCTCATCTGTAAGATGGGAGAGATTCACTGCCTGCAGAAGTGCAGTGACCATTTGAAAATTCCCATGGAGTCCTCAAATGAAAGGTCTTACGTTATGCTCAGTAATAATTCTAAGGGTATAAAAGAAGATGTATATCTCAGAAAAGAAAAATGACTTTGTTAAACAAATGAATACTGCATGACGAAGACAGCATGCACTGCAGCTCAGAGAACTGGATCATATTGTGGTTATCTTTATTCTGATCTATGGGTAGACTGCTGCTCTGTAGCCATGCGTGTAATGGAGGAATGATAGCAGACCTGACATCTCTAATGAAGCAGAAAGGCAGAAAACTACCATGCTTCATCAGTAATAGACTGCTCCAGTTTTTTAAAGGAACTTCTACAAAATACACCTCTACCTCGATATAATGCTCTCCTTAGGAGCCAAAAAATCTTCCTGCATTATAGAGGAAACCGCATTATATTGAACTTGCTTTGATCCGCTGGAGTGTGCAGCCCGTCCCCCCCCAGAGCACTGCTTTACCGCATTATATCCAAATTCGTGTTATATCGGGTCGTGTTATATCAAGGTAGAAGTGTATAGGATTTGCATGTGGCTTTAAAGGATGTAGAAAATAGCTTTTTCTATTGTCCACACCAAAACTGTAAGATTTAATATTCAAGAACAAAACAGTTCACAAGATACAATCTAAGCAGTATTTACTGAGTAAAATCTGAGGCATTCACATGTGATGAAAAAGAGCAAGGCAAATCTTGTAGGATCTTAAGGTTTTTAAACTTACATCATATTCAAGGAAACATTATGAGTGGAGTTTCTGGTCAAGGGTCCACATTAATTTCCTGTGTATACTGATATGAACACAAAGTATTAAGAGTGCCAAAGTATGTAATAAGCAGTACTTACAGATCAAGTGCTAAGCAAAGTAAACTTTGCAAACCTGATATTGCTAACAGTTAGCAGCAATAGAAGCGTGCTGTACATTTGTGATGCTCTGTACAAATGCTAATTAATCAATCAGCCCTTAGCAACAGAGTATCCTCCTCTTACACAGATTATTTGTAGATCATACCCCTAAAATCATCCCATCACTTTGCAGGATACATTCGAAAATGTTTAATAAATACCAACTTCCTTAAAAATAGCTAGATCCTATTATACATACATGGGATTTTATCCAATAATAGACAACTGTCAAATACTGAATTACTTCACTGAATGTCTGATGTAAAACATTAAGTGCATATTCAGAGTGAGTACAAAATGCATTTGTTGTGAATTTTTCTATGATCCTGTCAGAGGGCAGACAAATGAACTGCAACAACTGAGCACTAGAGGATATTTAAAGCGATACATACTCTGAAGAGTCCCTTGCCATGTTCAGGGATGCAGGCCAAAACTGTTTCAATGTTACATTTTTCCACATTATAATTTGACACTTCACAATTAAAAAAAAGCAACACTTTATTTATTTATATCTACTGTCACTTAAGAGCAGGGTGCCTGACATCAAGAAACACAGGGATGTAGAACCAAGGTAGGAGCCTGAAGGCCACGCATGGGTTCATTAGTTTCCCGTTGGAACCAGAGTCTTTCTACTGTCCTTATTAGGAGTTGGATTAGCCCCATAGTTTCCATATAATTTTCATTATTACAGTATCTTTTATCTGCAGATCTCAAAACCCTTTATACAGGTGAGCATCCCCCTCCTCACTTTACACATGGGAAAACCAAAGTACAGAGAGGTTAAGCAACAAGAATTGGGAGACCCATCTGTGCTCAGGTCAACAGGTGAGAAGTCATTTTATAGAGTGGATTTCTGATTTCCTGGCAGGGAAGATGTGGTGTCAGGAGGTGGTTCCAGCAATCAAGATGGGAGATGATCAGGGCACAGATGAGTATTATAGCTGCCAGGATACATAAAGTGTAGCACCTTTGAAAGAAAGCATAGGAAGAAACAGCAAGCTTTTGAGGACATGGCCTGGATCTATGGGGAGGAGCAGAAGAGGATGAAGATAGCTGCCAAGTGAGAAGTCTGGACGAAGGGAGGCTGCTTGTGTAGCCACCAGAACATGAGAAAGTAGAGTGAGCTAACAAGCTCAGTGTAGGCTGTTGCCTGTCCCTAAGCCCAGGAAGGACTAACACCATCGCCAAAGTCTGAACAGACCCATCCTTCAGGGCACATAAATTCAAAACACAAGACTCACAAAGTAACACTAAAACAAAGCTATTGCCATGACCGAAGTAGGCTGCAGGGGCATAGAACCTTTTCTTTTGCATCACCCCTGCCACAGGAGCCCACTTTCTTCTTGCAGCTCCCCTCTTCATCTGAGCTCTCTCAGCCACCTGTCCCTTCACAGCTGGATCTGAATCCAAGAGCTGGCTGTTCCCGGTTCCCAAGCCCTCCCAGTCCCAAGGGGCAAACTACCCTGTTACACTTGGACCTAGCCATGTTAAGTTCTAAACATGCATGTTTGTAATCTCCATTAAAGTAGGATGGGAGTTACATCCACAGCAAGGAGAGTACAGATGCCAGAACATTACCAGGAAACCAAGAAAAAAAGACAAGTTGGTCTCTGTACTCTTCAACTACAGCAAAATTATTAACTGTACAACCAAACTAACATTCTCATCCACAGTTTTTGCTGCAGAGTATCCAAGGGCCATTCCCCAAGCAAATTATCTGCTGTCAATTAATCTCAATTGGTGTAACTGATTCAGAGCTTTTGTAGCATCACTCCTACACCAGGTCAATACCTGGTAAATGGATGCTAGCTGGATTCATCAGAGCACAGATAGAAGTTACCACTCAACAATATCACACTGAGTGCCAGGAACAGATCTCTCAATCACCCCTAAAGTGAAACGCAACAGAGCAGGGCCGCCCAGAGGGGGGGCAAGTGGGGCAATTTCCCCAAGGCCCCACAGGGGCACCCACAAGACTATAGTATTCTATAATATTGCAACTTTTTTTTATGGAAGGGGCCCCTGAAATTGATTTGCCCCAGGCCCCCTGAATCCTCTGGGCAGCCCTGCAACAGAGTGTACCAGAGCTCCAGAAAGATAAACATATGGGAAGACAGGCAAATACCCAGGTATACGGAAAGCATCCTGTAGCAGAGTGCAGTATTATCAGCTGTCTAACCCTCTACTTTTCTGCAGATAAATTATACCGCAGAAAAATAATACAGAATTCCACAGCTCCATCCTGGAGGCTCACTTTCCCCCACAAGATTTTACATTGAGAAGGGGCTTGAGAAGCTTATTAGAGTAATTTTGCTTGAAATAAGTATTTAGTAAAAGAAATAACGGAAGGAATCTCAGACCTGCATTTCTCAGCAGAAATTTTGCATTTTGAATAGAACCATTTGGCCAAGATTTTCAGAAATGACTTGTAATTTTATATGCCTCAGTTTTTGGGTGCCCAACTTGAGAAACCTTAAAGAGGTCTGATTTTCAAAAAGTGCTCAGCACCCAGCCTCTGACTGGCAGCCATGTTTAACTTATTTCTAGCTGAGTTCTCAACTGCTGCTACTTTGGAAAATCTAGGCCACTGAGTACAGTTATTCTCATCAGTTTTAATTCTGAGTGCTACACCTTAGTTTAAGTGACAACACCATAAAGAAGTGCATTATTAATGAGCTTTGTTTGGAAAGCAATGTTTAGCAGTGGTACAAATAGTGGGCTACACGAAAAAGTAGTTTCACCAGAGAAGTTACTGGATATAAAAGTTCTGATGTTCATTAAAAGCAACATAATTCATAGCCAATAAGGGCTGTACATTTAGTAGTTCAGCTATAAAGTCACAAAGATTAAAAGGCAGACAATAGACTAAAATAACCTTTCATTTTGCCCTCAGAATGAGATCACAACATACCCTATGACACAAATTGATCCTCTCTTCCTCCAGCACTGCAGTTTTCCTTGGCAAATAGCTCTATTTCTCTTCCCTCAGTCCCACACTTTCCAAACATCTATTTACTGCCTTCGTCTCTCCTTCAGTCTGCCCTGCCCTCTCTCTCTGCGCAGGAACATCACGTACTTCAAAGACAAGATCCTCTGCAGTCTCCCTCCCCAATTCCCTTTTCCTCCTTCCCAGTGTCACTACGGCTCTCTCTTATTTGCACCAGCCTATGTATCCAATCCAGCTTTTTATAACTTTCAACAAACAGCCAGTTAACTAATGAAGACAGAAAGGGTGTGGGTACAGTGATTCAAACCTCTTCACAGGGACATAGTACTACTTTTCCACCTTTTTGGATGTAGGCGGAATGGAAGGCAGGGACTCCTGGGTGGACAGGCAATGCGACCTGGGCTGGGGAGGAGGAGGGGATGACACTGAAGAGGTTGTCGGATTCCCCAGCTAGTTTCTTGACCTCCAAATTCAGGTTGGAAGTGACCCTCTTGAGCAGGCCTTGGCATCGGTGCCAACTTTTCCTGGCGCTGCTGGGTGCTCAATTTTCCCTCCCCCAGCTCCACCCCTGCCCTGTCCCATTCCAACCCCTTCCCCAAAGCCCCCAACCCAACTTCACTCTCCCCCTGCCCCTATTGGACTCCTTCCCCAAATCCCCGCCCCAGCCCCACCTCTTCCCTGAGAATACCACATTCCCTCTCCTCCCTCTCCCTCCTAGCACTTGCTGCTGCAAAACAGCAGCTCTGCGGTGGCAACCACTGGGAGCTAGGGGGAGAAGAGGAGCCGCGGCGCACTCAGGGGAGGAGGCGGAGTGGAGGCGGAGGTGAACTGGGTCGGGGAGCTACCAGTGGGTGCAGAGTCACCACCTATGGGCCTTGGTGCTCCCTGAAGTCATAGGGGGCGGGGGGGACTATTGATTTGTGAGGGCTCTGCCACCACCTCATCCGGGGATGACGAGGACGACTGAACCACTGGAGGGTGGGGAGCATCCCCTTCCTCAATTGAGGACTGCTCTGTGGCCTCTGGAGGCTCCCGCATTCGACTCAGTACCATGCTCCAACTCTGGTGCCAGCTGCGCTGGGGGTGTCCAATGCAGCCTGGGAGAAGCAATGGGAGTAAGGTGCCAGTACAACAGGTACACTCCCACAGGTTCCAGCACTGCCACTGGGCAGGCCATTGCCCTTGACCCCATGTTGGTGCCGCAGGCGCCTTGGCAAGTTCCTGTCTGGAAGGCAATTTGCCCTTTACAGGTGAAGTGTTGAACTGGCCCTCTGACCTGGACTACTGCCTTTCTGGTGACCAGGGCAAGGCCGTCGAAGCCTGAGTCTCTCAACTGTCCCTCGTCGGCACCAGTATGGAGAAGGCGAGGACTGGAGCCTGCCTGAAGAACAGTACCAGGACCCCGGCAACCAGTACTATGACCAGGAATGATCCCGTACTGGAGAGAACTGATGCCTGGGAAACCTGTGACGCGATGGTGATTGGCACCTTGCCGATCTCTGGTGGGAGAACATAAAGTACTGACAGTATGAGAATTGATGCTGTGACTCCGGAGTCCCATGTCTTGTTGGTAGGGACCATGGCATCAGAGATGTAGACCTCCTGGCTGGAGACTGAGGCTGCAGCGCCAGGTTCCTGGGCCGTGGCAAAGGGGAATGATGCCTGCAGTCCAGAGACGCTCCACTGCTTTCAGGGGTGGCCCCATAACTGGCCTGGCCATCGGGACCAGTGTCTTGGCAGAACCCGCCATGCGGCCAGGAGTCTGTGGTGCCGGTCGGCCTAGATCTTCTTTAGCCGTCAGGCCGGCTTTGGGCGCAGATGGTCCGCTACCGCTCACCAGAGTCGGAGGCGGGTCCTTGGCTGGGCTAGGTGGTCCCACCACAGCAGTATTCCCGAGATCCTCCATAATGGGCACAAGGCCTAACACAGGTCCTTTGCCCAAAGTTCCCTTCTTGTGTGGTGCCAGCAGACCAGTCGACTTACACTGCTTCTTTGGTACGAGTGAGGGGGAATGGTGCCAGGCAGATTCTGGTCCTGGCGGTGCACTGCATGGTGAAGCCAAAATAGCGGGCATGGAGTCTGAGTGTGAGGGCTCTGATGTTGGGTCAGAGCAGCCTCCATGAGGAGGGCCCTCAATCAAAGGTCCTGGTCTTTCTGAGTCCGGGGATGAAAGTTTTTGCAGATCCATCCCTTGTCTTTTCTGTGGGATTCCCCCAGACACTTTAAACAGCTATCGTGAGGGTCACTGATGGGCATTAGCTGGCTGTACTCAAAACATGGCTTGAAGCCTGGGGAACAGGGCATGCCCTGCTCCGGGACAAAGTCCCAGTTGGGACTCTAACCACTAAACTACTACTGAAACACATAACTAACTAATCACTCAACTAAATTAAGAAGAATGATCTAAACAATGAAGAACCGCTAATGCTCTTGCGATGCAAGATCAGGCGCTCCAACCAACAGTTGCGGGCGGAAAGAAGCAACTGAGAACGCGTATGGCCAGCATGAGCGCAGCACTCCAGAGGGCCCCACAGCCAACCCTACGGATATCACTAAGGGAGAAATCTCTGACAACTGTGCATTTGGGCGTGCACGCACCTAGAATGGAATCAAAATAAGCAAGCACTCGAAAAAGAAAGGAAAGTTTTAGGAGTGTTTTTTTAAGTTTAGAGATACTACAGAAGGGTCAGACTATGACACCCTTTGCCACATTAAAAGCATCTTGAGCCATGAGTGGCCCTACCAACTTCAGTGAGACTACTTGTATGGTGAGGCACTAGCCAATCTGTTAAGTATTGTAATCTGGCCCTTAATAATAATAATCATCTGAAAATTTTCCTTTTAATTTCAGACAGACTCTCCAAGTAAACATACTCGTTCTGAAAGCCATTCAAGGTTTGCTACCTAGTTTAACAATCAAATCATGCTCAGAAAAACAAACAAACATGTATGCTTCCTTAAGGACAGATACATTACAACTACCCCAGTAACGCACTCCTCACTTGCAAAATGGGGGGGGGGGGGATTTGTAAAGCACTGAGAGCTAGGTATTCTATCCATCCCTTGGATTTATTTTATTTATAAATGTTTAATAAAAAATATCTAATGTCAACTCCATGGGCAAATTCTGCTCTGGACGGTGCAGCAAAGGAAGCAAAAGGTGTTTCCCAGTGCATCCGCCTTAACATAAATCCCACCAGCTAGGACAAGAGCTACACTGCGGGGAAGCTATCTGGAGTATTTTCTGCTGCTCCCCTGGCTAGTGGTTTTCACAGCATAAGTCACTAAGGATTCATTTCTTTCATCAGCTAAATTTATTACATAGTAAAATTGATCTACATTGCACTGCTTTTCAGAGGTTCTCAGCACTTCTGAGAAATCAGGCCATATACTGAAGAAAACGGACTAGGTGCAGATTAAGAACACCTTTTGAAAACACTCACATCAAAAGCAATAATCCATAGATAACTGTGCATATGCGCGCTCTCTCTCTCTCTGAAGGGATCAGTTTAGGAAAAAAAAAAAAAAAAAAAAAAAAAAGTACATCACAGCATTCCAAGGAATACTGAAAGGAAAAACAATAAAATACTCAGCAGAGCAGCAAAGAGCTAAGCAAGGGTCATTCCCACCCCTCTTTGTTGTTGGTATTTATGCAAAAGTTTCTGTGAACTAGATATTTGCTAAGGGCACGTAATAGTACTTTAAAAACAAACAACTGTACTGTGCAGTGCTGTATAAATTTACATTGTCATAGCTCATGTGTCTTATTGTATGAATAAACTAAATCTCTGGTACACAGTGCAGGAATTATTCAACTGATCTGAAAACATGTTACTGCTCCCCAGTTAACATAATCGTCCTTGTGCCTTAAAGGTGATTTCATCAAATTAGAAATGTTGATCAATTTGTGGAACAGGTTTTTTTTGTTGTTTTTTATTTGTTTTTTTAATAAAACCTTTTCAGGGGCAGTTTTTCCACGCTATCTTAATTTTCAGTAATCCTGAGCCATTTGAAAATGAGACATGCAAATATTAATTTTCTCCATTTGTTTGCTGTCGTCTGCAATATATTACACTTCATTTTCCACCAAAGGCAAATAACCTTTAGGCTGTTTCACAGATATAATATACAAATACATTTTTTACTCATTTTCTAAACAAGAAGCCTACATATCCTGTTAACAGAGCACTTGGATTTATGAGAACCTGTGTAATGGCAGACCTGATTTATTACTCTCTACTATTTCAAAAGGAATCTCTCCCTTCTCCTTATTACACCTTTACTCCCCGCACCTTTGAAACTGAGAAGCTTTGCCATATGCAACACAATAGAATTCCCTTCTCTTCTTGAGTTGAAAACTGAAGAGATGTCCAGGTGGGAGGGGGGAACCTAACAAAGCCTTTGATGAATTAGGCCACGTCTACACTACGGGATAATATCGAATTAGCTAAAATCGGTTTTATAAAACTGATATTATAAATTCGATTTCATGCGGCCACACTAGGCACAGTAATTCGGCGTTGTGCGTCCATGGTCCGAGGCTAACGTCGATTTCTGAAGCGTTGCATTGTGGGTAGCTCTTCCGTAGCTATCCCATAGTTCCCGCAGTCTCCCCCGCCCCTTGGAATTCTGGGTTGAATCATTATTGTCGCGGGTGGTTCTGGGTAAATGTCGTCAGTCATTCCTTCCTCCGGGAAAACATCAGCTGACAATCCTTTCGCGCCGTTTTTCCCTGGATTGCCCTGGCAGACGCCATAGCATGGCAACCATGGAGCCCGTTCAGCTTTTTTTTTTTCCGGCACCGTATGTGTACTGGATGCCGCGGACAGAGAGGCGATACTCCAGCGCTACACAGCAGCATTCACTTGCTTTTGCAATGATAGCAGAGATGGTTACCGGTCGTTCTGTACCGTCTACTGCCGGAGAAAACTGGCAATGAGATGACGGTTATCTCTCCCCCTCTGTACTGTCCGCTGCTATCATGAGTGCCCCTGGCTGAAATCGGCCGGGGGCGCAACGCAAAAGCAAAATTGGGATTGACTCACTTGGGACTGAGTCAATCCCTCCCTTATGGTTTCTAAAAATAGAGTCAGTCCTGCCTAGAATAAGGGGCAAGTGTATTAGAGGACCAGTGTATCAGAGCACAGCTGCTCCGTGTCAGTATTCACAGGGGGTGCCCCTGCAACAACCCCACCCGTTGCTTCCCTCCTCCCCCAACCTTCCTGGGCTACCGTGGCAGTGTCCCCCCCCCATTTGTGTCATGAAGTTATAAAGAATGCAGGAATAAGAAACAGAGACTTGTTAGTGAGATAAAATGAGGGGGAGGCAGCCTCCCGGGGCTATGACAGTCCAGGCAGTACAGAATCTTTTCTTTACACAGGAAAGGGAGGGGGCTGATGAAGCTCAGCCCCCAGTTGCTATGATGAAGACAGTTACCAGCCGTTCTGTACCATCTACTGGGAGTAACTGGGAGTCATTCCCATTTTTACCCAGGCGCCCCCGGCCAGCCTCACCTGAGGCCAGCCAGGAGCACTCACGGGCTGATGGCGACGACGGATATCAGTCATATTGTACCGTCTACCACCAGGGAGGGGGAGAGGAGCGGATACTGCTCTTCACTGCTGCAGCATCGCGTCTACCAGCAGCATTCAGTACACATAGGGTGACATTGAAAGAAGTCAAGAAATGATTTCTTTCCCTTTTCTTTCACGTGGTGGTGGTGGGGGGGAAATGAGGAGCTATTCCCTGAACCACGCCAGACACTGTGTTTGAACCTACAGACATTGGGAGCTCAGCCAAGAATGCAAATACTTTTCAGAGACTGCTGTGGACTGTGGGATAGCTGGAGTCCTCAGTACCCCCTCCATCCATGAGCGTCCATTTGAGTCTCTGGCTTCCCGTTACGCTTGTCACGCAGCGCTGTGTATCCTGGAGATTTTTTTTCAAACGCTTTGGCATTTCGTGTTCTGTAACGGAGCTCTGATACAACAGATTTGTCTCCCCATACAGCGATCAGATCTAGTATCTCCCGTACGGTCCATGCTGGAGCTCTTTTTGGATTTGAGACTGCATCGCCACCCGTGCTGATCAGAGCTCCACGCTGGGCAAACAGGAAATGTAATTCAAAAGTTCGCGGGGCTTTTCCTGTTTACCTGCCCGCTGCATCCGAGTTCAGATTGCTGTCCAGAGCGGTCAGTGGTGCACAGTGGGATACCGCTCGGAGGCCAATAACGTCGATTTCCGTCCACACTAACTGTAATCCGATATGTTAATATCAAATTTAGCGCTACTCCTCTCGTCGGGGTGGAGTACAGAAATCGATTTAAAGAGCCCTTTATATCGATATAAAGGGCGTTGTACTGTGGATGGGTACAGCGTTAAATCGATTTAACGCTCTTTAAATCGATTTAAACGCGTAGTGTAGACCAGGCCTTAGTCCCAGTTTGGCTTCAGACAGATATTTTCTGACTATCAATACCTGTAAATTTGTTTTAACCTCTGGCCACTTTGAGCAAGTGCTGGGCAGATTATGGATGCACAGTAGCTCACACATATTCTAGCAGTGCCAAGAATAGATATATTCTTTCAGCCCTGCAGTATTCCATTTACCCACTTACACAGGACATGCATTTTTGTTTAAAAGGGAAACAAAATTTTTAACTAAAGTAAATCATGAGTCTGTGCATGTATACTTTCATGACAATTCTGAGAGGTTGATTTGCTGATCTCTTGTGTCTTATCTGAATATCATCATAGTCAAGTTCTAGAATAAATTTGCATAGAGAAATAAGTAAAGAGCTCTCATCTTAACAGCTAGGAAACAGATTAAACCAGGGGTCGGCAACCTTTCAGAAGTGGTGTGCCGAGTCTTCATTTATTCACTCTAATTTAAGGTTTTGCGTGCCAGTAATACATTTTAACATTTTTAGAAGGTCTCTTTCTATAAGTCTATAATATATTATTAAACTATTGTATGTAAAGTAAATAAGGTTTTTAACATGTTTAAGAAGCTTCATTTAAAATTCAATTAAAATGCAGAGCCCCCCCGGACCGGTGGCCAGGACTTGGGCAATGCGAGTGCCACTGAAAACCAGCTTGCGTGCCGCCTTTGGCACCCGTGCCATAGGTTGCTTACCTCTGGATTAAACTATTGTCAAGATGGCTCAGAAAGCACATTTTCATATGGCTCAGGTCAAATCCTACAACAAGACCTGGGGACAGATGCTCAACTCATGTAAATGGTCAAAACTCCATTGAAGTCAATGAAACTGTGACAATTTACACCAGCTGAGGAATCTCCCTCCAAGCTAGTCTGACACAGCACTGTTGTACTGAAAGAAGAGATACTGATGCTGCACTGTTAGAGGTGATGTCCTTCAGATGATGTGTTAAATCCAGCTCCCTTCTGAAGGACACTGTCCAGACAAAATTTAAGGAGCCCAGGCCACTTTGTAAAAGAGTAAGAGAGAAAAAATTTCTGCACAAACATTCCCACTCTTGTCCAAAACGGTGTCCATTATTCCTGAGCACATAATGGTTTACACATTGACCCACATGTTTGCAGCTTTATCATTATCTAAATTGTTACAGAATGTTGGGATCCCTCCAGGATGAAAAGATCCACATAAACCCAAATAGACTAAGCAAAAACAGGATAAGTTCTAGGAATTTTATGGCTTGTCAGAACCCTGTCCAAGATAGTGAGCCAAAGTCTTTGCTCTCTGTAACTGGTCTTATATCCAATTGAGTCAGGACCTACCAGATAATTACTTGTTATGTTTAATGTTATGGTTATTTTTAATGAACCTTTGTACTATATATCCAAACAAGAGACACCTGCACACAGATTATAACCAGATCCCAAACTACATGTTCCCAACAAGTCTGACATTTTAATATTAATGTAACCTGCAAAAGGAAAGCAACAGGAGTAATGGAGTTGCTCTGAAAATCAGGCACATAAAATGGAAGTGACCTACCTCTGGGCACCAGATTTTGAAAAATGTGGCCTTTGTCCTTAAAAGGTAACTGTAATTGCATGGTTGAAAAAAAACACAGTTTTAGGTGTTCCCTGCTCCCGATTATTAATATTGTCTTTATTATTATAGGATGCTCAAACATGTGAAATGTCACTGGGGTTATGTTACAGCCTCACTCCTCAGAACTAGAAAGCATTAGTGTCTGAAACTTCCCTAAACAACCCCATGTACTTTGCATACTTATGCTGACCATTTGCCAGTAGCAGCCTAAGTGCTTGTCTACATGGGAAAGTTTTATCATTTATGCTGATGTTGTTACACCAGTATAACCGCCTGTGTGGACACTTTTATTATCTTGGTATAAGAGTGTTTTTTTGGTTTAGTTTAAACTTCTCCGAAGGTGACATAAGATAAACAAACAAACAAAACAAAACGAAAGAAACAAGCAAAGAAAAGACCACTCTTAGACTAGAATAAGAGTGGCTGTACAGTGGCATACTAGTGAGTTAAAGTCACAGGTTTAGTTTACAGTAGCATAACTTTCTTGAGTAAACAAGGCCTAACTTGTAGCTGGGTTTGTAAATTTCATCCAGTGGGCCAAATTCATCCACTGACTTTTGTAAAATGCGTAGGAAATGTCTTGATGGGTAAAAAGAGGTACTTTCTTACACCCTGTTAGCTTACGACGATTGTAAAGCCTTCTGTACGCTTGTTATGCTAGGCTATGTCTCTGAAGTTGTTAGCTGTTCCTGTTATAGCTGCAGGTATTTAGCCTGAAGTGTTAGCCTGTGAACAAGCATTAAGAGGGCTTTTCAGTCGTGATTGACTAACACAACAGCACTCTTTCTGCCTGTGAGATAGGGCCTTGGAGATCCTCAGATAAAAGGTGTTATGTAAATATAAGTATTATTACTAATATACTATATAATTTGTAGAGAATTTTCTAGCAGCAAAACAATCTTCTGTTTAAAGATTGTCAGTATATTAAGTTAAATTCCACCCTTCCTTACTGCTGGCTTTTCAAACTTCTACAGAGCCCATGTATTTTGCTATTAAATATATGTCAGCAACATGAATAAATAAGCACAACGTAAATTTAATATAACAGGGATGGCATCATTTCCTTTAGGACAGAAAAGAGTAGTTTTCTGCTCTCTTTCTATTTGCCACCGTCACTCACCAGCCTTCTCTCTCAGCATTTCTAATAATCATACTTAGGCTTGGAAGGATTAGACTTTTATCAGTAAATATTGATAAACATTGATTTCACTGTATGCACACAAACCAACGAAAGATTATTTCCATCAATAATCAAATAATCAAAATTTATAGATATGCCAAGTAAGAGAAGGGTTACCTGAAAACTTTAATTAGAGTTTGATTTAAGGCTATGTATGTACTTTGTATATTTGGACACACAATGTGGACAATTTGTGTTTTACTGGTTAAAGCTTGAACTTTTTGATTCTCAATAATCTACTATTGTTAAATAAAAACCATCTTCCCCCCTAATTTCCCATGACTGCAAAAATTTAAATAGATAAAAATTGCTTAATAAACAGATATTTTCCATCAAAAGTAACATAAAAATCAAGTTCTACAAAGTGTAACAATACTTCGCATTACTACTGAAACTTCCAGCCAAAGATCTCAGACGTTAATTAATCCTTTTATTAGACCTGCAGTGTCATCAGCAGTGCCGCTCCTTGTGCTCCAACCTTGTGGTTACATGTCTACATGGTAAAAGGGCAGCAGTGACGGAGGGAGCTGTGCTTAGTATAGGCCTGCAGAGAGAGTGCTTACCCCTGAAAGGCCAATAGGAGGATGGATGTAAACACCACGGTTCAATTCTGGTCTCTCAGAACACTGATGCAAATCAGCAGTAACTTCACTGAAGGCAGTGGAGTTAAACCAATGTAATCAAGAGGAAAAACCAACTCAAGGAAGGAGGAGAGAAAACTGGGTTTGGGAATAAAAACTTACATTTAGGAATCCCCATCCTTCCTTAGGGTGACCAGATATCAGGACTATACCTGTAAAATCCGGACATTTAGGCCTTTTTCTTATATAGAGGCTTATTACCCCCACATCTGTCTCGATTTTTCACACTTGCTATCTGGTCACACTATCCTTCCCTCTGCAAGAGCATGGGGAGTGAGAGCTCCTTTTCCCCAAAGAAGGCAGACTGTTTTTCTGCATTGCCACATGATAGCAGTAATACTGCATATCATAACACATGCAGATCTATTACAGCAATATTCACTGTCCTACTTCATTGTGTTCGATTAAAAAAAAAAACACCAAACAGCTAGGAGCTGGAAGGCTGCAAGTCTATACAAGAATGATTTTGATTTTCCAGGCTCTCTCTTTCAGCTGCCAGAAGCAGAATCTATTACTAAGGGATCTTGACAAGGAGAGGTAATAGGCCAGGCTAGCATGAGCTGCTTGGAGAGCGAACACTGCTATTGCATCATACTCCAAAAACAGAATGCTTACAGTGTAACATTAGAGCCAGTAAGTGCAACAAATTCCATATGAGGTGGCTTGTGCCTTGGTATCCCCTCCCTCACTCAGGGCTAGCTAGGAATAGGGAAAGAATTCCCCACCACAGAGAAACACAGAGACCTGATACAAACAGGCTGTACAGTGGAAATGCTCACCCCAAAGAGCAAGGCAACGGCAGGTGCCAGGCCATGCCAAACCTGAGAAAGAGAGGGCCAAGATGAGTGGACTGCTGCTCATGAAAAGTATGTAGTATCAGTGAGGACTATAATGCTCCAAACACCCTGGAGAGCAATGGGAAGGAACCACAGTCATGACTGTGTCCTTTCACACACTGGACTGGACACAAAACAGAGCAGCAGCTCTATATAGAACTGCTCTAACCAAAATCACCCCCCACCCCCACCCCCTGAGAAGAATGAGCTACTAGAATCTGTCTCAAGAAACAAGAGAAACAGAGTGCACAATGTAAACTGTCCCCTAGAAGGTAAAAGGGACAAAACCCCTGGACTGGAAAAGGCAGCAAACCTGTAAATACCCAGGGATCCCAGACCCACTGCTCCCCCCCGACCTCCCCAGCAGCACAAAAGTAGAACTTCGAGACCCTGTAATTATAACAGACACTAGGACCAATTCTCTTTTCACATCAATGAATATCAGAAGTTACTTCACTGAAAACAGTGGAGTGACACCGGCATAAGTGGGAGGAGATCAGACCCGACACATGGTAGCGAGAGTACAGATCACTCTGTCCCAGGCCCTAATTTGTTCAGCATTTCACTTTAGGCATCTCCCTTACATCTATAAAAAACTAAAAGCAAACTTTAAAAGTGCGGAGGGGGGGAGGACAGATGGCAAATAATATAGACAAAGGAGTAGGACTGACAGTGAGGAATCTTCAGGGCTTTTCATTTTACAATTAAAGATCAATAGTATCTGAAAGCCCTACAATCTTTCACATGTTTATCCTCACAACATTCCTGTGAAGCAGGGAAGTGCTATAATTCCCATTTTACTGCTGGGAGAATGAAGGCACAAGGAAAGTGACTTGCCCAAGGTCACATAGGCAGACTGTGGCTGAGCAGCAAAATGAACCCATACCTCTCAAGTCCAAGGCTAGTGCCCTACCACTGGATCACCCTGCCTCTCTGCAATTGCTTTTTCAGTGAAAGAAAATGTGTGTGTGTGTATATATGGCAGAAGACTGTGCTCATACCACAGTGAGTGTATGCATCGGAGAACACAGCAAAAACTCTGCCAGTGCTAGTGTGAAGTGGAACAAATATTTAGACTGAAGTTACCAATTCCGATTAATTTGCAGTGTGTTGGACTGGTGACCGAAACAAACATTTTATTTTATTAAGAATCTAAATCACATGCAATCCAGAGAGGAGGAACTACCTAGAGCAGAGGTGGGCAAACTATGGCCCATGGGCCATATCCAGCCCATGCACAGCCCCTGAGCTCCTGGGTAGCCCCCGGCCTCTCCCCTGCTGTTCCCCCTCCCCCGCAGCCTCAGCTCGCCCCACCACTGGCGCAATGCTCTGGGCAGTGGGGCTGTGAGCTGCTAGTACAGCGAAGCTGCAGAGCCAGGGCCTGACCCAGTGCTCCGTGCTGCACGGTGGCGTGGCTGGCTCCAGCCGGGTGACACGGCTGCCTGTCGTGGGGCTCTCGGTGGCATGGCTGTAGCACCGCCAGCCGCCGGTGCTCCAGGCAGTGCAGTAAGGGGGCAGGGAAGCAGGGCCGGCTTTAGTCCAATTCCACCAATTCCCCCTAATCGGGCCTGTGCCTAAGAGGGCCCTGCACCCAGTGAGAATCTCTTCCCTGGCTAGAGGTGCCTTTTTAATTTTTACTCACCTGGCGGCGCTCCAGGTCTTCAGCGGTGGGTCCTTCGCTTGCTCTGGGTCTTTGGCAGCACTTTGTGGGTGGGTCCTTCAATGCCACCGAAGACCCAGAGCGCTGCCCGGTGAGTACAAGCCCCATGTGTTTTTTTTACATTTGTTTTGTATAGTCATCCCTGCCAGGGCCCCATCGAAACTGTTTGAATTGGACCCCGCACTTCCTAAAGCCAGCCTTGCAGGGGAGTTCGGGTGGTGGTCATGGGTGTGGCTTTTTGGAGCGGTCAGAGGGCGGGGAATAGAGGGGTTGAATGGAGGCAGGGGGGTTAGATTGGGCAGCATGGGGCAGGGGTTCCGGGAGTGGTCAGGGAGAAGGGGTGGTTAGATGGGGCAGGTGTCCCATGGAGGCAGTCAGTAATGAGAAGAGGGGTTGGATGGAGTTGCGGTGGGCAATCAGGGGCGGGGGTTCCAGGAGGGTCAGGGAGGAAGGAGTGGTTGGATGGGACAGCGGTCCCAGGGGGGCAGTCAGGAATGAGAGGAGGGGTTGGATGAGGTGGCGGGGGCAGTCAGAGACGGGGGTTCCGGGGGCTGTCAGGGGACAGGAAACAGGGGGGGTTGGATGGGACAGGAGTCCCAGGGGGCTATTAGGGAGCGAGAAGCAGGAAGGGTCAGATAGGGGGTGGGGGCCAGGCCACGTCTGACTCTTCGGGGAGGCATAGCCTCCCCTAACTGGCCCTCCACACAATTTCGGAAACCCGATGCGGCCCTCAGGCCAAGAAGTTTGCTCGCTCCTGACCTAGAGTCACTATTGTTTCTATAACATAAAAGCTCTCATACACAGATTTCCTGCAAATTATTCTACTGATATCTCAGGAAACATTACGACAGGATTACATATATTTCATATAAATCTACACATCCTTTGTGCTCAGTCTATTTTGTTTAAATTAAATCAGCCATCTTTTCATTTCTGGGATAGAAACTATTTTTAAGGACAGCCACCTTGAGATCAAGTAGTGAAGAAAAATAAGGGGAGACTGGTTAAAAGTCCTTTTAAAAAATAACAGATATTTTAATGGGTGTTTTTAAATAAATACTTTAGATACCAAAACAGAAATTTAAAAGTTCAGCTTGCTTTTCAGATTAAAATGCAAAAACAAAGCCAACAGAATCAATCAGCTTGAACTGTGAACACACTAGTCAGTTCCCTTTCTGCACTGCCATTGCTTTGAAAACACTGCAGGGGATGTTTACATTAGAAATGGGCTCCCACCCCAGAGTTAGATCTCCCTCCCTAAAGCTTTAGGGGAGTTAATATCTATCTTAGTTTAAATGCAACCATTTCTTTTTCCACTGACAAGTTCCCTGAACTTTTTTTTGATTAATATGTTCTAGTGAAACTTTTCTCCCACACACTCTTGAATACTTAAGTTTGGGGTTACTCATCTTTTTACATTTGCCTGCTGCACTGAATTTCAGCTAATCACTTTCCCCATTTCTTCACACATACCCCTTTGTCAGATGACTGGTTTATTTCAGCCTATTTCACTCTGATGGGCAACACAGTTCAGACTCCCATACTTGTGCTTTTGAAGTCAGGAATAATCAAGCATAGCCATCCTTTTATCGAGAATACATTTGTTGTAGAGGCAAGCTGTACATAATTATTCTGCTCAATATTTGCTCACAGCTGAAGCATGACAGTGCACAGCCACACAGATTTCTACCAGGGAACAGTCAATTTCTCCCCCTCCCCCAAAACTTACATTTTGTCATTTAAATATTGAAATATACAAACATCCAGCTTATTGGATATCATTGCAATGGCTTTGATATCCATCTGAGAGTTTTAGGTTTTGCTGCAACTGAAAACCACGGAAATCTGTTATATTAATTTTGATGGAATAAATGGGCCCAAAGAGTCAAAGGGGTTAATATGACCCTATCACCGTCCAACATTAAAAACAATTTTAAACAAGACTCGAGGTTTGGTACCATGGCAAACACAACATTAAAAATCCTTTTAACCTTTTATTAAAGAAAAAAAGAAAAAGAGTTAAAGCATCTGAAATATAAAATATTAAGTAAAGCTTTCTTTTTAACAACATCCCTTATTCCTTTTCCCTTCATCCGCAGAGAATTTTTAGAAGGAATCCTGCCCTATTTGACAGTCTTTTAGATAGTAATAACTGTCCTTTTTGAAGAAAAGAGAAGTTAGTTGAGATGGGCTGGAGCTGTTAAAATCTGATCCCATTTCCTAAGAGACAAAACAAGACACAAACACACAAGAGTGAAGAGAAAAGAACCGCAAAAATAAAAAATGCAGCTTCTAGGCCTGGTGTTAGTTCTCACTTGCAGCCTCACTGCTGGAGAAACACAGGCACAGCACACAGTCTTAGCAACCACTCTGAGACTTGGCAAACTTGTACCAGCATTGGGCTGTTTAAGGCATTACTGTTAGCTGCCTTTCTGGTCTAAGACTCACAGCAGTGTTGAAAAATATGCAGTCTTGGCCAGCTAAGCCAGATTCTTATTAAACAGAAAGCAAAAGAGGAGAGATAGGAAAGAGAAGAAATAAGGTAGGGAAAGAAAAAGACACACAAGTTGGGGAGGCAGGGGGAAGAGCATGTGATAGTGAGCACACACACCGGTGGAGGTGGCAATGTCATTTGGGTCCCTCTTTCTGGTCAGGACAACACTCAGGATTAGGACACGAGGGCCCAGTGGTGGATCCCGAGAGATAGTGGAGGTGACAGCCATGATGGTGAAACCTACTCCTTCCTGCTCTTCTCTCATTCAGTAAGCCAGTGCCCATGGTCACCAATTTTCATTCCCAAGTCTCTCTCTCCCTCTTTTTTTTTTTTTTTTTTTTTTTAAAAAGGACCCCAAGAGGGAGTGATGAGTGCAAGAGCACAGCCCCTCATCATTTTCTCCACCAATTAGACCTAATTTCCAACGTACCAAGTTTGGTCTGTTAATTTCCAGTCCCACATTTCTCTTGTTTACCAGACATGAGATTAACATAGTCCTTGAGTTATATCATCAAGTCTTTTTGTTTAGACTAATTAGTCTGTGCCCCTTTTGCAACTTTTCCGATCAACATTTATTGTGACAAGTTATTCTGACATTTTATGAACTTTTATTCACTGTTCCCACAGTTAAACTCACAAGTGAAATACATTTATGGCCCAATTATCAATAAAGCTCCAGAGGCAGGTCTTTCTCTGTTCTGTACAGCACTGCACACTGAATGCATAATAATAATGGAAAATCTATGGAAGAGGGTTTCAGTGGTGGAGTACTCAAGGTGGTTTCCACATATTGTTCTCCAGAGTGGAGAGCTTTAACATCGCGCTCCTCGGTATCTTGTAAACAGCAGGGATTAAACCTATGATCTCTGCCTCTAAGAACATGAGCCTGCTCCCATTGCCTAAGCTAAAAGACACCACTCTGTTAGCCAAGGATGTCGTAGGCTCATCAATCTCGATGTGGCCCAGTCACCACTAGAAGGGGACAGAGAACCACAAAAAGTGGGTGGGGTTACAGATGCTTGCCCTCAAGCCTACTATACTCTTCAATCTCAGGGGATACATTCACAGCACAGAACTACCCATGTGGAAGTCCTGAACCCATATCTGGTTCCAGGATCATCTGCTCTTCCCTCTAACTCCCTGGTGGGGCTTCTCCACACTGAAGGAAGTTCCCCAATGTAGAGAGAACACTTCTGAGAAGTGGTGGAGCCATTTACTGCAGATTTACTGCCATTTGTGGTGGATTGGCAAGGAAGACAGGGCAGTGCTCATCCAACCCAACCCTCATCACACACTCACCAAAGTGGATCCCCAGACCCATGGATGGGTGGAAAATGCCATGGAGGTGGATGATCTACTACTCCGAACCTCTCAGACTTCTCCTCATCCCCTCACCCCCCACTGCAATGTAATTATTGTCCTGGTTTGGGAAGCATAATTCTAAGAGACAAATGAAATCAAAGCACTGATAGCCAATAAGGGCTTGGTTGCTCCAAGCACTTTCCTTTGTCCATTATTGACTGGATGACCCCTGATTTACACAACACAGACCATCAGTGCCTCACAGGCACGAATACAACTGTATTTTCCTGACTGCAGCATTGACCTGATGCATTCACATGGTTACAAGAATAGACTGAGTATGTCAAGCAGAGGTCAGCTGTTCCCTAAAGTACAGCATTTGAAAAGAAGTCAATTCCTTCAGCATGAAGTTTAGTTTTTGAGTGGAGGTGAGGCTTCTTTGTTTGTCTGGGTTTTTTCAGAGTGGGTTTAATATTTATTAGCAAAGAAGCAGCAGCCATTCAGTCCAAATTCTATTTGATATAGAACTGGATAAAACAGATGCTGGATCTAAATTTTAATATTGTTCTACCTATCATACAAAACCCAGCTCAATCTACACTTTTAGAAAAGATCATGAGGGCCAAGGAGTTTAATATTTGCTTTGAAGAGATTGTAGGCTTAATATTTCTATATAGTATACTAACATACAAGGCAGTATCCAAGCAAGAATTTTTTTCATTATACACCTAGGATCAGATAATAGTTTGACACTTTATATAGCTCTTGCATGAAATACATAGCTACCTGATGCACTGTCAGAAAAGTAATGTGCTCTCAATAAGGGAGCTCTTGCTAATGCAAAACTCGTACTGACTTCACTGAAGTAAGGAATGCAGGATCATACATAAAGTACATGAAAAAAAAATAATAATAAAGGCCACTTTTGATGGTTGATTTCTCATGTCCACACTGTTCGATGTCAGAAAGATGTTCCATAAAAGCAGTGTTTGAAAAAGAGTTTTGTTTCAGTTAGTAAAAATTCTATTGTAGCACAAAACAGCTCCTAACTGAGTATTTCTTCCACTGCTTGCAGTCTTTAAGAACAACTGTTTCTGACATTTCTGGGCTATGACTGCAGCATTAGCTAAAGCTGCTGAAAGCAGTGGTACTTCTTCACAATCTGGAGGACTGAAGACTATTAGACAGAACCTGGCAATAGTAAATTACATTGATAATATTTTACATAAGCATGAAGGGAATACTCACCACATGCAAATAGCCTGGAGTTCTGTTGCAGAGAACAAGTCAGCTGTCGACTGAGCAACATCAAGGCCATTTTACTCTTTCTTTAACCAGAAAAATCTCAAACTGGGGAGAGCACCTTATTCCAGGTGATGTTCTGAAAAAAAAACAAAAAACACAAAAACTATCTATCTGTGTTCCCATTGATCTAGTCATCACAATTACCATTTCACTCATCCAAATGGAGAGAGCCAGAAAGGATGTCAAATACAGTGGAGTGGTGCTGGAGTGTAACGAGAGTGCAAGGACTGAGAACACAACCTATCTGATGATGTCGTCTTCTCCAGGCAGATGACTCCGAGCCATCATCTATACCTTTTAATCCTAATAAAGGCTTTCAAGTCCCATGAACGCCAAACCAAATCTTACAATTTACATCAGCCACAGAACTCACAGATGACCTCATTTTAGCAACATGAAACAAGATCAACAAGCCATGAGTTAACTGAGAGAAGGGGATTTCCCTCCCCCTTATTATTATTACAAAACAAAAAATTGTTACCTAGCTCTTATATAGCACTTTCATTAGTAGCTCTCAAAGCTCTTAAAAATGTCAGTATCATTATCACCATGTTGCACATGGGGAAACTGAGGTACAGGCAGAGCAAGTGTCTTGCCAAGGTTACCAAGCAAACTAGTGACAGAACCAGAACTCAGGTCTTCTAATTCCCAGTCCATGTACTAAGCCACAGTGCCTCCCTGTGGTATCTTCGATTTCTGTTGGCAACTTACAATTTGTGACCCTTGTGCTTCCAGGAATTGCAAATGTCAAGCAAGATATAAGATCCCCTTTATGTTATGAACTAAGGTCTACCATCTAACACTAAAAGACTCTTTTTGCACAAAAGATCACCTTTCATTTTACGTTATCTCTCTGGCATGCTTTGTTGTGGAACTATATTGATTAAAAATTGCTACTAGTCTGTGGCTCTTAAAGAGATTTGTCATTTAGATTCATCATAAATTATGGGATGTGGTTGTGACTTTTTTTCCTTTTGACTTTATATAATAAAACACATCCAGAGAGACTCTGCAAAAGAAGCTACAAAGCTAAGATGAAGGAAAGGACTTCAGGAAGGGGGTAGATGGGGGGGGCAGAACAAATCCCCTGAAAACATTCAATAACGTCTACAGATAGTTCAAAGACCAAATTCCATCACCAAAGCCATGGGTGCTTGTGATGCTGTATGACTGGAACATGATCATTTATATCATTAGTATAGCCACTACTGGACAACTGCAACAAATCTTGTACAAAGTAGTATCACATGAGGTGTTAGTGAGAAAGCTAGGATTTGCTGAGTATGATTATCCTTTTGTATGCATGTATGATCTTTGTATTTAAAGTTATGAATATTGACTATGTACCAGTATTTCAAATGTGTTTGCTCCTGGGGTAAAACCCACAAGATAGTTTACATCCAGTATAGCCAGCACAATGTGAATGGACAATTCAAGTTGATGGCTCATTAAAGAACACGTAACTCTCTTAATGGGCCATAGAAGAAATTCATCCAGCATACCGAGCCTTCCTGTGGATGCTTTAGCCAGAATATGGGTAATGGCTGCTCCTAAGAGTCATCAAAGCATGCATGTGGCCGTGGACTCCATCTTGTGCCTATAATTTTCCACAAACTAAGACTGAGAGAATTCCCTCCACATGGGAGAAGTTATACTAAAGGACCGTAGAAGCATCCCCATTTTGCCTCTTTCCTGCTCTGATCTCTGGATTATGGACTTACACTAAAAGGAGCATATTGACCGAAGAGCTTCCAATTTTTTGGAAGTTACCAGAGTCTTTACAAGCCAGCAATCTGTAATATCACTCCTATAAACCTGATCCAGGAACTCTGCAATGGATTGTTACGTATATGACTTCCTTAACCTTTTTAAATTTCTCCTTCTTTTCTCTTGTACATAAACCTTTAGATATTAGATGCTAAAGGATTGGCAACAGTGTGATTATTGGGTAAGATCTGAGTTATATACTGACCTGGCTATGTGGCTGATCTCTTGGGATTAGAGGACCCCATATGCGATGGTTTTCAGCAACAACTCGTCATAGAGTTCAGTATCTGGGTGGTGAGACAAGGGCTGGAATGCCTAAGGAGACTGCATTTCTGACTTCTTGCTAACCAATGCGGTGAGACAGAAATTTACTTGTGTTACTTGCTCGGTATACCAAATGGAAGAATAACCACCAGTTTTGGATGAGTCTGCCCTATTTATCAGCAGCTTGTCCTGAATCTGGTATTCTCAGCTGTGACCCATTGAGGCACAGTGACAGTGCAGCGCACAGGTATCCAAGGGAAGACACTGCAGTCTAAGTAGCCTTCCTAGTGAAGACTTGGACCTGGACTGTAATATGGCTGTTTTTTTACTCTGAATTATCTGCAGTAATGGGAATAGTGTCCAGCTGAGCTATCATCTCCATTCATGACTGTAGACCAATTAGTCAATGCGGGCAAGAGGATTTAAATTAAAATCTTATTCTTAAAAACGAACTCATGTTCGACTCAGTGCAGCAAATATCTTTCCACCAACTTCCCTCCCCCAACACAACTCATGGCAATTCTTATGCTGCTGCTTTTCATGGGCCTCCTCTTGATTGCCAGAAGTTGTTGGAACAGTTTTATGAAGTTTCAGCTATAAATATGCAGTTCACAGGCAATGTCACTTGTGCCCTCCATAGGTCACCATGGGAACAGACCTATATCTTGTTATGTGATAGGCCATGAAAATGCATCTGCCTTTCCGGCCTCCTTTCACAGAAGCATTCTGCCTTTACTGCATATATCATTTCTATACATCTAATAAAATATTGGAACTTACGCTTATGACTAGATGCCCAGGAAGCTGCTAGTTTATTGTTGCATGGATGAAAAGTATGTTTTAGCAAACACTAAAAAGGTCAGAAGTTTAATCTCTATGTTATCATTATCCAAGATAGCATTTGCTTTACTTTACATATCAGTATTTTTTGACAGTTCCAGACAGTCCCTGCCAATCTGAGTTTATTAATTCGGAAAGACAATTTTTGTGTTGAAAAGAGCCCCTATGTCTTCCCTAAGATAATCAGCCTGACACTTGGTTGCACTTCAATTAGACATAGTTAAATTTAAAATCAAACCTATTTTGAAATTTGCCAAGCTGAGAACAAACATATTTGTTGTGTACTTTGGAAAAGTTAGAGACTCACTGTAATGACATGACACCCACTTCTCATGAGGGCCTCTTCTGGTTGGATGTGTCTGTGGTCTTTAAACAGTCTCAGCCCTGGTATCAGGTTGCACCCACAAGGCTTCCTCCCTGGAGGCAATGGTTTTGCCATTTTTAGGTCCTTCTGGCCCCAGCTGGGCCACTAAGTAGTTCAGATCCCCTTCTGGGTCTCTACTGCTGTCCGATTGTAGGCCATTTCCCCAGTGGCCTATTGGGGGGGGAGGGGGACAGCAGCACCAGGCCCACTCACTACTCCGGGTCCCAGCCAGGGACCTCAAGAATAGCAGCCACGCACCACCATGTCCCTTTAACAAAATTACTTTCAGTTCCTTCGGCCACTTCCGCACAGTCCCAGCCTTCACGGATGCTTCATCCTTAGCTAAGGTCCCTCCTGTTTTCAGCCCAGTAGCGCTTCCACTCCCCCCACCCCCACCCACCAGCACTGAACTGTCCATGGTGCTGCAGTTCCCTTTAGCCAGCCTGGAACATCATCCACTCCTGAGGGCATTCTGCACTAAAAATTAATAATTCTGTGCGCAGTATTTTAAAATTCTGCAAATGTTATTTGTCAAATGGGGAGGATCCAGCGTGGCAGTGGGGAGCATAGGCCACTGGCTGCACAGAGGTGGGAGATCACGGTGCATCTCCCCTCCCAGGACACAGAGGGTATGGCTACACTTGAAATTTGAAAGCGCTGCCGGGGCAGTGCTTTGAAGTGTGAGTGTGGTCGGAGCGCCCAGCGCTGCACGTAAGCCACATCCTCTACGGGTGTAGTGTGCAGCGCCGCCCTGATTACACTGAGGCTTTACAGCGCTGTATCTTGCAGCACTCAGGGGGGTGTTTTTTCACACCCCTGAGCGCGAAAGTTGCACCGCTGTAAAGTGCCAGTGTAGCCATACCCAGACTCAGCGATGAGGCTGCGTCAAACCCTGACACAGCGCAAGGACTGGACCTGCCCCAGAAATACCCCAAGGCCCTGCCCCTCCATGCCAGGTGCACCAGGTGTGGGCAGGCAGGCTCAGCATGGCAGTATCCAAGTATGGAGGGGCTTAGTGTGGGGGGTTCCAGGTGTGGATTGAGAGGGTTCTGTGGGGGGCAATCTGTGTGTCAGCGGCTCAGTGAGGGATCCAGGTGCATGGGGAATCTGGATGCACAGGGGCTTGTTGGGGGGTTCTGGGTGCAATGGTAATAGTACTCTGCAGGGGAGTCCAGATGAAAGGTGGTTGTGGCTCAGCGGCGGGGTCTGAGTGCCGGGGAGGAAAGAGCTCAGTGCGAATGGTCCAGATGCTGGGGGAGTGGGGCTCAGGTGCAGCTGGTTGGGGCTCGGTTAGAGTGGGGAACTGGATATGGATGGCTTGTTGGGGTAATGCTGGTGCAGAGAGAGTGGGGCTTGTTGAGGGGCAGGTTTCTAGGTGGTGTGCGCGCGGGGGGTAAGGCTCAGTGGTAGGGTCTTGGTATGACGGGGGCTGGATGCGTGGAGGTTGGGAGGATGGGGGAGCAGCTCCTTGTACAGTGATCCTTCCCCCTGCAGCTGAGGAGTGATGGGTGCAGGAAGCACAGGGGTTTGGGGTGGGAGAGTTTGCAGAGCTTACTACAGCTGGAAAAGAAATCTGGGGGTGGGTCTGACATTCCCGGATGACATGCAGGAGAAGAGAAAGTCTCATCTTCCCCAGCCCAGCTGCGACTAGCAGCTGAGTCTGACACAGGGTAGGCACCACCAGCCGAGTCTTCTCGAGTCCCAGCCCCTGCCCCACAGTGATTTACCTCTCTGCTGGGTTCCCTTGGCACCCAAAACATACTGCTGGGGAAGGTTTTATGACCGCTCGTGTGGCTTCCCTTTGCTTCACCATCAGAAAGTCACTTTTCTGCGAGGAAACAAAAATCTGCGGGAAACAAATTCTGTGCATGTACAGTGGTGCAAAATTTCCCCAGGAGTAATCAGCTGCAATCCTCTGGCTCCTGGAAGAAACTGACTGGCTTCTCCCTGCAGCCTCTCTAGTCCAGTTGGAGGACTTAGCTCCACTGCTCTGCTCCTCAGATGAGCGTGACAGGACCCTGACGCCTCCAGCAGGGGGTCTCTGGGCCTAGTCCACCCCATCATACTCATGATATACATTTATTAATTTTGGATCAGGAGCTTAATGAAGCTGGGTTACCACTTGTAGAAAGCAGAGTTACTTGGTTTCCAGCAGAAGGTTCATTTAATTTGGTCTCCCTTAATGCCTATTAATATTTTCCATCACAATTCCTCTCCATTTCCTCCATACAGGCTCAGACCCTTCAAAGACTTACAAACCTGCTGAACTTCACACAGTGTGTATTCAGTGAGACCCCTCACCAGTGTATAAAAAGTTAAGCATGTGCTGTATCAGAATTGTACTTTATACATTGATTTTATGATATATTCTGTTTTTCTGGCATATGCCTGGGTCAAAAGCCAATGCCACTGTGGTAGGGAATTGTTTTCAGGAAAAAAAAAGTCATGTCCCCACCCACTGCCTCTCTAGTTAATAAGCCAGGATCTTACAGCTCTGAGCTATCTACTTGTTCTTTACTACTATAATCCCTGGTTTCCTTCACAGCCCTTAACTAAAGTTGCTTGATAAGACATGGCCTCAGAAACCTCCCTAGGAAACTGATTAAACTGTAATCGGCCATTATTTTCTGTAATAACAGCACATAAAACATAGCAATGAAGTTCTACCCATGGCACAATGCTAAAATTTAACCTGGGGAAAAACAATGGATTTATTATGTTTATTAGATCATCTAGTCTAGTCCCTCTCAGGATTGATCCCTTCTGCATGTTCTGCACTAGTTTGTCTAGGCCACCTTCCTTCTGAAATTATGAGATGCTGCTGTGTATGCAGATCAAACACACACTGGCTTTAGTTTTGCAGCCATATCACACTGCATATCTACTTTTTTTCCCCACTATCACCCCTAGTTCTCTTTCAGCATTATTGCTTTTCACACATCTTCCTTCCCACTAAATCTCTGTGTTACCAACTGTTTCCCTGAACAGATCGGCTCATATTTTTGCTGGCAGAATCTTATTTTATTATTTCCTATCTAGCATCCTTTAAGTTATAATGTTCATGCAATGTTTAAAATTACATTTTGAGATGGTATTGGCTTTATGTAAAAGCTCCTTGAAGACAACACAAAATTATTATTACAAGAATTTAAGAATTAAGTAGCTTGCTTTAATTTTGTTTGACAGCTGTTTTTAAGTTTTATTAATTTTGCAGCCTGAGGTCAGATCATATCATAGATAAGGCTAAAATTTAATCACAGGTATTTTTGGTAAAAATCATGGACAAGTCACATGGGGCAACAAATAAAAATTCACAGCCTGCCCATGACTTTTACCATAAATACCCCTGATTAAATCTCCAATTCTGGGGCTCCGTTGCACCAGGGAGGAGCCTGCTAAAGTGCTGGGGGTTGACTGTCACCCTACCACTGGGGACCACTCTCTGGATGGCCTCCGGGCACCCCAGGGCTGCTACTTCAGCTGCCCAGGGACCGCTGTTCTGGCACTCCCCAGAGTCACCCACACCGGTCGCTGTTCCAGCAGTCCCAGGAACCAGCTACCCAGGGTTGCCTGAGCAACGGCCGGTGCAGCTGGCTCTGGTGCAGCCCCCAGGACCACTGCTCAGACATCCCCCTGGGGCTCCCCAGAACTGCTGCATGGGTGGTCCCCAGGACCAGCCGCACTGGCCACTGCTGGCCAGGATCACCGTAGCAGCTGGTCCTGGGTCACTCCGGCAATGGCCAGTGCAGCTGGTAGTGGAGTGCCCGAGCTTGAAGTCATGGAATCAGTGACTTCTACAACCTCCATAAAAGAATCGCAGCCTTAATCATAGAATCATAGAAATATAGATCTGGAATGCACCTCAAGAGGTCATACAACCCATCCCCGCAGGCTGAGGCAGGAATAAGTATATTTAGACTATTCATAACCGGCACTCACCTAAACTGTTCTTAGAAACCTCGACTAACCGGAATGCCACAACCTCCCTTGATAACCTGTTCTTCAGATTAATTATCCTTTATCACATAGTAAAGAAAATCAACTCCCTCTCAACTTCCATTATGCATAGCTCCTCTCACAAAGCTGTATCTTCTAACTGATTGGTACATTTGCCTAAATGTCCATTAAGTTGTTGCTATTTGTGAATCCTGTCTGCATTTAGGAGTTTTCTTCTAATTTCCCATTAGTGTAGCACTATCAATCCAAGTAATCTCAATATAATTCACTCTACAGGGTACGTAAACTTAAGGGCATATGTTTTTATTTATTTTAGGTTTACTTGTTGTTTTAAATACATAAACCCAGGTTAGTATTGGAAGTACTTCGCATTTTACTAAAACATACCCTGCAAGACAAATCTACGTTTCAGAATGAAGTTCACAGGATCTGTATCTGAAACCACTGTTCAGCAAAAGTGCCAGAGTAAGAGGTAAAAACACACATATTTCAAGAATGTGAGACAGAAGATATCATTGCTGCGGACTGCAGCCTTCTAGCTCATTCTTTCTGTTTAAAGTACAGGAACCTGTTTTAAATTCATGGGGGCAGATTCATTTCTCCCTCAACTGCTTAAAAACCATTTAACCGGGAACAATGAAGTGGTTTAGTAAATTGCAGCACAAGCAGTGCAGTGCAGTTACACCAAAGATCTCCACAACAATTTGGGGAGAATGGGCTCTCTAGCTGCCCTCACTTTTGAAAAACCTTGACTTTGCTAGGCAGGCATGGCAGTCATGCCACTATGCGAGGAGTTAACCATTCATACCCTCAAGCTCACACACTGTTCATTTACTTCCAACACAGATCTGAGAGCAAGAAGGGCTTTTTAATTTCATGTAGAAAATTTAGTGCTGGTGAAAGGTGGAAGACTGACAGCCCTAGGGACTGCAGTTCTGCCATTATCCATTGACCTTGTTCCAAGCAGGCAGCCACAGTGCAAACTTCCCTATACTGTTCCATCTACATGCCTAAAGGCAGAAGTGGAAATAACCTCCAAAAAGCAAAAGAGTAGCTCCTTTTCCAAGTACCTTGGATCATTTATATGATAGATATTTATCCAAAAGCTGAGTTGAGTAGTTCATTTCACAATTCAGTACACTGTTGTCAGGTGACATTTTAATTTAAAAAAGGGAGGGCAAAGTGTAGACAGCACTAGGTCAATGGAAGAATTCTTCCATCAATCTAGCTGCTGCATCTTTATGCCAATGTGCTACTGTAGCATTTTAAGCATAGACGAGCCCCAAATCAGCTAAGATAACTGCTCCTGATCCTAGAGTCAACAGTCAGGAATGGCACTATTCACAGCAAGAAGGGACATAATTAGAAGCTGGGCAAATACTGCAAAGAAGATTCATAAATACTGTTTGGAATAACCCCTGAATTTGCTAGGATGATCTAAACAAGCATTTTTAATACTTCTTCACAAGAATATTCATGGTAAGACAAAGCGTCTGGAATAATGTACAAATATGTATATGCAAGCATTCACACTGCAAATAAATATTATCTCCTAGATAGGGAAGTGGCACTTATGAGAGCAGTTCTCCCAACCCACAGACACAATAATCCAAAAGGAGAGAGATGTAGATGTGTCATCTCAATGCACCCTTTGCAAAACAGACTGCGCATCTGGATGCAAAACAGAATTACTCTGTGTGAATGTGACAAGAAAAAAACATGAACAGTAAGTCTGCAAAAGAGCCAATACATCTCTCTTTAGAGCATGAGGATTCAGTTGTTTTCAAAGCTAGGGTCCATATATGTAGCTGAATGTAATACACTCTCTTGTGGAAAAGAGACTAGGGAAAGCTTTAAAAGCATCCCAAATCTCCCTCAGTCTTTATCTCCTGCTGGCTCTCCCCTTCCTCTCTTTCCTGTCATAACCTTCCCCAAAAAACATAAAAGTCCCCCAATGAATTAAATCAGACTTCTTTCCTGTTTGTAGATGCTAGGTAACACCACCATCATATTTAATATTGAACAGATAATATTGGAAAAACAGCTCACAAAGAGCCCAAAGGCTGAACTATTTTTGCATATTTCGCAAACAGCTGGGGGCTAGGGTTGGGTCCAGTTCTCAGAATAAATTGCTTGTTCATCTAGCCTCTATTCATAATCATGTTCTTCCCCAAGATTTATCTGAGCAAGGGTGGGTGAATCTAATGACTTCCTGCCAACTACATCAAAGAGAGGCTACTTATACAGGGCCTCAAAATGCATTGCACTCATTAACCATCACCATTCTTGTGAAGTAGGTTATACACCATTTCACCAGTAAATAGAGAGCAACTTGACAACCTTCATGTTATTAACCTTGTTACATGTTACTGATTAACGTAACAAATGTCATTAAAGGCTACCAGACATTGATCAAACTACACACCCATGTAGGATTATCAGTGTGAAATCTGTTAAGAGCCCTTGTCCAGGATAGCATCAAAGAACATAGAACAAGTGCTGTGTATATACCAACTTAATGCTTAAGAGTTCTTAAGGAGAATGACACTGATTTTGTTGCTTTGCAAGAAACTCATGCTGCAGACTATAAGCAAGCTGTAAAATATAAAATTAATGGCTATGAAGTCATTGTCACCATGAATGATGCAAAATATGGCCTCACCAAGTACATCAGACATGGACTTAAGATGTCTATCCTGGAGGAATCCAGGGTGCTCATTATGGTCTGTTGTCTGATTCTTAGGTCAGCAACAGAGATTCTCATGTTAACTTGTAAGTTAATGGAGAGGATTTTATTGGCCCATCTCACCCCATCTTTGAAGTCATGCTACCAAAGGAACAGGCCAGTTTCGGACTGGGACGAAGTTGCTGCAACCAGGTTCTCACTACTACTAGTTATATTGAGGGTGACTGCCAGCAGAATGTAAGAATCAACACAGCATTGACTGATTTATCCACTGCCTATGATGCAGTATGGAGATATGGGCTATTGCCCAAAGCATCAAGGGTCATCAAATACCATAGCACTATGTGACTCCTGGCCACAATGTTGAGCAAATGTAACTATGGTGTCCTTTTGAATGGGCAGATCAGCAAAGCACATGCCCTCTGTGGTGGTTTACCTCAAGGATCTGCGTTGTCCCCCTTTCACTATACAATACCTATATTAATGTTTTACCTGACACAATTCTGGACATGTTCATTTATGCTGATAACATCACTCTTGCAGTACAGGCAAAGACCTCACTGCCATCAGTGACACCCTCTCCACCAGCTTCAAGATAATGTAGGAATACTTTCAGTACTGGAAGCTCTGCCCCAGTGCCACCAAAAGCTTGGTAAGAGCCTTTTCCGTAAGCAACAAAGCTGTCGAGGAACCACTTAATGTCATCAACAGATCCGAAATGAGCCCTGTCTGAAGTGTAACTCTAGAGAGAAGCTTGTCTTTTAAAGCTCATCTGGAAGAGACATGTGAAAAGGTAAAAGCAACAATTAACCTCATCTGAAAACTCACAGGCGCAACATGGGGTGCCAATGCGCACACACTTTGAACAGCCACTGTAGAAGGGATATACTTGATCACTAAATTTAGTACACTAGTTTGGCCAGGCAGCTCTCACATTCCAAATCTCTGGATGTGTAGCTTAATGCCACAAAGAGAATTACAGATGGAACATTAAAATCAACATCTGTTCAATGGATGCCCACTCTGGTATGTATATCTGGCTGCACTCAAGATTTGGAGTGACAGCCATCAAGAGAGAGAGTTACAAGTGAACCATGACCAACTTGAACTTATCAATCCATGAGGACCTCCAGAACTTTACAAAGACATGCATGAAATCGTGCAAGCCTTTTTGGCATTGGGCTAAAGCTCTTAAAAATGTCCTAATTCAGGGGTTCTCAAACTTCATTGCATGGGGACCCCCTTCTGACAACAAAGTTACAACATGACCCCGGGGTTGAGGGAGGCATGGAGCCCGAGCCCTGCCACCTTGGATGAGGGTGGAGCTTGGGCATCAGCTTCAGGTCCCAGCAAGTCTAATGCTGGCCCTGACAAACCCTTTAAAATGAGGTCACAGCCCACTTTGGGGTTCCAGCCCACAGTTTGAGAACCGCTGCCCTAATTCGATCTGGAGGCACACTGGAAAGAATTCTGGGCTAATACTAATGTCTCAAACAACATCTGATTGCCAGCCCACAAAAGAACGTTCAGGCTTCAATCTATGCCGAAACAATGATCCACACTGAACATTTTCAGAACATAGCATGGCAGATGCTGTCATCTCTTACATCTCTGGAAGATGAGACAATGTAACTGTGGACGCCAGTCACAGACTATGGACCACACTGTAAAAAATAATGCCCGTGTCGATCTTTTGCTGGTGGCATCTCAGACTTATATCAAGCCACTTCTGAAGCTACTCATTTATCTGGACTTGGCTATTTGAACATTACTAATCACTTCTTTTGCCATACAAAGATGACGACAGGTGAATATATCAAAGCAGAGAGAAAGTAAGCAACTTGCCTGAGGATTAACACATTATTAGCAGAGCTAAGGATGGTACTTAGAAATCCTGACTTACTGCTCTAACCATAAAAAAAAAAAGCAAACGAAAAAAACTGGCAGTATGTTAGCTAAGGGTATTTGGGATTGTTTAATTGTAATTCACTCAGCCACAGGAAGAGAGTGAAGAACGCAGCAGTCTGTGTATGTGCAATGAAAGTACAATAGACCACGTTAAGTCTTTTTTCTTCAAGACTTTTTCTCAGATCATTCATGGTGTTATTCTCTGTCTGCATGTCCAAGACTGGCAATGAATGGCACACTGGTAAAATGTTGCTCCCGTTTCCAAATACTGAGCTCGAGCCTGACTGTGAATTTGGGAGGGGAAAAAACCCCCCGCAAGAAGCCATCTTCCAAAGCAGGCTAACAGCATTTTGGGCTGTATAAGTAGGAGCACTGCCAGCAGATCGAAGGACATGATCATTTCCCTCTATTCGGCACTGGTGAGGCCTCATCTGGAGTACTGTGTCCAGTTTTGGGTCCCACATTACAAGAAGGATGTGGAAAATATGGACAGAGTGCAGCGGAGGGCAACAAAAATGATTAGGGGGCTGGAGCACATGACTTATGAGGACAGGCTGGGGGAAGTCTGCAGAAGAGAAGAATGAGCTGCTTTCAACTACCTGAAAGGGGGTTCCAAAGAGGATGGATCTAGACTGTTCTCAGTGGTACCAGATGACAAAACAAGGAGTAATGATCTCAAGTTGCAGTGGGGGAGATTTAGGTTGGATATTAGGAAACACTATTTCACTAAGAGGCTGGTGAAGCACTGGAATGGGTTACCTAGGGAGGTGGTGGAATCTCCTTCCTTAGAGGTTTTTAAGGCCAGGCTTGACAAAGCCCTGGCTGAGATGATTTAGTTGCAGATTGGTCCTGCTTTGAGCAGGGGGTTAGACTAGATGACCTCCTGAGGTCCCTTCCAACCCTGATATTCTGTGATTCAAAGTTCCACATGCTCCTTCTGTCAGAAGTCTTCTTTTTCCACTGGTCAGATCTGGGCCGTTATTGAACAGTTTGTTCAGCCCCTGCCAGAGGGCCTGAGCCCCTGACTGTTTGTTGCCCCGCCCTGATCCAGGGCTGGGGCTTGCTAATATTAAACTGTTCGCTCAGCCCCTGCCTGAGGGGCTGAACTGGTGATTGTTTGCTGCTCAGCCAGGCTAATTCTCCCGATTCGCTGGACCTAAGTAGTGAGGCAGCCTGGTTCCCAGCTACCACGAAGGAGGACGAACCCTGACTGAACCCCGACAGGCCTCCTTCCCATGGGTCCAGATGATAAAGATATCATCAATGTAGCGCAAGTAGAGTAGGGGCATAAGGGGACGAGAGCTGAGGAAGTGTTGTTCTAAGTCAGCCACAAAAATGTTGGCATATTGAGGGGTCATGCGGGTACCCCTAGCAGTCCCGCTGACTTGGAAGGTATAAATTGTCCCCAAATCTGAAATAGTTGTGGGTGAGGACAAAGTCACAAAGTTCAGCCACCAGGTTTGCTGTGATGGTATCAGGGATGCTATTCCTGATGACACCTACAGAATCTCTGTCAAGCATTCTTAAAACTGCAATACTCACCTGGTGAAGTGAAGAAACAGACTGACAGAGCCAGAAGGGTACCAAGAAGTCACCTACTACAGGACAGCCCCAACAACAGTAACAGAACACCACCAGCCATCACCTACAGCCCCCAACTAAAAGCTTTCCAGCGCATCATCAAGGATCTATAACCTATCCTGAAGGACGATCCCTCCCACCTCCCAAGGTCTGTGAGAGTGCCAGTCCTCACTTACAGACATCCCCCCAACCTGAAGCAAATACTCACCAGCAACTACACACTACACAACAAAAACACCAACCCAGGAGCCAAACCCTACTACAAACCCCGGTGCCAACTCTGTCCATATATCTATTCAAGAGACACCATCATAGGACCTAACCACATCAGCCATACCATCCAGGGCTCATTCACCTCCACATCTACCAATGTGATATATGCCATCATGTGCCAGCAATGCCCCTCTGCCATGTACATTGGTCAAACCAGACAGTCTCTATGCAAAAGAATAAATGGACACAAATCTGACATCAGGAATCATAACATTCAAAAATCAGTAGGAGAACACTTCAATCTCTGTGATCACTCAACAACAGACCTCAAAGTGGCAATTCTTCAACAAAAAAACTTCAGAAACAGACTCCAACGTGAAGCTGCAGAACTGGAATTAATTTGCAAACTAGATACCATCAGATTTGGCCTGAATAAAGACTGGGAGTGGTTGGGTCATTACAAAACCTAAACTTAATTTCCCTAATACTAATCTCCCTACTGTTACTCACATCTTCCTGTCAACTGTCTGTAATGGGCCACTCTCTTACCACTTCAAAAGTTATTTTTCCTCCCTTGGTATCCTGCTGTTAATTATCTTATCTTGTTAGACTGACCTAACACTTGGTAAAGCAACCCCCATCCTTTCATGTATTTATACCTGCTCCTGTATCTTTTACTTCATACATTTGATGAAGAGGATTCTAGTCCATGAAAGCTTATGCCCAAATAAATTTGTTAATCTCTAAGGTGCCACAAGGACTCCTCATTGTTTGTCTTTTTTTGTTTTTGTTTTTTCGGGTTTTTTTTTTGCTGATACAGACTAACACAGCTACCACTGAAACCTATAGCAACTGAGCCATGTTCAGTGGAAGGATTCTGCTCAGTATGTGTTGGGTTCATAGTATGACAGTCCACAGCCATCAACATCAGAGAGAACAGGATTCCTCAAGGCCTCTCAGCATTTGAAAGAGGAGGAGACACTTATTTGACAGACAAAGTTTCCCAGGGAATAGTCAGAAAGCCAGCACAAAAAAGAACCACCAGTGAGTATTCTACTTTGGATTGCACAGTTCATCAGAAGCATTAATCACCAGCATTATTAATAGTGGAATGAGCAATGACTATCAGGGAATGGAAACATGCATTCCCACAGGGTACATCCACATTGCACCTGGGAGCATGCTTCCCAGCTAAGGCAGACAAACGCTAGTTCTGCTCGAGCAGTGTAGCTGGTGGTAGCACAGGGAGCAGCTCAGGCTAGCCCAGGGGTTCCAGGCAGGTTTGTGCTCAGGCAACCAGCCCAAGCTACTGCCCTTACTGCCATTTTAGCCATGGATACATTTGGCACACTGATATTTACTTTAAGACTATTAGAGGAACAAATAGTCAAAAGGTTCTCTGTAGAACAGGATATAATTGGGAATGCCACAATTGCATTTAAGTTCTCAAGTACACAGGTTGTCATAGTTACAAACAAGCCTGAGTTTTTGTTCTTCCTATGTGCTTATTTACTTTCCTTTTCTTGTTCGAACACTCCTTCCCACCACCACCCTGGAAGATGTTTACCGTTTAGAAAATAAGTGGGCAGTCTTGACAGCGAGCACCAGATTTGCCATGGTAGTGACATACAGGTGAACATAGCAACAGTGAGGACACAGTGACACAGAAGGGCTTTGGCAGTGTGTCTGCTCACATCCACGCTAGATCAATCTGGGTGCTCAGACATGGAAGCTGATCACACAAGTTAACTCAGCAGTGAAGACATATCCTAATGGATCACACTATTAGAAAAATCTCCACAATATTCAGCCTAACCTTATGAAGGCTTTTGATCTGGTCAGCAGAAAAAGTCTTTTCCAACTGCTAGAGACATGGTTGCACCCCATTCTCCTCAGTCTGATTCAATCCTTCCCCAATGGCACAATGTCTGAAGTTCAGTATTATGGTGGCCAACCTGACAGCTTTGAAATCTGCTGTGGTGTCAAACAGCAATGTATTTTGGCACCAACACTCTTCAGTACATTCTTCTTTCTCACCTACCACCAGCGATGTACATCACCATATGATTCCTTCCCCACTCGAAACTCTAGGGTACAGACGTAAGGACCCGCATGAAAGACCCTCAAGCTTATTTTTACCGTCTTAGGTTAAAAACTTTCCCAAGGCACAAATTCCACCTTGTCCTTGAACAGTATGCTGCCACCACCAAGTGAGTTAGACAAAGAATCGGGAAAAGGACCACTTGGAGTTCCTGTTCCCCAAAATATCCCCCCAAGCCCTTCACTCCCTTTCCTGGGAAGGCTTGAGAATACTCTACCAACCAGATAGGTAACAAAGTGAGCACAGACCAGATCCTTAGGTTTTAGGGCATTAAAACCCAGTCAGATTCTTAAAAAAACCAAACAGACTTTATAATAAAGAAAGAAAAAGTAAAAGCAGCACCTCTGTAAAATCAGGATGGAAAATACTTTACAGGGAAATCAGATTCAAAACATAGAGGACTTCCCCTCTAAATAAAACTTTTAAGTTACAAAAACAAGGACAAATGTCCATTTTAGCACAGGAAAAATTCACAAGCTAAAACAAAAGATAATCTAACGCATTTCTTTGCTATTACTTACTATTTCTGCAATACTAGATGCTTAGTCCAGATATGCTGAGGGAGATGTATTTGCCCTGCCCTGGTTTCTTTGCTGACTCCAAGAGAACAGAACAAAGACCTTCCCCCACAGGTATGAAAGTATCTTCTCTCCTTTTTGGTCCTTTTGGTCAGGTGCCAAACAGGTTATCAGAGCTTCTTAACCCTTTACAGGTAAGGAGGGATTTTATGCTACCCTTAGCTGTATGTTTATGACACCATACCAGATCAGATAGAAAAAAACTCTTCAACTTTACACATGTAAGAGCAAAAAGCAAAAAGTCAAACTCCTGTGATAACTGAAGTTTTTTTCCACCAATGACGCAGTGTTCACCACCTACACAGGAGTTCCAGCACTGCGGCAATAGCTTTGCTCTAGCTTTTGTTGAATTTTGACTAACCATCACTCTAAAGAAGATAATGATTATGGCACAAGGTGTGTCGACTGCATCAGATGTTTTAATATCTAGTTCCACACTAGAATTTCTGCATAAATTCTGCTATTCAGGATCAACTTTGAATAAGCTTGTCACCTAGAGACAAGTTAGTTCTTGCACCAGAAAGGCAGCTACCCCATATGGCCACAGACCAAATGCATGTGGGAAAACAGGAAACTAACACTGAACACCAAGATGTGGGTCTATTAGACATGCACTCTGAGAATGCTTCTACATGTAGTGAGACCTACACCACTTACTTACAGGATCAGAGAAGACTAACCACTTTCCACACTTGCTGTCTTTGTTGTATTCTAAATATCAAGTGAGAAACCTGAGTTCCTGACACCAAAGTACTTGAGAAAGCAAAATTGCCAACTCTAATTTTTTCCCCAACTCATATGTTTCTGTTGGCTTGGTCATTTGTACTGGATGGACAATGGATGCATTCCAAAGGACCTCTTGTATGAGAACTTGCAAAAGATCCAAGGCCACTGGGATGACCTAGGCTTAGGTTCAAGGATGTTTGTAAGCAGGACTTGAAAAGTTTGAACATCAACACTGCAAGCTGGGAAGATGCAGCTAGCAACAGGACACAATAGAAGGTTGTGCTGCACCAGGGAGTCAAAGAGGCTGAAGAGAGTTGTTTAAGAGAGAGGAAAGCGAAGACGGCATCAAGGGCTAGTAGCACACCAGTTTCATCCTCTAGTCTTGCACTTTTTGCCTGCATTATTTGTGGCAAGGACTGTTGCTTGAGAACTGGACTTTTTGCCACTTGTGATGCAGCAGCATGACATGCAGTAACTGAACTGCTTTGGTGCTCACACCATCATCTTTCGAGACGGACAGCTGCCATATAACTCACTGTGTCACCCTGAACTATGCCTTGCTTTTCTTGGTGCTTATATTCGTCAAATACTTGGCAACAATTAAGTCTCCACCATGCTCCTTATCTATTAACCAGAATATTGTAGCAAAAATGGTAAAGATATGAAATGTCATGAAATAATATATGTGAGATGGGATTCCCAAAAGAACAGTAAAACCAGTCACAAAATATCCTAAATATTGTAATCCACTAAGCTAATGAACCACCGCTTAAAGGAACATCAGTGGGAAAATTTAGATCATCCTTATGTCAACTAATGCCTCACATATCAATCCAAAAGCAGAGTTTCTTTTCAAACATCCTAAGTAGAATAGAAGGTAGTAATGCCATTGAAATCAATGAGGCCAGGCCTCCCCTCTAAGGCTTTGTGTAGAGCAGGATTTAAAGGTGTGCTGTTTGACTGGTTTAAGTATCTGATTCCAACACTTTCTAAGACTCATCAGGACAAGACAAGTTAAACTTTAGCATATGTTTTGACAGCAAACCCTCCACAACGGGGACCATCTTTTTGTTACATGTTTATATAGCGCATAGCACAAGAGTGCCCTAAGGCCACATACAAGAAGCCACCTAGTCAAGTTAAGGCCTAGTCTCCATTCGAGGTTTTAACTTGGCCAGTTAAGCATCTGCTAAAGTACAATTTAGTATATCTCATTGCCTAAGAAGGTGTTCAGTAGATTGAGTTAGTTAATATGATCTAACATCACATCTTTAATCCAAGTCTACATAAAGCCCGAGGGGGAAAAAAAGCCTGAAACCCAAATTCAGACACATTAATTTGAAGCCCTGAGTTATTCTGAATGATAACACTTTGTGGGAGAGGTGAGGTGTAGTAACGGCTTTACCACAAAAAAATAAACAGTGAGTTGGAAAGACGTAAATGCCGAAATACTGCAGAAGTGGGAGTAGTGTCTTGGATGTAGCATTAAATCAAAAGAATACAGTCTGACTGGGTACGTGATCGGAGCAGTTTGCTGGAGTTGTGAGAGTATTGTGCTATATGTAAATTATAAACAGGGTTTTCCTTTTATCATCTGATATCCCTTATCAACAATACACATACTTCTCTGTAATTAGATTGAAAACAAAGTATCCTGTGTCTCGATCAAATCATGTCTACTGGAACAAGGAAAATAGCCCACTACTGGTGTTCAATCTTTCCTAACTGCTCAGAAGCCACTCAATAGAAGCTGGTGGTGCCTAGACTTGCTGGAAGTTTTAGTGAACCAGGTTTGTGTGCTGGGCAGAATCTGTATTTATGTGGGGGAAGAAAGGACCAAGAAACATCAAGGACCTGGGGGGAAGGTGCAAATAGGGATGGTTAGGACTCAGGCTGGAGACCCAGAGACTGAGGGTCTAGAAGGAAGGAGTTGGTAGGGAGAGGACATAGGCTTATATAGCGTGTGTCAGCACAAGGATGCAGACTTAACACTAACAATCCACTAAAGTAGTGTATATAATGGAAATAAATAGCATATGTGTGAGCTTGCACACCTCAGACCATGCAGCAGGTCAGCTGTGCCAAAGGATGCTCCTGGCCTCATGGATCTTACAGAGTAGTAGTGATGAGGAAGAATTATGATGTGAACAGCATTTCTTTCCATCCCACAAAAGCCAAGATAGGGTTTGGGGATAGGGAAGTGGAACATCAGTAAAAATCTAAGAGAGTTGTCAGTTTCTGTGCCCTTATAACAGAGTGACAAGAAAGTACAGATTTAAAATGTTTGGGTTTTATTTATATTTAAAAAGTTTCTCCTCTGAAGTATAATAACTAATATCTATATTTTAAGTGAATTGTAATCCTGTTGCAAGGTGCCAAATGGACAGCCCTGGACATAGAAGACCTTTATTTAGCCACAGAACAGATACAGCAAGGGCAATAGCAGTTAAAGCTTCCATACAGACCTACAGGGACAACTTTGGGAGTCAGAGTATAGTTCAGTCTAAATAGTAAACAGGGAAGGACTAAAGGGGCTAAGACTACTAATATGGACACCAGTTAGAACAGGGATTGTCTGTCTTGTGTTTGTTCAGTGTCTAGCACAATGAGGTACAAGTCCATGAGTGGGGCTCCTTGGTGCTACATAAAAAGATGGTTACTTACCTTCTCATCACTGTTGTTCGAGATACGTTGTTCACGTCCGTTCCACATTAGGTGTGCGCACGCCGCATGCATGAGTGTCAGAAACTTTTTCCCTTAGCAGCTCCCAGTGGGCTGGCGGAGCCCTTGCCAGCATGGCGCCACTGCACCATGCATATATACCTCCGCTGGCCCGACCCCTCCAGTTCCTTCTTGCTGGTGACTCCGACAGAGGGGCAGGAAGGTGTGTGGTGGAAAGGACGTGAACACTACATCTCGAAGAACAACCGTTACGAAAAGGTAAGTAACCATCTTTTCTTCTTTAAGTGCTTGTTCACTCCATTCCACATTAGGTGAATCACAAGCTTACCTTTGGAGGAGGGTAGGAGTCACGAAACAATTGATCGGAGGACCACCCTGGCAATTGCCGCGTCCTCCCGTGCCTGCTGGTTGACCGCGTAGTGGGTCATGAAGGTGTGCACCAAAGACCAGGTGGCTGCCCTGCAGATCTCCTGGATCGGGACCTGTGCCAGGAAGGCTGTGGAAGCTGCCTGTGCTCTGGTCGAGTGGGCCGTCACTGCCGGAGCCGGGCTGAGATTTATGTTGGCCTTGGCTCTGGCCCGGCCTATTGGACGAGTTGTTATTACTGCACTGCCTTCTGTTGTCTCCGCCTCACCTGCGGTAAGGCTCCTGTCGAAGACAAGGTTGGTACTGGTGCTGGGGAGGAGGTTGCGGCTTAGAGGGCTTCCTCTGAGTTGCCGGAGTGTGCATACCCAGCAACTTGAGTGTAGCTCTAGAGTCCTTGAGGCTATGCAGCTTTGCGTCCATCTGGTCCGAGAAGAGTCCAGACCCTTCGAAGGGGAGGTCCTAGAGCGAATTCTGGACCTCAAGCGGCAGACCTAACTCCTGAAGCCACGCCGCATGACGCCTGACGCGATTGTCCTGGCTGCCATGTCCGCTGAATCCAAGGACACTTGGAGGGAGGTTTTCGCTATGGCCTTGCCTTCCTCCACCAGGACCGTGAACTCCTGTTGGGAGCCGTGCGGGAGGTTGTCCTTAAACTTCTCCACTGCCGCCCAGGAGTTGAAGTTATGCCTGTTAAGGATGGCCTGCTGGTTAGCAATCCTCAACTGGAGGCCCCCTGACGAATACACCTTTCTGCCGAACAGGTCTAGGCGTTTTGCTTCCTTGGCCTTAGGGGCCGGGGCTTGTTGCCCACAGCGCGCTCTCTCGTTTCTCATTTATCACCGTTTGCTATCAGGGAACATGGGCTCAAGTGGCAGAACAAGAAGTTGTATTCTTTTGACTAGGTGAAGTACTTGCGCTCCTCACCTTTGGCTGTTGGTGCGCTGGATGCCGGGGTCTGCCATATAGTTGTGTAATTAGACAATGGTCTTAATGAGCAGGAGGGCTACTCTGGATGGACATTCTGGGCTCAGAATATCCACCATGGGGTCCTCCTGCTCAACCGTCTCCTCAGCTTGCAACCCCAAGTTATGGGCCACCTTACGTAGCAGCTCTTGATGGGCTTTGTGGTCTATTGGCAAAGGTCCTGTTACTGCCGTGCCTGCTACTGCTTCATCCAGGGATGATGAGGAAGTTAGCAGCTGCTCAGCTTCCTCCAGCTGGTCTCCCTGGTCCCTCTCCCCCAGGGGAGGGGCTTCCAGCTCAAGCTGGGGCCGGCGGTCTTGGGGTGGCACTGGGTACGGTGCCAGACTCTTCAGTCTCTCACTCGGCGAGGCTGCAGGTGGCTTGGACACTGTAGCCTCCCTTACGGAAGAGCATCAGTGCAGGGAATGCTGTATCAGGTAGCTAGCCCTGGAGGGAGCACCTTGTTGCCACTGTGGTTGCCAACCAGTTTGTTGTTCCCTGCTGTCCAGAGCCCGTTGCGGGTAGCTATATCGGCCTGAGTTAGCGCTGGACTTTGGTGACGCAGAGCGCGAGGGCCACAGCGGTGCCGTCGATCTGTGCTGGCAGGAGGTTGACAATCGGCTTCTTGCTGACCGGGAGCGGCACTGGTACCGCTGCTCTCTGGACCGGGACCGGGACCGATGCTCCCAAGACCGGGACCTTCTGGGAGCCCTTGATGACTCCCAGCTCGTCTCCTCCTGGTGCCAGTCTCGGAAGGGCACCAGGGAATGCCATGCCTTAACCCCATGCGTTGACTCGTCTCTGGTACCGAGACTTCCTTCTGAGTGAAGGGTAACTGGGAGTCCACAGACTCAGAGCTTGACTGGGGCCAACACCGGGAGCAGTGCCGGGACGGTGTCCTCAAACGGCGCACCATTGCCGGCTTTCCCTTTGACGGCACCCTTGGTTTAGGTGCTGGAGGCTTCTCCCTGGCCAGGAGGGGGCTCGCCACCAATCCGATGAGGTCTTTTGCAGCTTCAAAGGTGTCAGGCGTGAAGGGCTGATCTATTATGCCCTCGAGCCCTTCGTCCTCACTGAGTTCACTTATGGCTGGACTCGGTGCCACTGGTGCCGAAGTAGGTGCAGTGTCCATCCCGCTCTTCCCAGTACCCGGGCCTGATGTAGCATTGGCCTCCTTTGCAGGGAGCGTCCGTGCCCCTCCTTTGGTTTTGCCTTGGGCCGCACCGGGGAAGATGAGCGGTGCCAGGGCCTACTTTGGCATTCTGAGGCTGACGGCTTGTGGTGCTTGGCCGGTACCGGGTCTCTTAACGACTCCGGGGCACTCTGCACTGAGTAGTCTGGGGCTGGCGTCAGGCGTTCCGGGCCCAATGGCTGCAGCGCGGTCTCCATCAACCACTGCTTTAAGCAAAAGTCTCTCTCTTTCTTTGTTCTCGGCTGAAAGGCCTTGCAAATCTTACACTTGTCTGTTTGGTGAGCTTCCCCCAGGCAACGTAGACAGGAGTTGTGAGGGTCACTAAAGGCATAGGCTTGCGGCACATGGCGCAAGCCTTAAATCCTTGGGCCTGTGGCATGCCCCACGGCCCAGAGAGGGTGCTGCAATCCTTCCAGCACCTAATCTATTAAGTGTCCAACAACAATGAAATGTTAACTAACATAACTAATTGATAACAGCGATGCAACTCTAAGGTTGCTTCTCTTACAAGAGCAAGAGGTTGCTCCAACGCCGCCACAGACAGTAAGAAGGAACTGCAGGGGATCGGGCCAGCGGGGGTATATATATATATGCATGGCGCAGTGGCGCCACTCTGGCGGGGGCCCCGCCAGACCGCCAGGAGCCGCTAAGGGAAAAAGTTTCCAACACTCATGCTCGCGGTCCATTCCCTAATGTGGAATGGACGTGAACAAGTACTTGAAGAAGACTACAAATATATAACTATAGTGCCACTTCTATTCAGAAGTGGATTTAGGCTAAACAGGATCTGACTTCAAATACTTAAGTTTTCCCAAGGCAGATTCTTACTCCCAGCCCTCATCGTCTAGCACAGTGTTTCCCAAACTGGGACATCGCTTGTGCAGGGAAAGCCGCGAACTTGTGGATGCGGCAGGTAAACAAACCCGTTGGCCCGCCAGGGGCTTTCCCTACACAAACAGCATCCCAAGTTTGGGAAACACTGCTCCTGCGCTGTGTCCCCACTTCCACTTTTTGAGCCCTTCGTATTCCTCTACATGAGGTTGCTCAAGCCCAGTTCCCCGGCAGGCTGTGCCAGCTGACAGAAATTAGATATGCACTGGGTCACTTCCTACTGCTACACCTGTGAGTCACTGCTGCATGTGGAGTTGGACCCCTTCTACTCCCAGTGTCCTCATCCAGTGATTCTCCATTAATATATCCTTGAGCGAGGGGGTGGTGATTTTAAAACAAAAATCTGAACAAACTACCATCCTGTGATTTCGAGCCCAAAGATGGTAACAACTTTTCATTTCTCAAATCTTGAGCTGAATGATAGATACATGATCTAATTAACATACTGTTGACGCCACTTGTGAGGACAACCTCATTACTTTCTCCGCTTTGATGCATAGTACAGCCTTCCCAAAGGAAACACTGGAGAATCAAAGTACAGAACTAAAACTGTACTGGAACAGAATCAAATGCGGGAAGTATGTTTGAGGGTTTAGAATCAGTTTATCACAAGTTCAGTGAGTTCTGGTTACAGTTGTGGGACTATTCTTATATTTGGCATAAACCTGTGTGTTAGGTTCATGGATAAATGACTGGTAAAACACATAAAACTATACACTTATTACCCTGTTAGCAGCCAAATTTAAAAAAATGTCTAAAAATGCATAAAATTGAAATTGCAATGATTACCTTGGTTACTAATCTGTATGTACAAATCCTAATTCTCAAATACTTCCTTTAACTGGCATATTTTGAATCAAACTGTGCACTTAATTATTATTCATATAAAAAGACTGGAAAAATACCCCAAATTAAAACCTCATTATGAAGCTTCTGATGTTTCACAAAAAGGAACATCCAGCCTAGTTTTCAAAGGGGTCAAACAAACCAACCCCATAATGACAGACTCATACTTTTAGATTAATTTTCTCACAATTATTTCCAACCCCCCAGTATGCTAAATCTAAAGTAAAGGTTTATCTGCTTAAACCTTATCTGTATTTGTTCACCAACCCAACAATCCACCTAAGCTTTCTAAGAGATCATGAAACTAACAAGATACAAATTGTCAAATAAAACTGATTGTAAAAGTGTCATTCATTCTTCTGTTTCCTGAAGACAAAACTAATCCATATAAAACAATCCCCCCCCCCACACACATTACGAAGGGAGGATTAGAAATGTAAGAGAGAGCTCTAGCTTCCTTAAGGTGACCCTCATTTTATTTGAAGGAACAGGAAAGCAAATGGTAACTATAAGGTGACTAGCAAACATTTCAAAAAATAGTTACACACACATGTACAAAGACACACCTTTGAATACAGCAAAGGACGTTAAGGGTAACAAGAAGGGTTTCTACAGGCATGTTAGCAACAAGAAAAAGGTCAGGGAAAGTATGGAATCCTTAATGAATGGGGGAGGCAACCTAGTGACAGATGATGTGGAAAAAGCTGAAGTACTCAATACCTTTTTTGCCTCTGTCTTCACAGACAAGGTCAGCTCCCATACTGCTGTCCTGGGCAACACAGTATGGAGAGGAGCTGAGCAACCTTCAGCAGTGAAAGAACAGGTTAAGGACTATTTACAAAATCTGGACATGCACAAGTCCATGGGTCCAGATCTAATGCATCCGAGGGTGCTTAGGGAATTGGCTGATGTGATTGCAGAGCCATTGGCCATTATCTTTGAAAACTCGTGGCAATCAGGGAAGGTCCCAGATGATTGGAAAATGGCAAATATAGTGCCCCTCTTTAAAAAAGGGAAGGAGGAGAACCCAGGGAACTACAGACTGGTCCTCAAGGAAACCATTTTAAAGCACTTGGAGTAGAGGAAGGTGTTCAGGAACAGTCAACGTGGATTCACCAAGGGCAAGTCATGCCTGACCAACCCGATTGCATTCTGTGATGAGATAACTGGATCTGTGGATATGGGGAAAGCAGTGAACATGATATCTTGACTTTAGCAAGGCTTTTGATATGGTCTGCCAGAGTATTCTTGCCAGCAAGTTAAAAAAATATGGATTGGATGAATGGACTATAAGGCGGATAGAAAACTGGCTAGATTGTCGGGCTCAAGGGGCAGTGTCTAGTTGGCAGCCGGTATCAGAGTGCCCCAGGGGTCAGTCCCGGGGTCAGTTTTGTTCAATATCTTTATTAATTATCTGATGATGGGATGGATTGCAACCTCAGCAAATTCGCAGATGATACTAAGTTGGGGAGAGAGGTAGATACACTGGAGGATAGGGATAGGGTCCAGAATGACCTAGACAAATTGGAGGATTGGGCTAAAAGAAATCTGATGAGGTTCAACAAGGACAAGGCCAGAGTCCTACACTTAGGAAGGAAGAATTCCATGCATTGCTACAGACTAGGGACCGAATGGCTAGGCAGCAGTTCTGCAGAAAAGGACTTGGGGATTACAGTGGATGAGAAGCTGGATATGAGTCACCAGTGTGCCCTTGTTGCCAAGTAGGTTAACAGCATATTGGCTGCATTAGTAGGAGCATTGTCAGCAGATTGAGGGAAGTGATTATTCTCCTCTATTTGGCACTGGTGAGGCCACATCTGGAGTATTGTGTCCAGTTTTGGGCCTCCCATTACAGAAAGATTGTGGACAAATTGGAGCACATCCAGTAGAGGGCAACAAAAGGTGCTGGGGCACATGACTTACAAGGAGAGGCTGAGGGAACTGGTCTTGTTTAATCTGCAGAAGAGAAGAGTGAGGGAGGATTTGACAGCAGTCCTCAAGTACCTGAAGCGGGGTTTCAAAGAGGATGGAGCTAGGCTATTCTCAGCGGTGGCAGATGACAGAACAAGAACCAATGGTCTCAAATTACAGTAGAGAAGGTCTAGGTTGGATATTAGAAAACACTGTTTCACTAGGAGGGTGGTGAAATCTCCATCCTTAGAGATTTTTATGACCCGGCTTGACAAAACCCTGGCTGGGATGATTTAGTTGGTGTTGGTCCTGCTTTGAGCAGGGGATTGGACTAGATGACCTCCTGAGGTCTCCTCCAACCCTAATCTTCTATGATTCTATGAATATCTAAATACTTATATACACACACCCACCTTTCAACAACAAATTTTCTTCTTAGTAATTAAATCCTTCAATTTGTCATTTTGTAAAAAGCATTCAAAGTAAACAAAGTTCATGACACTTACATTGCTTGGTTGAAAATATGTAAGTTTAAGTTGTACTTCCCTTTTATTCCTTTTAAAGCAGCTGCTGCTAACTGCATTGTTAAGAAATATCATTGATGTCAGCTCCCTTCAGTAACTGCCATAAGACCAAAGAGCCATCAGAGAAAAGAATCTAACATTAACTCTGCAGTTCAACTGAAGAGAAAAAACAGCCATCTATTTTAATGCATCTAGCTCTTACAAATTGCCAGTGCTCAATCTAAACCCAGGCTGAGTGAGGCTGGGGAGAAAGATAGCCAATTCAGTTCAAAAAAAGGCCACATGACCACGTAGAGGGTACCTGCTCTGTCACTTAACACATAGGGTAGTACTTTAACTAACATCTGTATAAGATTCAAAATCTACTCAATGAATGTTCTTGTCCAGAAATAAAGTAGTGACAGATCTTGAACTGGAATGTATTTGTTTCTAATGACCTCCTAGTTTCCAAATACTGTATCTTCCTTATAACTGTGGGATTAAAAAATAGCTAGTGTCTCTAAAGATTAGCTCTGTAAGGCATCACTTGTGCTCTGGTTTATAATGCCACAGCTGTAATATCGGGGAACACGATTCCTACAAAATATCTAGTCTTATATTTGTTTCCTTGATATCCTGCACAGTGAGCATGCATGCATGAATGCGTGTATGTCTATATAATTAGCCATCATGATGCAATGTACTTTCATCTCCCCATGGTGATTCATTCTCTGAACTGTGGCATTAAAGAGAAATACATATGCACACAATAAAAGCAGTGACTATGTAGCAACAGTAACAAAAACCAAGAGCTGGCTGTCTTGCTAGTTGCACCGAGAAACACAGCAGACTTGAATGCCACTGATGGGTTGCCATGGCTGCAAGGGGGCAGGGGAGGAAACAAGAGGAAAGATGAACCAGTGTGCAGTAAAAGGATAAGCTATTTCAGTTCTAAATCACTGTGACAGCTCTTCAGCTGAGCTATTACATGGTTGCTGTGGTAACAAATAGGAGAAAAATCACAGAGGAAATCTGTAATTATTACAAGGGAGATAGTGACTTACCCAGTTCAGTAAGCAGCACATTACAGTGATTCAAGCTGTCATGAATGCCTAACCACTATGGAATAATGCAGGGTCATCGAGCCATACCTGCTGCAGTGCCACACCAGAATGAAATGCAAGCAAAATCCAGTCTTGGTTGCTTCACACTATGTCTCAGCAAGAGAGTTTTCTAACAGCTCTAGGTAGCCAAGTCCAGCTGCTTTGCATTAATGCAGTGGTCCCCAACCTTTTCATCTGGCAGGTGCCAGATGAAGGACTGTGCCAGCAGTTGAGCATCTGCCAAAATGCCACCGAATTTCAGCCTCTCGATGACGTCGCTTGTCGGGCACCACTTTGGGGACCCCTGCATTAATGCAATGCTTAGTGTAATGCTCCCTCACTCTCGGTCAGAGGGAGGTCACTCAAGCTAGTCCTGTGAGGTCAGGACCAGAGACTGTAGGACAGGCAAAAGTCCCAATAGGGCTGCATGGTTAATAATCAATACTGGGCTTTAGCCTGGACTGGAGTGGCTCAAGTAGTCAGCCCTTAACTACAGTCTATCAGTGGAGCTCAGGCAGCCAGCAAACAAACAGTCTCTAAAGGTGAGTGGTAAGGGAGCTCCTGTCCTGGGCTAGAGCCTCCTTGTATCGTGTAGGGGGTCAGCCAACCGGGGTAGGGTGGCAGGGGGACACAGGCCCACCGTACTCCACTGTGTCCCAACCCAGGGCCTTGGCAGGGGCAGGATTGGCTGCCCCTGTGTCGGTGGGGATCCAGAAGCAACACGCCGACTGAGCCTCGCTGGGCTCTGCAGTCAGCTGCTCCGTGGCTGCCCCTGGGCTACTTCCTGCCTCTCTGGGGTTTGGTACCTGCAGCCTCCAGGTCCCTTCCAGCTCTTCAGGGTAAACTGCAGTGGGTACTCCGGGCCAGTCATCGTCCACATCTGGGGATTGGGAACAGCCAGGTGCAGGCTCCTCTTGGGGCCCCTGGAGAACAGGCCGAGCGTCGTCCTCATTGCAGGCTCTCCCCCAACTGTGCTGCAGGGCCGGCCTCTTACGCTCCCAGACATGCCCCAGTACTTCTGGCGATGGGGGCAGGGCGATCTAGGCTCCACCCTCCAAGGGGCATGTAACGCTCCCTCACTCTCCCAGTTGGAGGGAGGCCACTCAGCCTCACTACACTTAGACACATGCAATATTAGAAGGGAAGAAAACCACAGAAATGGATTCAAGAAGAAGAGGAATTAAACTGTATACCGTGCATGATTCAAATATCACTACACTGTTCTTTAATTCCTTTCTCAAGACCTCTTGTAATAAATGGCCAACTGACAACATCCGGACTCACTGCCAGTAGGAATACTGACACTTATAAGGAAGAGAACTCCCTTCGCACAGAGCCAGGGGAGGCTGTTGCTCCCCTCTCCTTGGCCATGCAACCATTTCCTGGGACCTCAAGTGGCTCCTTGGTAGCAGCCAGGGAGGGAACACAGACGGAGGCAGCATAGATCCCTGCTATGTTGCCTATACCATGTGGAAGTCTAAACACTGAGCAAGACATGGTAACTTAGAAAATGGATCAGCCTGTGCTCCACTCTGGGAAATCTGTGACAGGGTATACATGGAGCCAGGAAAAGCAGAGAGTGGTGATATCACATCACAGGGGTAGCATGCCACTCCATCCCTCCATGGAAATCACTGGAAAGTGATCAACCTTTTGTGCATATATGCACGTGTGTACTGTACATATGGGATTTTCTTTAACGTCACAAAATAATATTAAAGGTATACCACATCTCATAACCTTTGACTATTTACTATTCAGTGAAGCAGAGAATCTGAAAACTATTTTGGGGTTCTGATGGATAAATCAGCTGAACATGAGCTCCCAGTGAGACACTGTGGCCAAAAGAATGCATAACTGTGGGAATCTCAAGCAGGAGTAGAGAGGTTATGTTATCTCTCTGTATTTGGCACTGGTGCAACTGCTGCAGGAATACTGCATCCAGTTCCGTTGCCCACAATTCAAGAACGATGCTGATAAATTGGAGAGGGTTCAGAGAAGAAGCCACAAGAATAATCAAAGGATTAGAAAACACGCTTTATAATGGTAGACTCAGGGGCTCAAGCTATTTATCTTAAAGGGAAGGTTAAGGCAGGACTTGATTACAGTCTATAGGTAACTACATCGGGAACGAACATTTGATAACGGGCTTCTCAATCTAGCAGAGAAAGGTAAGACATGATCCAATGGCTGGAATTTCAAGCTAGACAAATTCAGACTGGTAATAACATGTAAATTTTTAACAAGAAGGGTGATTAACTATTGGAACAATATACCAAGGGTCGTGGCAGCTTCTCTATCACTGGCAATTTTAAAATAAGATTGGATATTTTTCTAAAAAATATACTCTAGGAATTATTTTGGGAATGTTCTCTGGCCTGTTTTATACAGGAAGGTAAGACGACATGATCACAATGCTCCCTTCAGGCCTTGGAATCTATCAGTGGTATCACAAATGTCAGTCATTTGCTAGAAGTATACCAAGCAATCCACAGATTACAGGCGTTCAAGATGATTTGGATTAAATATTGATGTTAATCCCTTACCCCATTTATTCTAGGGCTGAATGCAGATTTCTTAGTTGAATATCTGTTTAAACATATCAGTTATCCCATATATTATTATTAATATAAGTTAGGGTGACCAGACATCCCGATAAAATTGGGACTGTCCTGATATTCAGTTGTTTGTCCCGCGTCTCAACAGATGTATGGTCAGGACGCCATTTGTCCCAATATTTTGGCAGTATTATGGAGATATTACATCACCGGTGGCAAACACTCTGCTTGATGAGGTATAGCTGAATTCACTAAGGTTTATAAGGCAATTTGAAATCCTTGGCTAGGACGTGCTATCAAAACTCAAAGCATTATAGTAATAATAATTTATTAATTATTATTATTATTATTTACATTGCAGTAGGACCCAGAGGCCCCAGTCAGGATAGGGACTCCGTTGTGCTAGGCACTGTATAAATCACGGCCCCCTGCTCCAAAAATATCACCATCGAATTCAACACTAGAGACCGATTTTGTAATTCCTGCACCAAAAGTGTCAATGTAAAGACTAAATTATATCTTCCTACCCATCTCAAGCTGGAATGTATGTTCTGAAAGGTGTGGTGTTCTGAATCCTTCCCCCCCCCCCCGCCACTGTACACTTTACCACATAAATTTTCTACATCAATATCCATCTAGATGCTTAGGCTTCCCCATCACCATAATATTTGAACATCTCACAGACATTAACAAATGTATCCTTAACGACCCTGTGAGGACAGGAAGCATTATCACCCCCATATTTAATGCATGAGATATTAAACAACATATCCAAGGTCACACAGAAAGTCTGTGGCAGAGCAAGGAACTGAACTCAGATATGCTGAGATCCAGTCCAATAATCTAACAGGACTATCATTCTTTTCATGATTGCAACAAAAATATGGGTCATAACACAACCCAGCCATTGACTTCAACACTAACTCATCAGGACTAATGTTGGTAATAAGTTGGGGGAGGGATAGCTCAGTAGTTTGAGCATTGGCCTGCTAAACCCAGGGTTATGAGTTCAGTCCTTGAGGGGGCCACTTAGGGATCTGGGGCAAAAATCAGTACTTGGTCCTGCTAGTGAAGGCAGGGGGCTGGACTTGATGACCTTTCGAGGTCCCTTCCAGTTCTAGGAGATAAATAAATAATTGGAGATATACCTAAGGAAAGAACACAGCCAACCAACGAAAGTAGTAGTGCAATCTCAAAACAGCACATTGGATTTTTCCAAGGAAAACTTATAGTACATTTTCTGCTCTTTTGAACTGATCCTTCTACATATTACGTTCTTATTCAAAAGCAAACTTTTCTATCAAATGTATTCTTTCATATGTGCACCAGTTTCAGTGGATTATCACGAGACGCACGTGCTAAAAGGAAAAGGATCAAGATCTAGAAAGATTGGTGCACAGCAGCAAATGAAAGCACAAGATAACTATGAAGACTGGTTATTTGTACCCCCAGTAATATAAGGTCTAGTCATATTACTTATTGCTGTAATATTTACAGACACATGGTTTTACTATAAGTGACCAGACATACTGGCAAAGAAAATGATTTATTGTATACGCCTTCAATAGGCAGTGGCTCCGACATATTAGAAAGAAACAGCTGGAGACCTGTTAGGAAACACAAAATGTTCCATACAATGCACAGAACTTTAACACTCGAGAAAAACAGAATACCCAGACATAGCAGCTCCTAGGGGGTAGACAAAATGTCAAAAACATAAATGTCACATATGCCTTCAAGAAATAGAAATAGAACGTATCAGCATCAAGCAGTAAAGGGCAAAACAAACTGGACATTCACCACCATATTCTGTTCATAATTTAAAACACTGACTTGCTAAGAGACTAAAAAGTAAGCCCTGAGAACTCCAAACTTCTTGAGGAGGAAATGTCACTCATTTAAAATGGTTGCAGTCCTTGAAAAGGAATGGAGCATCTTGTTTTCACTGGAGTATCAAGTCAACATTTACTTTGGCCTTGGCTACACTGGAGAGTTGCAGCGCTGGTGGTGGCTTTACAGCACTGCAACTGCCTCACCGTCCACACTTGTAAGGCACATCCAGCACTGTATCTCCCTGGCTACAGTGCTGGCTGTACTCCACCTCTGCCTGGGGAATAACAACGACTGCAGCACTGGTGATGCAGCGCTGCTCCACCAGAGTGGCCACCAAAAGCACTGTTATTGGCCTCGAGGTATTTGGAGGTATCCCAGAATGCCTGTTCAGCCACTCTGCTCATCAGTACGAACTCTACTGCCCTGGCCTCAGGTGACCTGCCCTTTAAATGCCCTGGGAATTTTAAAATTGTAAAAATCCCCTTCCTGTTTCCTCAGCCAGGTGTGGACTGCAAACAGTGAATCTTTCCAGGTGACAATTCCTCTATGCGCCAAACGAGCCCCAGAATGGAGCAATGGCGAGTTGCTGGGCCTCATCAGTGTTTGAGGAGAGGAAGTTGTGCAGTCCCAGCTGCGCTCCAGCCGTAGTAATTACGATACCTATGGGCAGATATCAAGGGCCATGCTGGAAAGGCGCCATGACCAGGACACACTGCAGTGCAGGGGTAAAGCGAAGGAGCTGAGGAGTGCCTATTGCAAAGCCCGCAAAGGAAACCACCGCTCCGGCGCTGCTCCCACGACCTGCCATTTTTACAAAGAGCTGGACGCGATACTTGGGGGTGACCCCACCGCCAATCGAGGACACAATGGACACTTCGGGAGGGGGGACAGGAGGAGCAAGAGGAGGGGAGGAAGAAACCGAGAGTGAGGGTATTGGGGGGGGAGACACCCCAGTCCCAGGAGGCATGACAGTAGCTTTTTCAAGCCAGGAAGAAAGCATCCATGCAGCACCGTACTTGTGTAAGAAAGCAAGCAGAGTGCGGCGTTCCAGTAAGCGTTTTATTTTCAGGATGAAAATGTTTTGGGAGAGGCAGGGAGGTTAGGGCTGCACGCCATTGCAGCTAGATTGTGGAAATAGCCCATTATGTGGTCTATCACATTACCAGGCTGATTACCAAATCTCTTCAAAAAGTTTCAGCAGAGCACAGGGCAATGCGCTTGCACAGTGATTGGGAGGCCACTGTGGGCCTTGTCCATCAGGCTAACGCATCCGCGCCACTGTGCCGTCGAGGGTGGGGAGGACCATTGCTGCACACAGACAAGCTGCCATAGGGCCAGGCGGAATCTGCATTCTGTAAATCCTCCCGTTCTTCCCAGTGACCCCGCACAGCACGATATCTTCCAGGATCAACTCCTGTGAAAAAGTTGGAGAGTGCTTCAGTGTAGGTCACCCTTCGCTGTTGCTTTGTCCCAACGCACAGAAAACCCCAGTACAGCCTGAAGCAATGAGTCCCTCTTATCACCATTTTGGGCTCCTGTGGGTTCGTGCACTGTCTTTGATATGGGAACATTATGCTAAGAGTGAATGATTGTAAACTCCTGCACTGTCTGGAATAACTGTCTGAGATATAAACAATGCTGCCTCTGTTAAGTGTTGTCTTTTTTCTTTCCACAAGCAACCTTGAGTTCTCGGCTGCCCGTTTATCAAACAGCTCAAAGACTCCAAAACCCCGAAGAAGCGCGAAAAAGCAAAGTCGACCTGCTGCAGGCAGTTACGATCACTCTGCCAGAGAGAATCAAAAAGGCAGGACTGGAGGGAAAGGAAAGCAGGATCGCCAAAAACGCAGCGGCCAGAAGAAAGCACAAGCAGCTGCATAAGCATCTTGGCGAGTCAAGCGGACTCTATCCAGGAGTCGTTAGCCATGCAGGCAGAGCACTTACTGCGCCAGCCCCGCCCCCGTCCCAAAGCTCTTTTCCCTTGTGCCCAATGTCAGCTCAAAACCCCTTCCCCAGCAATTCAGGTTCTTACCACCACAGCTGCTCCAACACTGTAAGTTCCACCAACCAGCCCTGAGAAACTACAACCCTTATCCTCTGCACTCAACCCCCATCACCTGCAGTATAGGCATCCTGAAGTGCTAGCGTCATTGCACAGCACTCCAGGACAGGACATATTCAAACCTGTGACTGTAACAGTTCCCCACAACACCCCCCTGCCCTTTTAGGTTCCCAAAATTGTTGTGTGTCTGTTCATATAATTATTTTCTTTTGAATAAATGAACTCTTGGCTTTGAAAACATCTTTATTGTTGCAGAAAGTCAAGATACCTTAGCCCAGGAAAAGAAACAGGCACTGCAAGTCAGCTTAGGAAAACAGATTCCTACTAACATTGTAACACTGCACTTCACTCCCGTGCAACCACCAAATATTACTGTTGGTTTTCAGCCTCAAAATTCCTTCCTCAAGCATCCCTGATCCTTGAAGCCCTGTGCTGGGCCTCTCTGCTCTCTGGCTGTGCAAATTCAGCCTCAGGCGTTGAACCTCAGAGGTCCATGCTTGACTTAATGTTTCACCCTTCCCTTCACAAATATTTATGAAGGGCTACGCACACGGATATAACTGCAGGGATGCTGCTTTTCCCCAAGTCTAGCTTCCCATACAGAGATTGCCAGAGCCCTTTTTAAACAGCCCAAAAGCACACTCCACAGTCATTCAGCACCGCTCAGCCTATAGTTGAACCGGTCCTTGCTCCTGTCAAGCTTCCCTGTATACAGTTCATGAGCCAGGCATTAATGGGTAAGTGGGTCTCCAAGGATCACAATGGACCACTTCAAAGTCCCCTACTGTGATCTTCTGGTCTGGGGAGAAGTCCCTGCCTGCAGCTTCCTGAAACAGGCCAGTGTTCGAAAGTGCGTGCATCATGCACCTTTCCAGGCCACCTGTGTTAATGTCAATGAAACGCCCAGGTGATCACAGGCCCTTGAGAACCATAGAGAAAACCTTCCATTAACGTTACTCAGATGCTAGTGGGGTGGTGCCAAAATAGGATTATGCGTCCCATCTATTGCCCCTCCACAGTTAGGGAACCCATTTGTGCACAGCCATCACAATGTCTGCACGTTTCCCGAGTCACGGTTCTTCTTAGCAGGATGCAATTAATGGCCTGCAACTTGCATCAAATTGATTCCACGTCAACTTTCCACTCCAAACTAGTTCCTGACCCGATCTGGTAGCTGTCTGGAGTTGCCAGCTTCCCAACTGCATAGCCACTGCTTCTCCACCGGACAGGCAGCTCTCAATCTTGTGTCCTTGCACCGCAGGGTGAGGGGCAAGCTCAGCACACAGTCCCATGAAAGTGGCTTTTCTCTCCGAAAGTTCTGCAGCCACTGCTCGTCATCCAGACTTCCATGACGATGTGATCCCACCACTCAGTGCTTGTTTCCCGAGCCAAAAGCGGCATTCCACAGTGCTGAGCATTTCCGTGATGCAGAAGGATTTAGTGTCGTACGCGTCAGCAACTCAGCTATCATCGTCAAGACTCCTCATCACTTTGGATCTAAGAAACAGCTCAAACTCCAAACGTGATGTGCTGGCGAGACTCGTCAGCATACTCCTCAGCAGTTCAGGTTCCATTTCCCACAGAAATCGCGCTGCACAGAAACCGTTGAGACAGTCAAGAAGGCACCAAACGTGGACAGAAAAACAGGGATTGCTGGGATGTGAAGTGATGTATCACAGGGGGTTGGGACAGGAAGCAGAATGACCCGGCCCCTCCGCCCCCTTCCCACAACCTACGGCGCCAAAATGGGACAAGGTGCTCTGTGGGATAGCTGCCCATAACGCACCACTCCCAGCACCGCTGCAAATGCTGCAAATGTGGCCACACTGCAGCACTGGTACTCCAGCGCTTTCCCTACACAACTGTACGAAGACAGCTGTAACTCCCAGCGCTGCACACCTGCAAGTGTAGCCAAGCCCATAGTGACAACTAGTACAATCAGAGTGATTTGATTATACTTAATCAAAGCCCACACCACCACAGGTGTCCTCCATAAAGAGGCACACCACGTACACTAACAGGAGATAGACCATCATTTCTATTTACAACTGCTCTTGAAACAGGAAATCAAACCTTTAAGATTCCTGCAGCAAAGGGATTGCAGAACTTTATGGCCCTATCTTCCTTCATCAGCTATTTAACTCCATGAGCCAAGTCACTGTTTCAGGGAGAGGAAGACACACCTTTGGATAACTTATAAATTTGTCTTCATCTTCACTAATTAAGGACTTTCCTGTCCCTCAGCACCCTATCAGGGATAGGATCAGTTATTATGATTACTCCTTGGGGCTTTCTGCACCAAAAAGTTAAAATTCTGTAAATTTTATTTGTCAAAATAACACTACATAATAACGCCATTTTCAATTATTTTGGTAATTTATTTCAAAATACCTGTCAGCAAGTATGTCTGTAAAAATACAGACACAAAAACTCCCCCAGGAGTAGAGAGTTAAAGAAATCCCTATGACAACCCAGTTCCTGTTTCTCTGTCCCCTTCCCCCCACCAGAGCCCAGCCGGGGAACCAGACACCCACAACCCTTCCCCACAGAGGCCAGCCATGGCCAACCCCCTAGCCCAGAAACCCACAGCCCCTCCCCCCCAGAGCCCAGCCATGGGTCCCCCCTTTTCCCAGATACCCGCATCCCCTCCCCTCCACAGCTCAGCCACAGGGGTCCCCAGGCCCAGATACTCGCACCCCACCCCCGAGCCCAGACGCAGAGCTACCTTTTTCCCAGACACCTGCACCCCCTCCTCCCTAGAGCCCAGCCGTGGCCCCCCCAGCCCAGACATCCGCCCCTCTCCCCAACCAGAGCCGAGGGACCTAGAGGGAGAAACAGACTGATGCTCGGTCCCAGGCTTGCACAGACTTTCCTGCATGCTGCCCTCTCCTTCCCTAAGGGCATGCTGGGAACTGCAACTGACAGGAACCCTCTAGCTTCCTCTCCCTCCCCCCGACAGTGTCTTCTATGTGTGAGCTGGGCTCTGCCAGGTCTAGTGGTCCCTATTGGCAGCTAGCAGCACTGCAGCCCATTTCTATGGAGGAAAAGGAAATTCTGCGCGCATGTTAATTTCTGCAAAATTCTGCATTGTGCAGTGGCGCAGAATTCCCCCAGGAGTAATTATGGGGAGTGATGTGGCAGACAATCACAAGCAGAGGGACTCATGGCCCAATACCACTTTCTATTACACATGTGCAACTCTAATTAAGCCAATTAACTTGTATGCATAACTAAGAGCAAAATTTGGTCCCCAATCATTATAAACAGTCCACAAACTTCGGTTATCTGTTGTAGTAATTAATACCATAACTAGCCTAACTAGTTTGATCATTTCGTAGCTGTAGTTTACAGTTAAGCTATTTTCAGTGTAGCTGGAAGGGAATTATGAAACAATGCAGACACTGGCTAAAAATTAATATGCCAGGCCAACTTCTTTGCACTTTAGAACTTAAAGGTTTAGATGGTTGCACTTTTCCTTTACTCACTGATGCAAGAGCTACCAAAAACAAAACATACCTACTGAAGCTCACAAATGGGAATTACTATTGTAAACAGCATGCAATTTTCTAGCAAGTAGAAACTGGGGAGAAGAGCTGGAACCTTATTTGGACAAAAGCGACGGGATAACCTCAGAGAAAGGCACATCAGAAAATGGAGTGGGAGGAAAAAAAAACAAAACCAGCGTTTGATTACTCAGTTTCAGTGGATATCCAAATAGCCACAGTGGTGAAAAATGCCCTCTTCCATTTATGGCTGACTAAAAGACTGTGTCCCATACTACTAAACTCTTTCAAACTTTGAAGCTAAACCAAATTTTCAGGACACAACTGTCCTCTCTGAAGAGAAAATAAGCATCGTGAATGCTGGATATTCAGTGCAATCAACCTCAATACACCACTAGGAACCTGTTATTTTCTAACAAATTTGAGGGATGGACGCCTGTATGTATGCATGGCAGGGACAGGTTTGCATAGTGTCACTCAAGTATCAGCTATATGATATAATTCACTCAGACAAGCAAAACCAGTGTCCCAGTCTCCGTTTTAGGACTAATTTGGAGTTGTGAGTGTCAAAGCTGTTTAGACACTAGCTACTTAAATTCACATCAAAGAGGAGAGAAGTCAAACCTTTTTTAAAAAATGGTTAAATAGTGTGAAAGAAGGAACTAAGGGGCTACACAGAAGTCAGGTAGGGTCTCGCATACCTATACACTCAACATTATTTCATCATTGCTCGTTAGTCAGAATTAGGCTGAAGCAAACCTTGCAGCATTCAGCTTGAGATTTTCAAAGCTAGACACAGATGTTCTAATAAATTTAAAGGAAAATGTGTCTAAACCCCTAAACTGTTTTGAAAACCTCAACAACCATCTCCAGACTCCAGCTGATGAGACTGCTTGGACAACAGAATTAAATTAACATTGATCTAATTCAATAAAGTACTTAAGCTCATGTGCAACTTTAAGCATATGAATAGTCTCAATGAGATAAATGAGACTACTCATGTTTAACATTACTCATGAGCTTAAGTATCTCACCAACTCTCGGCCACAGCGCAGAACCTCAAAAATATCTGGAAGACTCAGTGGAAATCAGCAAATACTGCAAATCAGCAAGGGAACAAAGAAAAAGGCTTGGCAACTAAATCTAAACTGCAATGTATTCACTTACTTGACAAGTGTAGTTTAATGATCATAGTGTAATTGTAAGTGGTCTGCAGTACATTTTGACAAAATAATTAAGCTATTATTACAACTGCTAACAAATCTGATGAAAAATGGGAATAAATGGTCTTGTTTGTGGGTGGGAGAATTACAAGATGCATGGAGTAGGCAAACATGAAATAGCCCAGCTCATATTTTAGTTTCTTTTTAGCCCCTAACTCTTTTAAAAGCAGCACATTCATGTCTACTAAACTTTGGGCAGTTATTTTCATTTTTAATCTACCACATTTCCAGCCAATTTAATATACTGTCATAATAGCAATCCCCATCAGAGTCCAGATAATGAGCTGGGAGGTTATTTCCTGCACTCTTCTTCATTTCCTCTTACGACATCAGTATCAATGTTTATAATGCAACATCAGTTCATATATTATTTTTGCAGCAGGAGAGTTTAACTCTTTAATAAGTCACAGGAAGACAAAAGATTAAATGCATCAATTCAATTCTACACTAAACAAACTTAACATGCAAGATTGGAGTTTTCAAGCACACGTAGCAGGGATGGGTCATCCTAGCCCCTGCATACCCTAAGATTTTGGTAACTGTCTGCTGCTCTTTATACACAGTAGCCTATATCCCAGTTTACCAAGGTATATATCAAGTTCCAGTTTGATACGAAAATAAGAATGTATTCAATGCCTTTAATTACACATTTGCTCTTAAGACAAAACCCAAGCCCAGTAGATCTCAACAGCCACAGAAGATATTTCCCATTTCTGAAAGTAAACACCCTTTCTCCCATGGTTGCAGACTGACAGATCAGGTATACAATGGCTGACAAGAGATTCCCCCTTCCCAAGAGAACAGTCTGCGTTCCACACAACATGGCAATAACTGAAGCTTTGAGAAGTGTGTCCACATGCGTAAAATACCTATTTTAATTATAGATTCATAGCAGTTAGAAATGGAGATGGCCTATTTGGTCAGGCTGTCCAATTCCCTGCTAATATAGGACTGATCCCCGCAATACATTCTCCTAGTAATGTTTATCTATTCTACTAATTTAAATGTCAAAAATGATGGCACTGTCTCCCCTTCCCTTGAAATCCTGTTACACGTCTTAGTCGGTCAGAGCAGGGAGTGGGAATTATGGTGAACGGTCAATTAAATGTAGGCATGGAAAAACAAAAGCTTTTCAGTGGCTTGTGGGAAAATACTGTCTAACTGCTGAGGAGCAGCTACTTGAACAACAGTCAACTCATACATGTTCAGATGTTCGTTACATTCATTAGCTTTAGTATTTTGTGAGTGAACATTAGGAAAGACTATTTGTTTGCTGACAAAAGACGGCTGCCATATGTTTGATATTTGTTGTATTGCAAGTGGAATCCACCTTTAAAGCTCTCATCTCAATCCATTTTTCTTGACCATGACTTTTAAAGGGCAAGATCTGAATAACTGCAGAATTTCCTGGCTGAAAGAGAGGATTTTGGTAGCAGGAACTACAACATAAAATAAAGTTTCCAGTCCTTTTTACAAGTCACTTGACATATTCAAACTTCATTCTGCTAAAGATTCATGGTTCCAATGACAATTCTTTCATCATATTCATTTCAATTTATTCTAAGAGAACCTCCCAAGCTGTGTTTTTACAATAAGCTCTAGAGAGCAGGCTCAGTCCATCCCTAAAACTGGAGAGGTGCCTTACAAGGAGAACTAATTTCTATAGTTAGGAGAATCGAAATCTCAAAATAAGCTACGTCAGAGGTAGGCAACCTTTGGCACGTGTGCCGAAGGTGGCCCACGAGCTGATTCTCAGTGGCACTCACACTGTCCGAGTCCTGGCCACAGGTTTGGGGGGCTCGGCATTATAATTTAATTTTAAATGAAGCTTTTTAAACATTTTAAAACCTTATTTACTTTACATACAACAATAGCTCAGTTATATATTATACATTCATAGAAAGAGACTTTCTAAAGACATTGAAATGTATTACTGGCACGCGAAACCTTAAATTAGAGTGAATAAATGAAGACTCGGCACACCTCTTCTGAAAGGCTGCCGACCCCTGATCTATGTGCTGCTGTGGAATACAATACAAAAGAACAAATATTACAGGTAGACATTTTTTATTTGGAGGTTAGATAAAAGAAGAGGTAGTATAAAGGAGGAAGAAAGTCTGGGGAGAACTGAGTATAGGAACTTAAGACCACAGAAAAAGGAATAATATATAGTGGAAAAAAGGTAGCCAACATTCTGAAGTATCTCTTACACTCCAAGAGCCTTCCTTCACCTCACGCTGCTGACAGACTCTCCCTATAAGAGCTGTAACACCCAGATTACGTAGATTCCTGAATTAGGCCCCAATGTAACCTCAGGCACATATAGTATTTAAATGCTTTGCTGAATAGGGATGGACTGCTGAATCAGAGGCCTCCATGAATTCCTAAGTCAAACCTCTTTTATTATGGTCAGATGAAAATAAGAAATTTTCTGCACTACACAGTGCTGTAGCCATGTTGGTCAGTGGCATAGCCAGGTTCTAACATCAGGGGCAGCGAACACATAAGAAAGGTGCCACCCATTTTGGGAGGCTAAAAATGCCCCGGATGTGATTGATTTAAAAAACAAAACAAAAAAAACAAAAACCACACTGTCTACACGGCAGTCAGGTCATTCTGAAAACAAAATTGAAAATGTCGGAATTTCTGGAAATTCTGAGTTTTCACTAGCTCAAGGTGAAATTCTTCACAGAAAAATAAATTCCCCAAAAAATCTCTGTTCAGAAACATCCAAATATTTTGCCTGGGCCTCTTTTCATTGAACAGCAGCATTTTAATTTTGGTTTGTGTAGTCAGAATGAATCTGTGTGTCCAACTGAGCAGCCATCGTGCCTCAAGGAAGTTATAATTCCAGTTCCCTCATGCTGCCTTTCTCCTTTACATGCCAGTCCCCAGCTACACTGTCTACCATGATGCACCACAGTCTCTCCCTGTGACTGAGCCACCACAGTGCATTGTTAAGACTCCCATCAGGCATGGACCATGGCAAGATATGTAACTGGCAGAAAAAGCTAACAACTTTCTTCCTAAACAGAGATTAACGTTACTCTTGGCCACTGCTGCTATCTAAATATCTAGATCAAGATTCCCCAGTTTGTAAACCTGAGTAACAAAAGGTAGGCATAGTCCTTCAGGTAAAAGAATTGCTGTAAATCTCGTCACTTCTTCTGGCTGATTCCCCCAGACTACTACTATTATTTCTTATTCAAATTAAGAATAACCCAGCTAGTTCACATCCAAGTACCCATCTCTGTTAGAGACTGACAAGGCTCACCGCATTTACTGTATAAGTCACATAAAATGGAGATGCAGAACTGTGTATCATCTGCATACTGAAGGCTCAACAGCCCACTGATGGTTACATATACACTGAATTAGAGGGGTGAGAGAATAGAACCACCTTGTACCCAGTATGAGCATTCCCTTAGTGCAGATGAACATTTGCCCCGAAGCTGTCTCTTTGACAGGCTAGAATGGAGCTACTCAAGAGACACTCCTTATGTCCCTGCTCCGGTCCTCAACCTGTCAGCAAATGGTGTCTAAAGCTGATAACATAAATAAAAGAATTAGAATGGGCATCTAAGGCCAGATTCTCAGATGAAGTGAATTGGTGTTGCTCTATTGACTTCAGTGCAGCTACACTGATTTACACCAGCTAAGTATTTGGCCCATTTTAAGCCATTCTTAGAAGGACATCAAACATTCACACCAACGTAGCCTGTGTGTCACATCCAAGCCTAAAAACAGATTGACAGTGACCAAGGAAATCTTTGGATTCTGGATTTGTCAGAGTTGTCCTTTCCACATAACATTTCCAATTATATTCTCAAGAAAAGGGAGATTAGAGATAGAAGATAATGGGCTGAATTCTGAGAATCAAGGTTTCTTCAGCAAGGGCCAACCAAAGGAAGGGATTGACAGTCTCCTCAAAAAACAGCCTCAGTACTTCCCCACTTGATCTTACCAGCCTGGCAGGACACAAGTCAAGTCTGCAACTCATAGCTCGGAGCTTCCCGAGCACCTCTAGCTCCTCCATGAACAACAGAGGCTTATGGTCAAACAGGCAAGATTCACATTTGTCTGTACCTAGGGTGACCAGACAGCAAGTATGAAAAATCGGGACAGGGTGTGGGGGGTAATAGGAGCCTATGTAAGAAAAATCGGGACAGCTGGTCACCCTATCTGTACCAGACATGACTTTGCCTCCACAGAGATCATTAATCAGAATCTGACCAGACTTCTCTTTTCAATAAAGAAAATAGACAGCTCCTCACAACAAGAAACATTCAACTCTTTCTGAACAAAGTTCAAGTTTGTGAACCCCAAGTTCCCTAAGGCTATTCACCAACCTTCCCGGGACAGGGGCTCAGCAGTGTACTCTGGGATTAACACTGTCTGGCTAAGTACTCCTTGTGGGACAGCTCAGACCACTCACATTTCACCAAAATGGAGATGCTGATGTATTTATCTTTCTCCTCAGGGGATGGAATGGTGCAGTTCACTAATTTATTCCCCTAGATTCAACTGCTACTTTCACTTACTTCAACCCCTGGTTAATTTGATCCTCCATCTAATTATATCAGCACCTCAGGAGCTCAGTCATTTGTGCTAACAGGAAGACAACTTCCACCCTTTCTTTTGATCAATGCCGATCCCTTCAGGAAGCTATTACAGGATAATTTCATCATTGGCTGAAAAAAAAGCAGTCATTTAATTGCTGGGGGCCAGATCCTCTTCTCAGTGACACTAGTGAAAACTTGGAGTATCCCCGCTGTCAAATTCTTTTGTGGCATATCTGGGCACAGCTCCATAGGCTTCAGTGGTTTTGCACAGCTGAACCCGAGATCAGAATCCAGCCCTAAAGCTGAACCGTAATTCTGCAGTTAAAGAAGGGACCAAGGAAGCCCCTGAAAATAAAAGACAATAGAATATGACTAACAAGCATTGGAGTCTGGAGGACATTCCCCAGTAGGTCAGGACCTTGTGAAAGTAGAGCCCATTTTGGGGCTCTGCAGTATTGTCTTTAACTTTCTGCGGTTGACATGAGCAGCCTACCCTAGTCAATGAAAGGCCTGATCCTGCAAGATGCTGAGGGAGTAGGAAGTGAGAGTTGCTAGCAGTCCCCAGGCTCAGCCCCCAGCAGTCTATTCCAAGAGACCCCTGACTCACTGATCCAAAGCCAGTAAAGTCAAGGGGAGTCTTTCAGCTGACCTCAGCGGGCTTTGAGACTCAAACCCTATTATGATGGACTTAGCAGGACTGGGGGATTTTTGCTCTCCCTCCTTCATTCCATGCTGCAATGCTGGCCATGCTGTTAATTATTATTTAGCACTACCTCTCTCTTCCCTATTCCCCCAACCCAAATGTCAGCTGCATCTGGACATTATCCATAGCGGTGAGGCACTCACACATTCATGTAATAGCCATCAGGCAGGGATGATGACCAGTGTCATCTGTCTGCCACCCTTCCTCCTCAGAGATCGCATCTCCTCTGTCAGACACACAGCAGGACTCCAGAGCTAGTTGGCTCAGATCCTCAAAAGGTTTTTAGGCACCTAAGGCCCATTGGGAATTAGGAGCCTAAATACCTTTAAGGATCTGGGTTGTTGTTCTCAAACCCACTCTCTCCTGAAGGGGAGAGCAGGAGTTTACTGAAGAATTAAACAAGAAAACATCTGTCCCTAGCTATTTTGGTGCCCTACACAGCTCCCCTGCAGAAATACTGCAGCCTGTGGGGGGGGGCTGTGTGGGACCCCAGGCCACTGTGGGTGGGAGCGGGGGGCGAGATGGCCCCAGGCCTCCACAGGGCGGGGAGGGGCTGGCCACTTCCTGCAGGAAGTGGAGTGACCCAGCCCCAGCCTGCTCCGCTCCCCTGGCTCCAAGCCCCACCACTGGCGAGTGCTGGGAGGGTGGTTCCCCCCTCCTCCAAGCCTGGGAGCCAGGGGAGCAGAGCAGGCTGGGGCCAGGTCACTCCACTTCCCACAGGAAGTGGCCAGAGCCCACCCCCCATGGAGGCCTGGGGGCCGGGACCCCAACCTGCTCTCCTCCCCTGGCTCCCAGGCTTGGGGGGAGGGAGAACCACCCCCCCTAACACTCACCAGCGGCACGGCTGGGAGCCAGGGGAGTGAAGTAGGCTGGGGCCGGGTCACTCCACTTACCAGTAAGTGCAGGGTCGGGCCTGGCTGCAGTCCTCAGGAGAGTGGGGGCGGGGCAGGGGCAGGCACAGAGTGAGACCTGGAAGCAGCCCCTAGTGAGTATGAAAATTAAAAAAGGTGCCACTTTTGGGGAATGCTGTCAGGGGGAGCAGCCGCTCCCCTTGCTCCCCTCTAGCTACGCTACTGATGTTGGTCCCAGGATATTAGAGACACAAGGTGGGTAGGTAATATCTTTTATAAGAGGTCTGTGTAAGCGAAAAAGCTTGTCTCTCTCACCAACAGAAGTTGGTTCAATAGAAGATATCACCTCGTTCATCTTGTCTCTTTAGTTTTCTGCACAGTCAGACAAGCCTGTCCAAATTACTTATCATTTTAGAAAGGCACTGATGAACATTGGTAATGTGGCAATCTTTCTAAGACATTGGGCTAAATTCACTGTCAGTGTGACTCAGTGTGGCTTCAGAGAAGTTACACAGGGATGAATTTAGCCTATTTGGACAGTGGAAGAAATAAGCCATTAGGTTTAGCATTTTAGTTGTTACAGACTCTGCAAACTGAAACTTTTATTTTTCACTGACAGTATGCTGAAACAAACAGCCCCAGTGCAATGGCTCAACAGAGCACTTTCCTTAAGGGTGTTTCCTTTAGTTGTTCTTGGATTGTATTTAACTTAACTTCCCTTGTGCTCAGCTATGGAGTGGGAGCATTGTTGTAGACTGCTCAAAAAAAGGTGACAGTCCAAAGTGTATCCTCTCACCTATAAAACATACCTTATAAGTGAGACTCAAACGTAGGGTTTAACAAAGTAATTTTACTGGACACTGCCAAGTCAAAATCCTTTGATAACCTACTGAAGCCTTGAACAAGAAATACTGCAGCCTCCACCTCCTCCCTTCCTGCTTCTAGTTAATGGCAGAAAGTTAATCAGAAGCTGAAGTTTTATGACATGCTTTGGGAACACCATTGCATGCCTGCAACGCCAGCTTACTAACTGGAATGTAGAAATCCATTATATCAGAGCCATTTGTGGATTTTGACCACATTAATAAACCAGTTACTTTCCCTCCCCTCCCCCAACAGTATAATAAAACTTAACCTTAAGAGCTGATCTAAGTAATTTAACAGATAGTTCAGGAACATTGCACTGCAGATTTCCTGCATTCACACCAATGGCCATACAGAGGAATGAAAATCATAATTTTTAAGAAACTGCACTCTACACAACCACTACATTCAGATAATCAGGACACAGACTATGATCTTACTCAGAAGCTTCTTGAGTTCGCTTAAAATATTGCAGTATTTCATCTGAGCTTGGTTCATTCCTCAGCACAGAGAGGACAAGTATTGAAGAAACCTTGTGAAAAACTGATGCTAGAAACTAACGTAGGTTTGCTTGGTTATTTTGTTCCTTTTACAAGTGTTATTGAAGGACCTTTGAATAGACAAGATTACATGAATATGGAAATCAAGACAGAAAAACACAGGGAGATATTATTTCTCTTAAATACACACGAACCTTTCTTGGACTGTAAAGACTGGCCCCTACACTAAAAAGCTGGGTGTGCAGAAAACATGCTTTCTATCCTACCCCAGAAAGCCCTTCCTTTTATCTTTACTGAGTCCTCATTATTTGCTCTTCTTCTGTACAAATTCCAAATTCTCTTCCTACTGGGTGTGTAGAGTTTCTCTTCCCTTATCTTCCTCCTTCGACATCCATCCCAGCCTGGCCTCTAACAGTTTGGAAAGTTGCACATGCACCAGTTCCTTCTTACCTATTACTTCTGGCCCATTGTGCCTCTGTCTGCTTCTATGATACCAAAAAAACCAATATGCACACTGAGCATGCATGTGTTTGTAATGCATGGGCGAAAGAGGGGGGAAAATAACAAAAAAGCCCAAACAAACGAAACATCCTTCCTTCCTTCCCTTTGCTTGGACTGTTCTGAGGCTGCCCATCAGCTGGAATTCTTGCCATACACACACTTCCCAAGACTTCTCAATGACCCTGCTGTGTGTCACACATAGTCAAGCATGGACTCTCAGGTTCTTTCTCTCCCTTCCAAGCAGAACCAAGCAATTTGCTACTTTCTTGGATCAGTCAAGAAACTGACTAAGCACAGAATAGGGCCACAGGAGCTAGGGTTACCACCTGGCCAGTATCTGACTGGCCTGAATCTCTCTCTCTCTCTCTCTCTCTTTTTAAATGAATTTGCCAGTTGGCAGAAAAGTAATGTAATCTTCCTAGTTTTTTTTACCTGGGTTTTAAGATTTGCATTATCATCACAATACACTGGGATATCTAATGTTAAAAGTTTCTGTTTCCAGCTGAAGATGCTGCAGTTTTCCAACTTCTGCAGTTTAAGCGATCACAGATCAAAACTGTTGAAAATACAGCAGCTCTTTGCCCATCAACACACAAGCACACCACACACGTGTGAGAGAGGGTTTGAGTCATGTGAGAATGAGGAGATATGCGAGGCATATTAAACAATGGAAGATCAGGACAATGGTTCAAGTAGTCCTACTACACCCCTGAAAAAAAACTAGCATCAGAAACTGCACATTCAACGACAACTGGCTAAATGAAACAGACTGCAAAGACTGGCTAGCAAAATGTGCTAATAAAACAACCCTCCGTTTGTTATCAATCTTATCTGTATGGGTTCTCTATCTAGATATTAAGCAGCTGTTGAGGTGGGGTTGTGAAGTTGCTTGTGGCTGGAGTTGCAGGGGCTTGCCTTGGGGGGATGCTTTTTTTTTTTTTTGCGTTCATTTCAAAGGTGGTCACTCTAACAGAGCACCTCCCAGCTTAGCTTATCTTCTTAAAGGGGCTGCTTCCAACCTTGCTCTCATGTTCTGTAATGTAGATATGAGTACCCTGATCTCACTGTGCGCCAGACTGCACCACAGTTTAGAGAGACGCCACACAGGGACGCCGCACTGATGCAGCTTGGCCCCAAACTCCGTTTCAGAGGAAGGGAATAATCTCAGTGAAAAAAAATCTCTGTAGACGGAGTATGGGGCAGAGGCCTACACAAAAGCTAGATCCTCCCTGGAACAATGGCTGGAATGGCCACTCCAAAATTCAACTCACCCACATCAAACACGGAGTAACAAGTAACATTCTTATAATGTGAAGAGGTAAGAGACACAAATAAACCAGTGATTTGGTCCCTCTAATAATCAGTACTGGACATCTCTTGAATAGCATTGTCCCTCATTTTAGATATTTTATGATGCTGTTAGACATACCAGTCCTGGCTGCATTCCAGAAAAACTCAAGAATGGCAAGCTATGATTGAGAAGTAGGAGAGCTGCACATCCAGATGGAGGTACACTAGCAAAATAATGTTGCAGATGTTTATACTATACCTGTTTACACTAGCACTGTTCATCTTTCATTTGAAACCCCCACATATTTAATGACAAGCTGATTTTAAAAAAGAATTAATTATAAAAATATGAACACCCACCCCCCCAACCCTCAGGATGTTTATAATCAGTTTCACCTCTGTCTGGGGACTGAGTCCCACCACGCCACTGTGGACAGGCCTCTGGACAGCAAATCCGGGCCCCAATGCAGAACAGTCAATGGCCCCCATAGAAAGGGATGGCTGAGGTTTACGACAACTTTTTATCCTATGTACTTTGATAGCATATTAGAACCCACTATACATAAGTTGTGGAGTTGTTTGATCTAGTTACCTTTTTTTCCAGTTACAGGACCAGTATTAAACAAACTGTGAGCCTAAATATAAGATGTAGAATTTGTTGTTCTGAATTATATATTCAAATCAAATAAATACATTATGGAATAAAATTAATTAAGATATGAAACATTTAAAGAAGCACAAAGTAAGAAAACACCTGAAGTATCAAGTAAGCTAATTAAACACCTAATCATAATTTACGGGTGATCTAAAGACAAGGAAAAAACCGATATACCACATGTAACTGAATATGAACAATAAAGTTAAAATATACAATACAATACTTGTACTGTTGGTGTTGTGGGACATCAACACCCAGAGCAATGAGGAGACAGCAGGTATGGTGTGCCACATTCCCTGGAAGATCTCTGAGGAGGTGGCCGGGGCGAAGGCAGAGGGAAAACCTGCACCTCGTTCCCTGGCTGAGCGGTGAAGGTGGCCCCTCATCCTGTGCTTGTGATAGTGGCTCGTCAGCCAGTGCTAGTGGCAGTGAAGGGAGAGCTAGCCCCACCTGCCTCTCAGCAAACTTAGGGCAGCTCAACTGGGTGGCTGAACTTGCTGGCTTGTGTTTGGCGAGGAGCTGCAGCCCTGGAGGAGAAAGTCTAGGAGCAGAGGGAGTTTGTTCCTCGTTAAAGTCTCCCTGTCCTCAGCCCCGCAGCCAGAGCGCCAGCACGGCAGGCACAGCGGCTCCTGAGCAGTCAGAGGAGGCAACAAGCTCCATGGTTCCAGGCTGCTGCTCCTGATGCTCTGCCAGACCAGTAGGGAGCAGCAGCGCTCTGACAAACTGTTATTGTCACAATGAGAGATGATGCTCTATCCAGAGCAGCAGGAGGAGGAGACCAGATTTCTTTGGGTACGTCTACACTACAGAATTATTCTGATTTTACAGAAACCGTTTTTTTAAAACAGATTGTATAAAGTTGAGTGAACCTGGTCACACTAAGCACATTAATTCGGCGGTGTACGTCCATGTACCGAGGCTAGTGTTGATTTCCGGAGCGTTGCACTATGGGTAGCTATCCCATAGTTCCCACAGTCTCCCCTGCCCCTTGGAATTCTGGGTTGAGATCCCAGTGCCTGATGGGGCAAAAACCATTGTCGCGGGTGGTTCTGGGTACAGCCTCACCCCTCCCTCCATGAAAGCAGCAGACAACCATTTCGCGCCTTTTTTCCTGGGTGAACTGTGCAAACGCCATAGCACAGCAAGCATGGACCCTGCTCAGATAAAGACCGCAATCATGGACATTGTAAACACCTCGCGCTGTCTCGTGCAGTCTATGCTGAACCAGGACCTGCAAAGCCAGGTGAGGAGGCGGTGGCTACGACAGCGCGGCAACGAGAGCGATGAGGTCACGGACACAGAATTCTCTCAAACCGCGGGCCCCTGTGCTTTGGAGATCCTGCTGGTAATGGGGCAGATTCTAGCCATTGAATGCCGATTTTGGGCTGGGAAACAAGCACAGACTGGTGGGACCACATAGTTTTGCAGGTTTCGGACAATTTCCAGTGGCTGCGAAACTTTCACATGCATAAAGGCACTTTCATGGAACTTTGTGACTTGCTTTCCCCTGCCCTGAAACGCCAGAATACCAAGATGAGAGCAGCCCTCACAGTTGAGAAGCAAGTGGCAATAGCCCTCTGGAAGCTTGCAATGCCAGACAGCTACCGGTCAGTCGGGAATCAATTTGGAGTGGGAAATCTACTGTGGGGGCTGCTGTGATGCAAGTAGCCAAAGCAATCATTAAGCTGCTGCTACGAAAGGTAGTGACTCTGGGAAATGTGCAGGTCATAGTGGATGGCTTTGCTGCAATGGGATTCCCTAACTGTGGTGGGCGATAGATGGAACCCATATCCCTATCTTGGCACGGAGCACCAGGGCACCCAGTACATAAACCGCAAGGGGTACTTTTCATGGTGCTGCAAGCACTGGTGGATCACAAGGGACGTTTCACCAACATCCACGTGGGATGGCGGGAAGGGTTCATGACGCTCGCGTCTTCAGGAACACTACTCTGTTTAAACGGCTGCAGCAAGGGAATTACTTCCCAGACCAGAAAATAACAGTTGGGGATGTTGAAATGCCTGTAGTTATCCTGGGGGACCCAGCCTACCCTTGATGCCATGGCTCATGAAGCCATACACAGGCAGCCTGGACAGTGGTCAGTCAGGAGCTGTTCAACTACAGGCTGAGCAAGTGCAGAATGGTGGTAGAATGTGCATTTGGCCGTTTAAAGGCGCGCTGGCGCACATTACTGACTCTTCAGACCTCAGCCAAACCAATGTCCCATTTGTTATTGCTGCTTGCTGTGTGCTCCACAATCTCTGTGAGAGTAAGGGGGAGACCTTTATGGCGGGGTGGGAGGCTGAGGCAAATCACCTGGCCGCTGATTATGCGCAGCCAGACACCAGGGCGATTAGAAGAGCACACCAGGAAGCGGTGCGCATCAGAGAAGCTTTGAAAACGAGTTTCATCACGGGCCAGGGTACGGTGTGACTGCTGTGTTTGTTTCCCCTTGATGAACCCCCCCTTGATTGACTCATTCCTGTAAGCAACCCACCTTCCCCCTTCGATTACAGCTTGCTTTCTAAGGAAATAAAGTCACTATTGTTTAAAAATCATGTATTCTTTATTAATTCATTATAAAAAGAGGGAGAGAACTGACAAGGTAGCCGGGTGTGGTTTGGGAGGAGGATAGGAGGGAAGGAAAGGCCACTAAAAAAAATTTCAAAGTAATGACAGCCTTTTGGTTGGGCTGTCCACGGGGGTGGAGTGGGCGGGTGCACGAAGCCTTCCCCCACGTTCTTCTTACACGTCTGGGTGAGGAGGATATGGAACACGGTGAGGGGTGAGGATGGTTACACAGGGGCTGCAGCGGCACTCTGTGATCCTGCTGCTGTTCCTGAAGCTCCACCAGATGTCGGAGGATGTCAGTTTGATCACACAGCAGCCCCAGCGTTGCGTCATGCCTCCTCAGATCTTCCTGCCGCCACTCTCATCTCGAGCATCCCTCCTGTCCTCACGTTCACTGGCATCTTTCCTGTAATTTGATACCACGTCCTTCCACTCATTCAGATGAGCTCTTTCATTGCGGGTCACTTCCATGATTTCCAAGAACATTTTGTCTCGCGTCTTTTTTTTCCCCATTGCCTTATCTGAGATAGCCTTTGGGATGGAGTGGGGAGGCTTGAAAAATTTGCAGCTGCATGAGGGAGGGAAAAAAGGGAGAGAAGATACATTTTACTGAACAATGCTTATACTCTTTCATGGTAAACAACACTATTCACCTTACGTAGCACATGTGATTTCACTACAAGGTCGCATTTTGCATCTTAATATTGAATGCCTGCAGCTCTGGTGTTAGAGATCTCACAGACGCAGGTCTGGGCAGCAGAATTCAGCTTGCATGCGTCCACGGTAAGCCACTGTCTTTCGACTTCTGCAGTCTTCATATACACAGTGCCCTCCTTTCCCAAATACCAAGCAAATCCCGTTCAGTGCTGCTTCTTTCCTGTTAACATGCAGTAGCAGAAACCACGCCCCCATCCAATTCTCTGGGATGATCGCTTTACCCCTCCCCCCATCGCATGGCTGGTATCATGGAAGATCATTGCTAGCCAAACGCGAAAAAGCTCAGCACCAATACCCCCTGCCCCGCCCTGCTTGGCTACCTGCAAGGAAGGATCTCTTTTAAGCAACAGGCAAACAGCCCAGTAGGAATGGCCATGTCTGTCCCCTTAATGAAATTCAGGAATTTCAACTAGGTTACCATGAATAGTATCACTCTCCTGAGGATAACACAGCGAGATAAAGAACGGATGTTGCTTGAATGCCAGCAATCACCGAGACCATACACAGCTAGGCTTCGTCATGCAATGATACCAGATTACTTGCTACATGCATGGCGTGTTCAAGTGTCCTATCATGGAGGACGGAATAAGGCTGCCCTGCCCAGAAACCTTCTGCAAAGGCTTTTGGAGTACCTCCAGGAGAGCTTCATGGAGATGTCCCTGGAGGATTTCCGCTCCATCCCCAGACATTTTAACAGACTTTTCCAATAACTGTACTGGCCCGAATGCATCCCAAGTCCTCAGGGCAAATTAATCATTAAAAAACGCTTGCTTTTAAACCATGTTTTTATATTTACAAAGGTACACTCACCAGAGGTCCCTTCCATGGCTTCATTGTCTGGGCTAGTGGCTTGGGAGGGCTGGGAGGTAATTCCGTCAGGGTGAGAAAAAGCTCCTGGCTGTTTGGGGAGAACGGAGTGCTGTGTGCTCTCTGCAAGCTCGTCTCCTCTTCCTCCTCCTCATCTTCCCCGTCCGCAGAATCCTCAGCCATGGCTGAGATTACCACCCCACCTCGGAATCCACGGACAGGGGTGGGGAAGTGGTGGCGGACCCCCCTAGAATTGCATGCAGCTCAGCGTAGAAGCGGCATGTTTTTGGCCCTGCCCGGACCTTCCGTTTGCTTCTTTGGTTTTCTGGTAGGCTTGTCTGAGCTCCTTAACTTTCACATGGCACTGCACTGAGTCCCTGGTGTGGCCTTTCTCTCCATCATGGCCTTGGAAATTTTTTCAAAATGTTTTTTCATTTCGTCTTTTGGAACAGAGTTCTGTTAGCACGGAATCCTCTCCCATATAGCGATCAGATCCAGTACCTCCCGTGCGGTCCATGCTGGAGCTCTTTTTTCGATTCTCAGGAGACTGCATTGTTTACCTGTGCTGATGAGCTCTGCATGGTCACCTGTGCTGGTGAGCTCTCCACGCTGGCCAAACAGGAAATGAAATTCAAAAGTTTCGCAGGGCTTTTCCTGTCTACCTGGCCAGTGCATCCGAGTTCAGATGGCTTTCCAGAGCGGTCACAGTGGTGCACTGTGGGATACCGCCCGGAGGCCAATACCGTCAATTTGCAGCCACACTAACCCTAATCCGACATGGCAATACCGATTTCAGCGCTACTCCTTCTCATCGGAGGAGTACAGAAACCGGTTTAAAGAGCCCCTTTATATCGACATAAAGGGCCTCATTGTGTGGACGGGTGCAGGGTTAAATCGGTTTAATGCTGCTAAATTCAGTTTAAACGCGTAGTGTAGACCAGGCCTTAATCTTAATTTTTATTACAAAAAATATACTTATCTATCCCATCCGCTGCCAGGCCCCTGGGCAAATAACCCCTTTGCCCCCCGTCCATTGGCGGGCCTGAGTGTAGAGACTGAGGGCCAGAGTCTGATCTCAGTTACAGAAGAGTAAGTCCATAGTTACCTCTCTTATTTACTGAGATCAGAATCTCACCCGTTGGGTTGAAATGGAGACATTGTACCTGCATGTGTGGTCATTTAAAAATTAGGGTACTGATTACAATTAAAGAACAAGAACAGCTGATCACGTCCTGTGGCTGCAGACAGACATGCAAAAAGAATAGCTATTTTGGATTTAAGAATGGGAAGAAAAAATAGTTCTAAAAGGTTTGTCACCTACAATTATTCCACCAAAAAGAAAGCATCTGAGAATGTTATTAATGTATAATTCAAGGCTCTTCCCAGTCTAATAAAGTCCACATTCAAGGCATCGCCACATTTTGAATACAACCACTACTGCTACTTGCCATTACCTCAAGTTCACAGAACCCTGTCTCTAAACACTTTTACAACAGAAACAGGATCTATTAGAATTCTTTGAGGGTGTCAACAAGGGGGATCCAGTGGATATAGTTCAGTGGATTTGATTTAAATCATTATTTAAATCACTAGTCAGGAAGACTCAATTCAATCATGGCTTTCTACATAAAAGTGCATTGTTGGTTGTTTTAATCTTAATACACATTCTTCACAACTCAGAGATAGATGTAAGTTTTATTTTTAGAAGGTTACACACTATACATTTTAAAATGATTTTCAAAACTTTTCAGATTAGTTTTACTGCTATATCAAAAAATGAATAATTGTTTAGTTATTTCATTTACCAAAGGTAATTGAAGCAGATATTTATTAAGTCATTGGGAGGTGAACTATCTACAATTCAACAGGTTACTCATTATTATTTGGAGGATTTTCTTGCCATGCTCTATCAGGAGAGCATCACCAGACAGACATTTAATTTGTTGTTTTAGTTAAATAAAACGTTATGTATTCTGGATTTTTTTTTCCAGCAAACATATATTTTAGCAAAACAAGCATATGAATTTTTGAGTTTAGTTAAACATTCAAGTTTTTTAAAATCAGGTTTGTTTTTGTTAAAATTGTTTTTTTTACTAAAATAGTTAAATGAAATATTTAAAAAAAAACACAAAAATTTAATCAGCTATGTCAGCCAGGTCAACATGAGAAATTTAAAATATTGGCTTCTGTAGCTAACTCAGTTGTCTTCACCTTCATTTTCCTGTTTGTTTACCAGCTGAAAAAGAAAAACAAGCTTTTCAGGTTCCAAACGATTTCTCAATTTGGAATGAATTAGTCCAAAGGAAGAAAATATTCTTTCTACACTGGCAGAAGAAGCTACTGCTATTAAAAGTGAGATTATCACTTCAACAGTCTCTGAATCCAAGTGCTTAAGTGACTTCCACCAGTTCATTGGTACCTTTTACGGCCTGCTGCCATTATAAAGTTCTCTCTTCTAGTGTGAGAACGGTATGGTAGATCTCAAATCAATGAAGGCTACACTCAGAAAGACCTCAAGACTTCTGGAATATGCTGCTCAAACATTTTAACTTTTGTTTCTACTGCCTGTCCCTCCCTTCTCACATTTATCTCCGGACTTCTTCTCCTTGTCCAGGTCTATTCCACCCCAACAATCTTCTTATTCATTGAACTTTTTGAAACTTTGCACTTTTAGAGAGAAGAAAGGGATTGACTCTGTGTACACAAATTTGCAGAGGGACAATAGGGTTGAGATCTGTTATTTCTCACCTCTATATATTACTTACCTATTTTAAAACTTTTTTTTTTTGCTGTTAACAAGCAGGTTATCTCTGAAGACATAAATCCACAGTTTGAGAATTGCAAAACTAAGCATCTCTGATGGTATCTTCCAGACTGAGCACTGAGTCTCTTTGGATAGACAGAAAGATTAACCTAAATAATCTATACAGAAGCACTGGAACCTCGATAAGATTGGATCCCTAATCCATGAACTATTGGAACTCATTTACAAAACTTTTCTTAAACATTACATGAATAGATTGTCTCATACTATAGAATTAGAATAGTATAATTGAGCTATAATGTATCTCAATTAAAATTATCTTTAGATAATATTTTTGAGGAAAAAACTTACCAAAAATCCAATTTTTTAAAGAATCAGTAATTTTTATCCACTCTGATATAGAGTACTTAGATTTTCAGAAAGTCTTTGACAAAGTCCCACACCAAAGGCTCTTAAGCAAAGTAAGATGTCATAGGATAAGAGGGAAGGTGCTCTCATGGATTGGGCAGGGTTTAATTAAGTTCCAAGAATAAATTTTAGCAGATCCCAAGTGAGTATTGCTCAAAAGTGATTACTCAGCCTCTTCACTATTATCCAATCCATTTCCCTCCCCAGATTTGAATTATGGAAATATTCCAAGATGAGTATTACACATATGCCAAATTTCAAAGTTCAGCCATTTCGAGTAATCTGTGCAAAAAAGCGTGGCAATTTTTTTTTTACACTGGGGGGGGGGGGGGGGAGAAGACTCTTCATCCTCACAGTTCAAAAGAGCATATTTTCCACTTAAACTTGCAAAAAGAAATTGACCTTTTGGCTGAGAATCAACATGGAAGGTTTTTGGTTTTTTTTTAAAGATACAAGTAAGCAAAAACACAGATAACAGGGTTATAAACAAATGTCTTGCAACAATAATTATAGCTATACAGCTTATATCATAATTTTTCCATGTCCTATTGCCCAGACAAGGAGACACACCACTGCTGTTCCTCACTGGATCACGGTAGAAAGCTCAGAATAAACACAGCCAACTTTGTGGGTCATGGATTAGGAAAACTTGAAGACGTCAGGATTTATTTATGTTTTTGGGTAAATTAACTACATGTGTTTTTTTAATGGAGACAGAAACCTTTAATCAGTATATCTCACCAATACATGAAATCTTGAACTTCCTTGCCTTTAAATTGCCCGGAATCTTTCCACAGAAAAGGAAATGAGCTGCAGTTCCATGGACTTACACATTTTAGACCCAGAGGCAAAACCACAAACTTTATGCAGTACAATACAGCCACTCATCTGAACAAATGCTTCCTTTTTGTATTAAAACTCAGACGTATATTTGTGACGGGTCCTTTGAAAGGTCTGTGCAAGACAATCTAAAGGCAGGCAAGCTATTTGGGTTTGAGGGAAATTCAGTATCAGTAAGTGAAACATTGTGAGTTCATATACCTGATCATCTATTTTCTCTTTGTGCAACAACAAACAACTCCGCAGCAGGCCCAGTAAGCACAGCACTTTAGCTAGCACACTGTAGCACTGTCTTTTATAAAAGCCAGCTTAGTTACTAGGAGTCACATGTATGTCCTTAATACTACAGGTGAAACGCTTTCAGCCGTGTCCCCAGTTTACATTCACTAAGGCAGTTAGTGAAAAATTTCCTGATATGCTGTAGTAGAAGAACGAACAGATTCAACAGCCTGAGCTGGAACAGCAGCTGCAGAGGAACATTTTCACTGCAGTACCTGTCACTATGGCAGCTACCAAGTACTATGGAGAGAAAGACTAAAATCCACACACAATAGGGACAGAGAAATTTACCACTGCATGTCCATGTGTCACAGTTCAAGGAATCATGTGATCATTTATTCTAAGGTGCTGCAATATGTAATTTCATGGAATAGGATGAGAAACTAACAACATTGCAATAGCCTGTATTTCTTTGTTCTCTTGGTCACAGGTAGCAAGTTTATACACGTTTACTAAAATCTTAAAATATTTTTAAAAAGTCACTAGAGGAAGTTTGCTCACCATCTAACCGCACAAGGTCTTTTCTCACAAAGCTAACAAATGCAATGGTTTTAGCACAGAATATGCCCACACCCTTGCCTTCTAAGGTACATTTGCACCAGTGAGCACATCTCCACAGGGCACTAACCCAATGTACTATACAGCAACAGGCACACAAATGATTAACCACTTCCTAGATGTCCTGTTTGCTTTGCTAGGTTTCTAAGAAGTACCTCCCTCCCCTAAGGATGGGGGACTGAGGGAGACCTGAGGAGCAGGATCCCACCTTTCCTAAGGGAATGGGGTCACAAACTAGCACTGAGGCAAGATACAGACTCCAGCTCCCATAAATCAGAGAAGAGGTTAAAAGATACAAAGAAAGAATTTATGACAATATTTTGACTTTGAGCCATTTTGCAGGCTTTGGAAAGAACACAGAACTCTTATTTTAGCACATATACCATATGCCCAACAAATACACTGTTTTTACCTTTTCCCTACCCCCTGGGTATCATTTCAGGCAATGGGCAAAAGTATCCATATACCCACGATTCACATTGGTACTGCAATTACTGATGTTTAGTGCTAGGATTTATGGGGCATATCCCAGCTTCCTAGCACCTCATCAAGTGGATCTGCTCTAGGAATTGGTTTGCAGTATACTGTGGGAGACCTTGTCTGTTCTTGCTGGACCCTTGTGCATATGTGGTTTTGCTCCTGGATCTATTCCTGGGACTTTGCCCCCCCACGCCACTGTGGTCTCCTTCAGTACTGAAGAAAAGTAGGCCACTAAGTAACCAGTCTTCTTCAAGAAGAAAAGGATGGGTCTTTGCTTCACAAGTTTGCTGCAGAGCATAAGCCCTTGGCAAGAATTGGCAAAGCTCACCAGGCATGTAACTGTGCCACAGCTGCCCACAAGAGAACAGCAGAGGCATCAACAGCACACCACTACTCCCTCCCCTGAATCACACACACTGGGCAAGGGGCCACCAAGTAAGAAGGGGAGGGGGCACAGACCACCGCCAACACCCTGCAGCAGCTCCTGGGGTGCCCAGCAGCCTCACCACCTGCTGGGTGAGCAAAAGGTGCCAGTAGCCACCACCCCCAGGGTTAAAGTAAAGGTTGTGAGGAAGGCAGGAAGGGAGGCAGAGGGAGCCTATCAGCACCCCCCACCTCAGGTTGAAGTGGGGGCTGAAGAAGGGAGGGGGCAATGGGATAAGCCTGGCAGCCCCCACTCCGCTCCCAGGTTGAAGTAGGGGCTGTGAGGAGGGCAGGGATGGAGGCAGAGGGAGGCTACCAGCCCCTCCATCCCGAGTTGAAGTAGGGGCTGTGAAGAGGGCAGGGATGGAGGCAGGGGGAGCCTAGCAGCCCTCCAGGCTGAACTGGGAGCTGTAAGGAGGGCAGAGGGATAAGCCTGGCAGCTCCCCTCAGGCTGAAGTGGGGGCTGTGAGAAGGGCAGGGGGCAGTGGGATAAGCCTGGCAGCCCCCAGGCTGAAATAGGGGCTGTGAGAAGGGCAGGGATGGAGGCAGGGGGAGCCTGGAAGCCCCCCTCGGGCTGAAGTAGGGGTTGTGAGAAGGGCAGGGGGAGGTGGGATAAGCCTGGCAGCCTCCCCCGCCCCAGGCTGAAGTAGGGGCTGTGAGAAGGGCAGGGATGGAGGCAGGGGGAGCCTGGCAGCCCCCCCCCCCAGGCTGAAGTGGGGGCTGTGAGAAGGGCAGGAGGCGGTGGGATAAGCCTGGCAGCCCCTCCCCCCAGGCTGAAGTGGGGGCTGTGAGAAGGGCAGGGATGGAGGCAGGGGGAGCCTGGCAGCCCCCCAAGGCTGAAGTGGGGGCTGTGAGAAGGGCAGGGCCTGGCCAGAGAGGCAGGTGGCAGGGGGCTCCCAGAAGCGGCTCGCGGGCGAAGAGTGGGACGGGACAGGGCTAAGGGGCGCCGGCCAGCAGCCTCCCCCTGCCGGGCGGCTTGGAGACGCCCGGCTGCCGCGATGGGGACGGGGTGCTGGCAGCCAGCCTCCCCCCAGCCTGGACCTCCCCCCGGCTGTGACCAGCGGTCCCCCCGCACTCACCGCGGGTTGCCTGCGGACTCTCCCTCCCCGGGTTCGCGCTCCAGGCTGAGCGGACAGAGCCGCACGGCCCCGCAGCTCGCTCTCGCCGCGGCCCGGCTCTGCTCGTCACAGCCAATCCGCGCCACCGGCCCGGCCAATCAGAGGCCACAGGCCGGGCACCCGCCCCCAGAGGGCGGGTCTGCCTGGCCGGAGAGGGGGCGGACGGCGCAGTGCGGGCAGCGGTGAGGACGAGCCCGGCTGGGGAGGGGGGAGGGCAGGTGGCGTTGTGTAGGGATCACACAGGGTCAGGGCTAAGCCCCACCCACTCTGAGCATCGCCTGCGGTCTAGTGCCTCTCAGGAGCCTGCAAGGTGCTGAGCACACCCCGTTCCCCTTGAAGCCCAGGGAGGGGCTGGTGGCACTAAACGCCGCATCGCGGCCCCCTAGATAGTGGCACAGCTCACTTAATTAGCAGAAGAGAAGCTGGCTTGTTTTGCTGCCAGTACCAAGTCTCAGGAATTGATAGGGGGGGCGAGGCAGGACCTTGGCAGCCTCTAAATGCTGGTGCAATTCCTTGGCTGGACCTGAAATGACAACAACACAGTGCCCTACTTCCCCTGCTGATCGCTCCAGGCTAGACCACACTTGTCCCCAGCCAGGATCATTCACACCACATCTCATCCCAGAGTGGTAGGGGTGCGGGAAAAGAATCAGCTCAAATATGAACTGAGCTGAACGCTGGTGGTATCTTCCCCACAAACCCCAGGAATTTTTTCTCTGAAGCAAACCTAATCTTAAACCTATGTTCTTAAATCATGTCTTTTTCAAGGTTATCAGTAGCAGGCCTCACACGCACCTATTGATTATATATGTCAGAGCACCCTGCCCAGAATACCGTGTTCATTTCTCGTCACCTTCTTTCAGAGACAAATGACCAAAATGTTTAGATACACAAAAAGCCCTAGAAACTGAAAGGATTTGGACTGTTTAGAGTGGACACATAATAGGAGTTGCATAAAACAGGTAAATGAGGGGCCCCCCTTTACCCTTTTTCATCATAATACAACAAAAAAGGAAGGGACATTCAATGAAAATGAAAGGAACCAAATTTACAACTAATACAAGCAAAGATGTTAAATGTTTTTTGTTTGTTTTACATAATGCATAATTATCCTATGGAACTCATCCCTGTATGATCTCATGGTGACCAAGAGTTAAACGGGATTAATACAAATATTAGATCTTTCTCTAAATAATGAGACTGTGTCCAGTTATAACATATTTATTTCTACAAGGGTTATATACCCACAGGTTACAGAGCATAAGCCAATTACTGTCTGATGGGGTTAGAAAGAAAATTCTCCAAGAGCAGTTTTTTTCATAACTGTCTCCTAAGGAGTCCCACAACTTCCTTCATCTGAAGCCTCTGCCACATCAGAGACAAGATACTGGGATAGATGGATGACCAGTCTGTTGCAATATGGAAACTCCTTGGTTCTCAGGCATAAAAGTTAATGGTACAACCCATGGCGATCACAAATAACTCTGGACACAGAAGGGTCTGAGCAACGGGGTCACCTCTCAATCCCCTACTTGTTTCTGTGTGTGAGAACTTTAAAACCATTTTCTATAGCAGTCTATGGGTTTCCATTGTTGTGAAAGAAAGGCAAAAGCCTCCACTAAGGTTTTGCAGTTCATGTCTATGCTTTTACATCCTTGCACACCATTGTATTAGACTTTAGGATTAATGTCTGTTCCGCGTATTGACCAAATCTTTTTATACATCTGGATGGAGAAACTGAAGAAAGGGGTTTCAGCTACTGAGGAACCATGTTTAGGCTGCCCCTTTGAGCACTGTAGATTCTTTTAGGCCCAGATCTTACAAAGTCTTCAGCATAGATGTTACCTTGTATACTGGGGTGGCAGGTATAATAGGCCAGGACTTAGCCTTCCGTGGTGCTGCCACCAACCCACAATCGGACACCTGGGCTGCAGTGACCCCACCCCTTCCCTGAGGCCCCCCACCAGCAGCTGCTGCCTGCTTGCGATGTCTCCTCCACTTCACACCCCGCCTGGATGTCCCCACTGCTCGCTGCAACCCTCCTCAGGGACTGGAGGATTGAGGAGGGACGCAGAAAGCAAGCGGTGGGTAGGGGGGAGCGAGGAGGCTCAGCTGGGTGCTGGGGGTCAGTGGCCCAACCAGGGGGGGGCCGTCGGGGGTGGGAGGGTCCGGTGGCTCAGCCTGGCACTGGGGCCGTCCTAGTGCGGGGGGGGTTGGGGGCGGCAGTTTGGCCCAGCACTGATGAGGGAGCCTGATGACTCAGCTGGGCGGAGAGGAGGCTAGCATCTGGAGCCGGCCCGGTGCTCAGGAGGGCCAGTAACTCAGCCCAGCGCTGGCAGGGGAGCATGGCGACTCAGCTCGGGGGCCCTCAGTGGTGGGGGGGCAGTAAATCAGTGGGGCTGGCAGCTTGGCCCCGGGGTGCCCCTCCCTCAGGACTTTTGTTACAGGATGGGATTCAGGGCTCCAGCATGCGGGGGGCAGGGGTGGTCTTAGACAGAAGAGGCATGGCTGGCAAGCTAGCCTCCCCATAGCGAGCATTCAGCTGCTGCCCATGCTTGTATATCAAAGATGTATAGCCTTGCACTGAGGTTGAGACAGAAATAGGAGGCAGTCCTGCTGCAAGTCTCTGGGTAAGAATAAAAGGGGGTAAAAAAACAAGGGTCAGGTCATGATAGGTGTCTAATATATATTGCCTCCAAGAAAGAAGAGGCAGATGAGGCTTTTTTTAAAAAAAAAAAAAAAAAAAAAGCTAAAGAAATCATCCAAAACATAGGACTTGGTGGTGATGGGAGACTTTAACTACCCAGACATCTATTGGGGAAATAATGGAGCAGGGCACAGATTATCTAACAAGTTCTTGGAATAGAGAGGAGACAACTTTTTATTACAGAAGGTGGAGAAAGTGACTAGGGGAGAGGCTATTCTGATTTGATTCTGACAAAAAGAAAGGAACTAGCAGAGAATCTGAAGGTGGAAGGCCGCTAGGGTGAAAGTGATCATGAAATGATCAAGTTGATGATTCTAAGGAATTGTAGGAGGGAAAAACAGCAGAATAAAGACAATGGACTTCAAGAATGTAGAGTTTAGAAAAACAGAGAACTGGTAGGTAAGATTCCATGGGAAGTAAGTCTAAGGGGAGGGGAAAAGAATTCAAGAGAGTTGGCATTTAAGAAAGATACAAACACATTATTAAGGGCACAAGAGCAAACTACACTAATGTGTAGAAAAGACAGGATATACGATAAGAGGCCACCCTTCCTTAACCAGAAGATCTTCCATGAATCATACAAAAAGTAGAAACTAACAAATTACAAAGGATGAATATAAAAATACAACACAAACAGTTAGAGACAAAATTAGAAAGGCCACGGCACAAAACGAGATTAAGTTAGCGAGAGCTCTAAAAAGGGTAACAAGAAAACATTTTACAAATACATGAGAAGCTAGATGATCAAGGACACGTAAGGCTCATTATTCAATGAAGGGGGAAAGACAATAACTGTAAATACAGCAACAGCTAAACTGTTAATGTCTTTCAGCTTTCACCAAAAAAATTATGTTATCAGATGACAAATATAGAGAACACCAGTGTAAATGAGGTAGGCTCGGAAGCTAAAATAGGAAAAGAACAAGTTAAAAATTACTTAGGCCATGTCTACACTAGAGAGTTTACAGTGGCACAACTGTACTGATGCAGCTGCGCTGCTGTAAGAACTCCCTTTTAGCTGCTTGCTCATCGGCATAATTAAACCACCCTCAATGAGCAGCAGTAGCTACATCGGTGGGAGAGTGTCTCCGACTGACATAGCACTGTCAACACTGGCGCTTCTCAAGAGACAATTTATATCAACAAGTTAGATGTTAGATCCTGATAAAATACATCCTAGAATATGTAAGGAACTGGCTGAAGAGATCTCTGAGCCATAAGCAATTATCTTTGCGAACTGATGGAGGACGGAAGAGATCCCAGAGGATTGGAAAAGGACAAATATAGTACCTATCTATGAAAAGGGGAATAAGGACAAATTACAGACCAGTCAGCTTAACTGCAGTACGTGGAAAGATAATGGAGCAAAGAACAACAGAAGAGGAAAACATCACTGAACTGAAAGAATTGCTGTACAGTACATATTACACCTTTGTCACACAAACAAAACCCCACACAGATGACAGAAAGGAAGCAGAAGTGTGCAGTAGGAACTCACCTTATTGAAGCAGCAGAGGTTATCTCACATCTCACCTTTCAGATGCCAGTAGAACTGACTGAAGCAAACAGTTTGGAAAAATACAAATACATGTAGATAATTTTATTGCTGCACTTGGCCACTGATGTTGCTGTTAATAGAGACTCCATATGCCACCTGCTGGAAGAAATTTCTCTCACTCTCAATTTTGAAGAAAATGGGGCAGATTCTCATTTTGTGAAATCCTTGATGTCAAAGGAGCTGATGATTTACCTCAATTTATATTTACACCAGCTGAGAATCTGACACATTGTTGGATTTGACCCCAGAAGTCATCATCATTTTACTGCATGCTTTTGACCTGCAAAGAATCTAAAACATAGGAGGAGAATATAACTGGTCTTTGACAAAAATGCCAGAAGAAAGTCTAATTGGGGGATTGAGGATGATGATGATGAGGAGGAATCTTTTTAAAAAGTAACACTGGGCCAGCTCCTCCACTAGGATCTGGTCTGTGACTAGGATCTGGCCCGTGACCTGAATTATCTTTTTAATTCCTATCCTCTGGTGTCTCTCCCCCTCTTTTCCCCCATTCCCTCGCATATGGGAGTAGACTTGACTGAGTGAGGCACTAACCTGGGCATTTGTATAATCGTGTGTTACAGAGAACAACAACAACTTGCTCACATAGTCCCCATTTCCTCTGTTACTTTATCTAGGCTAGCAGAGAAACTCCTTTTGTTTAGCCTGTTGGAGCCCAATTGACTTCCTCAAAAAAAGCAGTTACTCACCTTCCCGTAACTGTTGTTCTTTGAGATATGTTGCTCATATCCATTCCAGTTAGGTGTGTGTGCGCCACGTACACAGTTCGCCAGAAGGTTTTTCCCCTAGCAGCACCCGTCAGGTCAGCTCTGGAGCCCCCTGGGGTCACACCTTCCTGGCGCCACTATAGGGTCCTGCAGACCCACCTTATCTCCAGTTCCTTCTTGCCAGATACTCTAACAGAGGGGAAGGCGGGTGGGTTTGGAATGGATATGAGCAACACATCTCGAAGAACAACAGTTATGAGAAGGTGAGTAACTGTTTTTTTTCCCTTCAAGTGCTTGCTCATATCGATTCCAATTAGGTGATTCCCAAGCCTTACCTAGGAGATGGGGTAGGAGTTTATGGAATCGCTGATTGAAGCACTGGCGTGCTGGATGATGGTGTAATGTGAAAGGAAGATGTGGACCGAAGACCACATAGACACTTTGCATATCTCCTGGATCATTACCTGGGCCAGGAAAGCCGCCAAAGATGCCTGAGCTCCGGTGGAGTTTGCAGTCAGAGCAAGGACAGGGACTTTAGTGAGGTCATAATAAACCCGGATACAGGATGTGATCCACAATGATATCCTTTGTGTGGACACTGGGAGGCCTTTCATCCTGTCCGCCATAGCAACAAACAACTGGTTCAACTTATAGAACAACTTAGTTTGTTCAATATAAAAAGTCAATGCATGCTGCAGATCCAGAGAATGGAGCTTCTGCTCGTGGCTATTGGCATGGGTTTCAGGGGAAAAAACAGAAGGAATATGTCTTGACTAATGTGGAAACTCAAGACCACTTTCAGGAGGAATGCTGGGTGGGGTCGCAGTTGCACCTCATCTTTGTAGAAAATGGTATATGGAGGGTCGGATCTGAGAACCTTGAGCGTGGACACCCTTCTGGCTGATGTCATTGCAATCAAGAAGGCCACCTTGTAGGAAATGTAGAGGAGTGAGCACGTAGCTTGGGGCTCGAACGGGAGCCCCATCAGCCTTGAGAGTACCAAGTTAAGGTCTCAAGCAGGGATGGGTCGGTGAATATGAGGATATAATCTGTCTAACCGCTTGAAGAAGCGCCACACCATTTTGTTAGTGAAGATGGTGCCTCCATGCTCTCCTGGGTGAAAAGTTGAGATGGCAACCAGATGAACCTTTATCGAGGAGTGAGACAAGCTCTGCTGTTTCAACTTTAGGAGGTAATCCAAGATAAAGGGGATCAACAGTTGTGTTGGAGGGATATGACTCAGTAAACACCAAATCATTAATCTCTTCCACTTGGCTAGGTAAGTCGCTCTGGTTGAAGGCTTTCTCCTATCCAGCAGAACCTCTCTAACAGGGTCTGAGCGTGTAAGCTCTAGCAGGTTCAACCACACAGCTTCCAAGCCATGAGGTGGAGAGACTCAAAATTGGGGTGTCAAAGCCTTCTGTGATGAGGTCCGGAACTAGCAGTAGAGTGATTGGAGTGTCCACAGATAGCTACAGTAGGGTGGTGTATCAGTGCTGATGTGGCCAGGCTGGTACCACCAAGATCACTGAGGTTCCATTGCTCCAGATTTTGAGGAGGACCTGGTGAATCAGTGGTATGGGAGGGAACACACAGAACAGGCAGTCTTTCCATGGAAGGAGAAATGCGTCTGCCAACAAATCTGGGCTGTGGTTTAGGAAGAAGCAGAAGAAAAGTTCACTCACCTTGTAATAACTGAGATTCTTCAAGATGTGTCCCCCTGTGGATGCTCCACTGCAGGTGACAATGCAGTGAGATCTTCGGTAGCAGTGCCTGGTCGGGACGCATGCACTCAGCTGCTCTCTCGTGGCATCGTTAGTGTCTGTCTGAGCGCTTGCATCCTGCACTCCTCTCAGTTCCTTCTCTACTGTAGAGATGTCAGAGCAGTACTCCAAAGTAGAGGGGAGGAGGGTGGGTAGTGGAGCTCCCACAGGGGGACACATCTCGAAAAACCTCAGTTACTGCAAGGTGAGTAACCTTCTCTTCTTCTTTGAATGCTGTCCCAGTGGGTGCTCCACTCCCAGTGAATGTGAAGCAATACCCGCTATGGTTGGTGGGAGTTTGGAGTTGTGACAGTGGCCACTGTAGAGTACTGTGTGGCCTACTATTGTGTCTTCTGTGGTATCCTGTGTGATAGCATAATGTTTGGCGAATGTGTGGTCAGATGTCCATGTGGCCACCTTGCAGATGTCAATAACAAGTACATTATGGAGGAAAGCAATGGATGTTGAAATTGCCCAAGTAGAATGAGTTCTGATGCCCTTGGATGGTTGAGCATTCTGAATCTGGTAACAGGATCTGATGCAGTCAGAGATCCACTTGGAGAGTCATTGCTTAGAGATAGCCGCACATTTCTTAAATCCTGGGGACCCTGGTATTATTGAACTAGGAATGCCTTGGGAGGGTCTCTCAATGGGAAATGAACCTGAGGAAAAAAGTTTGTTTTGTTTTAAATAGGTAACTATTCTAAGGGAAGGGAAATAACTGGGATATTTCTAACTATTTCTATGTCTTTGTATTTATTTCCTCCAGTGACCAGGGAAGAAGTTCAGCACTGCTCCGAGTCCTGTCTTCAGCCAAGCATGGTAGAGAAGGAACTGGGGGGGGGGGTGTGCGTGCAAGACGCGCACACTCAGGCAGACCCTAACAATGCCATGAGGCAGCTGAGCGCGTGCATCCCAACCAGGCACTTCCTCGGCCTCGCATGTTGCACTACATACGTTCAAGATGCCATGTGACCTAGGAGTTTTAAGCAACTCCTTACTGTGGTTATAGGGAATTGTTTTGAGGTCCTATATGATGTCATGAATGGCCTGGAAGTGGGGTTGGGGCAGGAATGCTCTGGCAGGTACAGAGTATAGCACTTCCCCTATGAACTCTATTCTCTGAGTACGGGTGAGTGTTGGCTTTTGAGTGTTTAGGAGAAAGCCCAATGCACTGAAGGTGGATAGTATGAGGGAGACATGTTGATCCACTTGTGTTCTGGACCGGCTCTTGACTAGCCAGTAATCTCGGTAAGGAAATACCTGAACCTGCTTTTTCCATAGAAAAGCAGCCACGACTGACATACATTTGGTAAACAACCAAGGTGTTGATGATAGGCCAAATGGTAGCATTGTGAATTTGTAGTGGGCACTCCCAACTGTTAATCTTAAGAAGTGCCTGTGGGGCAGGATTATGGAAATATGGAAGTATGTGTCCTTCAAGTCGAAGGTGGCATACCAATCTCCTGCATCCAGGGATGGGATGATAGTGGCCAGAGACCATTGGAAACTAGTTTCTTCATGAACTTGTTGAGGTTGTGCTGGTCCAAGCTGGGTCTGAGTCCCCCTTTTACTTTCGGTATTAGGAAATACCAGGAGTAAAACCCCTTTTCCCTGAGCTCCAGTGGAACCTCTTCCACAGCCCCCACTGACAGGACAGTTTGTACCTCCTGAACCAGAAGCTGCTCATGAGAGGGGCCCCTGAAAAGGGACAGGGAAAGAGGGTGGTAGAGGAAAATTGGAGAGAATATCCCATCTCTACCATGCGGAGGACCCGACAGTCTGAGCTGATTTGGGACCACACTTGGTAGAAATCAGATACATGTTCTGAAAATGGGAAAGAAGGATCCAGTTGAGAGGTTGATATAATGCCCTCAAACATATCCTCAAAATGTCTGCCTGAGGCCTGGTGGCTGCCTGGATCACCCACATCCCCTGTTATCCCAGAGTCCTTCCTCTGCAGCTCCGAGACCAAAGCTGGCATGCTTCGCACAGATGCTGAGGAGCCCCATCCATGGGGCTCACCTCAGAAAATGCGTGGGCGAGCTGCTTCTATTAGCTGCAACTTTAGTCTGTGATCTGTGATCATGGGAGGGAGGGAGCATGAAACCTCCTCCCTTCTAATTCCCATTCAAGATAGTCCAGCTTAATGATTTTGTCATCTACCACCTGTAGTTTGTTTTGCAGGCTATGTGAATGGAATCTGAGGTCCCATGGCAATTTCTAGTGGACAGCTATCTGCATCATGAAAACAACCAACAAAATTGGCATGCTTGATTGTTGCCTCAGTAGAAAAGGACAGGCAGTGAAAGAGAAGGAAGGCTGAAGAACGCTCAGACAAATCAGCAGGAATCTGAGCTATAGCTCTTTGGGGTTCAGGGTTTGTTTCCATTGCAGCATCTTTGCCTATGTATTCAGCTCCTTCCATGAACGTTGAAATTCACTGAAAGAGTCACTTGCTCAAATTACCCACTTAGGCTAGGTCTACACTGGGGGGGGAAGAGCTATTCGTGTAGCTGAAGTCGGCATATCTTAAGTCGATTTACCTGGCCGTTAGGACGGTGGCGAGTCGACCGCTGCCACTCCTCTGTCGACTCCGCTTCCACCTCTTGCCGAGGTGGAGTTCCAGAGTTGACGGCAGAGTGATTGGGGAATCGATTTTATCGCGTCTACACTAGACACAATAAATCGATCTCCAATAGGTCGAACACTATCCGCGAGCCGGTGGGTACTGTAGCCATACCCTCAATAAAAAGGGAGAACAAACTACCAGGGGAGATCTGATGCCTGTTGCTTCTGCTACTGAACCCTATTGCTTCAGCTACTGAACCCTAAATGAGCTATATTGTTACACTAAATATTCTGGCCAACATTTTAAGATCTAAGGTTGTGTCCAAAACATAATTCAAGCACCAAACAGTTTTCATGTCTGCCACCATCTAGGGACGATACAAGTGGATGTTTTTCAAAGGTTAATTACAACACAGGCTTAGTAGCACTTTCTAAATCATGCTTTATTAGGAAAAAAAAAAATATCATCTTGCCAAATATACAATGGAAGTCATATTAGAGAAGGTGAAAACTAAATTTATGGATGCATCACTCGTGTATACAGTTTTGTACAAACTTTTGGTTTTGTTGCCCTCAATAGAACAAATTAAATTGCTTTAGGTTGAAATGTGCATAGTAAGTCCTCAGTAAGATCACATGGTATTAGTACTACTTAAAAAGTGCTGTTATGGGCAGAAACATGGCTATGTAAGCACTGCACATTCTTACTCAAAACTTTTACTCTAGGTAAGCCGAGTAATACCTGCCTAACTTTCTGGCATAGGTTTTTCCTTTTCTTATATGTTAGTATTGGACAGCTAAGTACATTGATGAGAGTGAAAGTTCCCTTTCTGGCTTTTGCACCCTCAGAGCTGTTACCCATTTTTGGTTGCAGAATCTGTTATTGGTGATAAGGAGCAACACAGCAGGACTTCAGACTGAAACTGCAGCCACAGCCATTTTTAATCATAAGGGGAGCAACTCTAAATGAAAGTCATTAGTCCAAAAACATAACCAATATTTTTTTAAAAAAACAGCATCACTTTTAAAGTATAGCCAAACTTAAACATTCCAGAGAGATAAAAGAATTACCTTTAAGTGAATAAATACCACCCTCTCTTTTATTTTAAACATAATAGGCTTTCACTTTCCCTCATACAATGGATCTCAGCATGCAATATTCCATTTAGATCTAATCAGAACCAGTTATGTTAAAAAAGGCGAATAAACCTACAATGTCACTACCTGTATGATCCAAAGTTTCCTTCTGCTGGTGGTTGGGTTGCCTTTTCAACCTTCTCTGAAAATAAAAAATCTGCACAGAAATAGTAAAAACCCTCCCTTAAGCACACACAACTTTTCCATATGTAGGTCCTGTTTCATTTATCTTGTTACACCACACTTTCAAAACATAAATTAATTTTCAAAGTAAAATCATGGCTTTAGTATTCGCCCAAGGACAACAAAAGCCTTTTGCCACATTAATTACACAGCAAAACAGTTTTGCAAAAAGCACATTCCACAACTGCAAAGACTGCGCTTCCTTTCAGCAGTCACCACTGACCCAAGACCTCCATATTTTCTAAACCTTATAACTTGGTTGTAAAGTTTGCTTCTGGCTGAAACTTGTTTGGCAGCAATTTATTGACATTATGCAGCAAGCTAAGAAATATGAAACAAATGCTCATTTGCTGTGTTAATATCACTTTTAAAAATGCCAAAACTGTAGAGTTTTGATATATTAAATAAATGCTGTAAGGCACATTTCAACACACCTATTAAATTGTCAATGTATTTCATAAAATTAAATACAAGTTTTTCCCCTAAAAGTGATCAACACAAACAGCTCAGCTCCAACTTAGGTACCCACATGAAGTGGCCAGACTTTTAACACTGCTCAGCACCTAGCAGCAGCTTGTCTACTGCTGGGCATGGTGCAGTTTTAAAGAGCTGGCCACTTCTTTAGATGCCCAAATGGGAGGTTCTGGGCTCTTGAAGTCAGTGTTACCACATATTATCCAAGATACAATATGTAGTCTCTCTGATCAATGCACCTATCTGGTATAATGAACTACACCTCGGCTAAGATCATCATTACAAAATAATTACCCAAGTGTTTTAAGAGGGTTAAATAAGGGTTTTCACAGATTGATGTGCTACACAAATCTAGTCAAGGATATATTAAACCATATGGTTAATGGATCAACTGTGCTATCTCAAGTGCTTCTAACCAAAAAAACAAACAAAACACCAACAAAACTCTCCCACAAAACTCTTTTAACCCAACTAAGAACATCACATAGAAATAATATCCTCATGCATGTAAAGAGAAAAGCAGTAATTACTTCCCTAAAAGAATGAACCAAATAAAGCATAAACCCTCTTTTAAAACTACTACTAGAGGCCTTGTTTGGCAATCTAGTATAAAGCGCAACACATTACTACATGAAAGATCACAACTCTCTGGGCTGGAAGAACTATGGAAACAGCACGTTCAGACACTGGGAGCAGCATGCAGCACTTTAACCCACTAAAAACAACTCTAGAGAAGAAGTCTAGAGCTCTTCAGCAGGAGGAAGAGTTCCCGTGACTGCAGGTGTGGGGAAAGTGGGTGACCATGATGGATTACCTCCACCCAAAAAAAATTATGGCAGAAATATAAACATATATTGTGGGGTTTGTTTTTATTAACCAGGAGAGCTGTGATCAACAAACCTTACTTTTATTTAATAGCCAAGAGGTCCAACAATATGTGAGTGGGCAACGCGAAAGAGGCTCCATGGCATTAACTTCCTCCTTCTCCTGTAATCTCACCCACCCACAGGTATGTTGTGAGGCTAGAATTCCATGGATTGAAAGAGGGTGGACAATTCATGCCACCCTCAGCTTGGCAGGGATTGAACAGCATAAGATGTGAGCAGGATTGCTCCAGAGGGAGGCATACAAAACCTGAAGGCTGAACTCTGTGGTCAGTTGAAATCCGGGCCTCTACACTAAAAAGGTCCATGTAGGGGAAAAGGTAAAGGTAGTCCTCCATTTTCATAGTTCATTCCAAAGTTTTAAAAATAGATCGCTCTGAACTGAGGAAACAACCACCTGGTGAAAAGCAGCTGGGCCTATTGCAGATCACTCCACAAGAGTCTGTAATATCAACATGGTATGGAAGTAGAATCTGGGTCTAACTGAGTTTACTGATTATTAGATATAAATGTAAGTGTATGAGATTGACACTTCTGTAACATGGAAAGAGGTTGGATAGGTGGTTATTAGGGTACAAGGACAAAGTCATAGAAAAAAAAATTACTGGTCCCAGGAGTAGACACACCTTATCACTACTATTAGACAGCCAGTATCTGTGGATCCATCACAAAGCTGACAGAAGTAGTTAAGAGTAGTTTTCAGATCTGTACTATGAGGAGCAATTTAAAAACAGCATCATATACTTAAACTATAAAGAAATCATCCTCTAAGTGATACAAGATATATTTAATTAGTTTAAGGCAAATCTGCATCAAATTCAGTTTCTTGGCTTATGGTTCCATTGGGAACACATCTTTTGGAAAAAACTCTCAATTGTTTTATTTGTAGAATAGCATTAATTTTCTGCGTCAAGGTTTTCAGCTGTCTTATGTGAAAGGGGTCACATAAGTGGTTCAGCAATGATCTTCCATAGCTCCTGTGAAGAGGGAAAAAAGCGTATTTTCAGAATGCACTCAGGTCACTATATCATGATAATTATTAAGGACTATTAGTTTCAACACCTGCCCTTTATATAAATTGGCTTGCAGCATGCATAAGGTAAGAATTATCTCTGAAGACTAATTTAATTTAGCTATTATTCTTGGAGCTTTGTACTTTTAGCTGCAATAAAAGAAGTTGAATCTACCTATTCCTGAAGTTAGCAAGGGAATTTTTGTATTCTAAATAATTAATATTGCTATAAATTAAATATCATTACAATAATTTCACAAATTCTGGGGTCTGCAGAAAGTATGTTTTCTCTGATAACTTGTTCTGTATTCTTTGCTTGGTTCTGCAAATGGTTCCTCATAATGCCTTCAAGGGTGTAACTGAATATATGCACTCAATATATTTTACTACAAAAATGTGAGGAACAGGAGACATTGAAAAGTATTTCTATTTCTGGATAATGAACAGTAGCAGATGTGTGTTTGCTAAATGGAACATTAGAAAGAAGACTGTCTTGGTCACAAGTGTAATTTATAAGCAATCCTCCATCACCACATATTTTAAATCATGATTGGAGATTTTACCTACAGTATCAAGTAGAACGGAAACAGTACATTAAGTTTTTATTACATACAGATCGCTAAAGACCTACATGATCATAATATAATCTTTGGCAAAAAAAATGTATGAAGTGAGCATATGAAACCTAGAAAATGCGTAACACAAAAATAACGTGTTATTTCTTATGGTTTTGGTCATTTTACACATCAAAGCTGAATAAAAAAATATTTAACTGTGAAACTAGGGCTCCATCCAAATCAGGTCTCATTACAGACAGACTTTAAAAGAAGAAAAAAAAAATAGAATTTGACCAAATGAGTTTCAATCTTTATGAACCTCCAAGAGATTCAAAATCTAGTTCAAGGTTAGTTATTTCTTCTGCAACAGCAGATAATAATCACTAACGTCTAAAATGGTAGAAACGGTTACATTCTTTACGTGACTTCAGGTATTACAGCTACAGGTATTACAGCTGGGATAACAGAGCCCTGTGGTAAAGGAAGTAAATATGGAAACCATTTTAAAATTACTGCATTTGGTAATTTTTAAGATTATTAAAATTTATGAATAATTTGATCTCTCTTTTTCAGTACACTTTAAGTAGCAATGTTTTTTGACTCAAAACTTGGAAAGAAGCTTTCCTTATATAGAGAAATATATCTTGGCACTATTATAGGCATTTACTAGCAAATAAATGAATATATTTTAGTTCTGTTTTGTAGTTACTCTGAAAATCATGTTTTCTGTTGCTGTAGTGAGAATGTTCATGATGCAGATTATATTAATTTACTCAAAGGTAAAAAGATGCTTATCAACATAAGCTTTCCTATGCTATGACATAACCCAGCATAAAAAATGTAAATATAAATGATAGGTCTTTTCTTGGGCAACAAATAGCTTCTTTGTGAACATAAATAAAATGGTGAATTGTTTCTGTTTTTCCTCACTATAATGACTAAATAACCAAAAACTAATTTGAAGTGATTCTCTTAACACATTATATTTAGTTTGATAAATACCACTCACCAACTGCTCAATCCGTTCATAAACGAGAAATTGGCAGAAAGCAAGTTTAATGGGCTCAGAAGTATATTTCATTTTGCTATCTTGTAAGTTTTCCAGATCATTCAAAGTATTTCGAAAATGATTGTAAGCTTCACATGTAATGTCCATATGTCTTAAGGTGAAGTTCAGCCTGGCAAGAAAATATCCATTTAAAGTGATATCTCAAAACATTTTTCCTGTCCCTTGTATCTTAAATAGCTAGTTAACTTCCCCAAATATAGCAGCAGATAGAAAATGTAATCTAAATTCTTTTTATTGATGTCAAACAATAATGACCATGTTCTTTTCATGGCAAATATGTTATCTTAATTAGGATCAGAATACTGATAAGTTCTAGATAATATTTCTGTCACAAAAGAAGAAACTCCCTCCCTTCCCACCAATTTTAGGCCCTTTTCTCCACATGAATTCAGTCTTGTGGTTTGTGTTTCTACAGAAATGATGCCAATGCCCACATAGCAACTCATTACTTGCAGATCTATAGAGACTCAAACAAGGCCTGTTATTAACATTTTAACACGGGAATAGGCAATCACATTCATTCTTACTCAAAAAAGAACAAAAGGCAATTTAGTACAAGAAATATGAAAAGACTATTATGGCAATGAATTAAAACCCACAAATAGTCTATATTTGCGTATTTAGCTATATTTGCATAACTCTATCCAAGGATGGCATGACATGATACATAGCAAGAACAATGATAAAGAATCCTAACTCTTTCACTTGATTTTTATAGGTTCAGAACCTTAGAATGCTAGGAGCCAAAAAAGCATATGGTGCACTGAATATTCATTGAAGTGTCTGATCAGTTACCGCTGAGTCAAAAGATTTAATTCTGAAGCAAAAACAAAGATCTTAAGGAAGGTCAAGATGGCACTTACCTCTTTTCTATTGATAAGTAAATTGTACAAGAGTTTTTCAAGTTGTGGGTGATTTTGTACAGTGTTTTGAATAAAGCATCTGTTAAGTCGTCGTCATAAAAAACTAAAATACAAAAGAAACATTAACACAGCGATGAACGTTTGATTGTTTTAGTCATACATGATCTTAACATAAAACAACCATCCTTACTTATGCAGATTATTTCTAATGAACAATCTCTGGGACAAATCCAGACATTGGTGTAGCAGAAAGTAGGAAGAGCTTTTAATGGCAACAACTGACGCTGCTATATTAATCGCAGCTGCTTTTTGTCAAGCATTCACTAGTTTCTCAAATGTCAAGGCAAATCAGTCTGGCAACTTGCATTATCCATAAACAGGCTGTCTCCTGACCAAGAAATATCTTACTGAAGTTTTAAAGGAAGGAGGAGACATAAATCATGGGGCCTTATGTCTCACATCAGGACAAAATGGTAGTGGTTCCACTGAACTCAAAGTTAAACTTGTCTGAGAAGAGAATCAGGCCCATCAAGTTCCTTAAAGTCAAAAGATATAGTATGGCAAAAAAAAAAAAAAAAAAGCCATCCAGGGACTGGTTATATCATCAGCAACAAAATCATATGATATATAAGAAACTTTGCCTCCTGATCTGACTGTCTAAAGACACTAGGCTGGACTTACACAAACACCTGAGTTCAACAAATGAAAGGCTGAAAGTGAAATGAAAGGCTGAAAGTGCGATCAAATTCATAAAAAGAATAAACAGCATGGTTTTCGAGGAAAAACATCTCTTGTTTTTCCAACGTCTACAGTGAACGGTACAGAGTTCAAAAAATACCATCTAGATAATTTTCATTTTCTGAGAGATAAGGTGTGGTAACTTCACTACTGACTGTATGAACTGTGCTGAGTTTACAACAAGTTTGTTTCAGAGAAGTTAAAATTTCGTATGTGGTAAAAGAATATCAACACAATCCTAACACTGCCTGAAACTTTGTTTTACCCAGTATTGTTAGAAGTAACACCTACGACAATTAAAACTCAAACATAAGAGAAACATGTCCCATCAATCAATTTACTTCACTGCCAATATTTCGCTGTTTCTCCTATATGGTGAGGTCAGTCTGTTAGCTTGTTCTGTTATTTGTATGGGTCTTTCACTCAGCAACAGGATAGAGAAAAACATGTAAGAAAATAGGAAAATATAAAACCACACAAGTTGGCAGGGAGACTCTGGGCAGATGTAGTTGCAACTGTTTTAAAAAATTTAGTAGGTTTCAAGTTGCTACTTCCATTGAACAGTTTATCCAGATTTTGTAACATTGTTTATCACCACAAATGACAGAACAGGCTATGTTTCAGAAAGTTTTTCGATTTCTAAATTTTAATTATAACCTATAATTTTTGAAGACAGACAGCAAGATGCTTCAGATAGTGAAGACTATCATAACTCCTTGAAGTCAATTAACTTCAAAAGAGCTGTGATAATTTAGATCAGCTGAGGATCTGGTCTACTTTTTAAACAGAAACCTGAGTTATCATATTCAAAGTTAAATATTTGACACTTGCACATTCAGTTGTCACTTTCATCAAGTTCCCTGGCTTCAGCTACATTCTCTTACCATCAGCTGCCAGTATCACCGTGGTGTGGTCATGCAAATCAGCAATCTCTGCTTCAGACCAACTGTAGGGAGCTTCAGAGTCTATAACAAAGAACATACAAATGGCCTTACTGGGTCAGATCAATGGCCCATCTAGCCCAGTAGCCTATCTTCCAACAGTGACCAATGCCAGATGCTTCTAAGGGAATGAACAGAACAGGGCAATCATCGAGTGATCCAGCCCACTGTCCAGTCTTTTCTAAACCCAGTTATACTTTTGGCCTTCACAATATCCTTGGCAATGAGTTCCACAGGTTGACTGTGCATTGTGTGAAGCAGTACTTTCTTTTGTTTGTTTTAAACCTGTTGTCTAATAATTTCATTAGGTGACCCCTGGTTCTTGCGTTATGTGAAAGGGTAAACAACACTCCCCTATTCACTTTCTCCACATCATTCATGATTTTATAGACTTCTATCATAACCTGCCACCCCCGAGTCATCTCTTTTCCAAGATGGAAAAGTCTCAGTCTTTTTAATCTCTCATAATCTCTTCATCATTTTTGTTGCCTTTCTCTGTACCTTTTCCATTTTTAGTATATCTTTTTTGAATTGGGCAACCAGCTCTGAACACAGTACTCAAGGCGTTGGCATACCATGGATTTATATAGAGGGATTATGATATTTATTGTCTTATTGTTTATCCCTTTCCTAATAGCTCCTAATCTTGTTAGCTTTTTTGATTGCCGCTGCACATTGACTCAGATTTCTTTCTTGAGTGGCAATAGCTAATTTAGAACCCATCATTTTGTATGTATAGTTGGGATTGTTTTCCAATATGTATTACTTTTTATTTATCAACACTGAATGCCATCTGCATTTTGCTGCACAGTCATCAGGTTTTTGAGATTTTGTAATTCTTCAAAGTCTGCTTTGGACTTAACTATCTTGAGTAGTTTTGTATCTGCAAACTTTGCCACGCCACTGTTCAACCCTTTTTTCCAGATCATTTATGAATATATTGAACAGCACTAGTCCCAGTACAGCTCCCTGTGGGACACTATTATTTATCTAATCTCCATTCCAAAAACTGACCATTTATTCCTACCCTTTGTTTCCAATTGTTCAACCAGATACTAATCCATGAGAAGACCTTCCCCCTTATCCAATGACTGCTTACTTTGCTTAAGAGCCTTTGATAAGGTACCCTGTCAAAGGTTTTCTGAAAGTCCAAGTACACTATATCAACTGGATCCCCTTTGTCCACATGCTTGTTGACCGCCTCTAAGATTTCTAATATATTGGTGAGGCACTATTTCTCTTTAAAAAAGCCATGTTGACTCTTCCCCAACAAATCATACTTATTTATGTGTCTGATAATTCTGGTTGTTACTATAGGTTTAATCAATTTGCCTTGTTCTGAAGTCAGGCTTACTGGCCTGCAATTGACAGGATCATCTCTGGAGCCTTTTAAAATAATTGGCATCATATTAGCTATCCTCCAGTCAGCTGGTACAGAATCTGATTTAAGTGATAGGTTACATACTACAGTTAGTAGTTTTGGTATGGTCAATGCAAAAGGCACGTGGCCTATTGAGTGAAGATTCCACTGCCCCCACCCCACAATAATCTATCTCCCACAACAGTTTGGGGGACGTGGTGTTACTAGGGCAGCAGTAAAAGCCACAGCCACAATGGGGAGAAAGGAGTGGATGAGAATTCACAGAAGGCTCCTTGGGGTTGGGTACTGATGCGTTTGTTTACATGAAACTCCTATCCCCTTCAGGAGCATCAAATCCCACTCTAATGAATGCTCTGCTTTCCTTTCTCTATTAAGACTGATTCTTAATGGGGGGGGGCGGGGGGGCAGTCACCCAGCCCTCTGCCCTCCCCCCCCGTCATAAATAGATAGCTAAGGGTTAATGTTTCTTTTACCTGTAAAGGGTTAACAAAGGGAACCAAACACCTGACCAGAGGACCAATCAGGAAACTGGATTTTTCAAAGTCAGGGAGGGAATTTTTTGTTGCTCAGAGTTCCCCGTGTCTAACCAAAGGATTCCTCCTGTTCTTAACCTTTACCATGAGAGAAAAATCAACAAGGTACAATGAAACTTTTATAAAAAAAAAGAAGAAAAAGATAAGGAATATAACTGATTCAGATGACAATACAGGGTAGTTGCTATAGAAATATAAACGTCTGATCCTCAATAGATATCAATTTGACATTCCAGCAGTTACAACATGTTATACAAACCATAAAGCCTATATTGTTTTCTACATTGTACTTAGTTGGGACAGAAATAAGACGGTAAGAAGAAGTTCTAGTGAGGAACAAAGACTCAGAGTCC
>NC_133777.1:25719339-25786226 GCF_003597395.2 Chelonoidis abingdonii
CTCTCAGCTCAGTGCAGAGAGAGGAAGAGAATGGGCCAGAACCAGGGAGAAGGTAGGTACCCAGTGTATGTGGGCAGGGCCGGGACCCCAGATCGGCACTGGGCTTAGCAGGTCCGGTAGCCAGGATCCCAGCTGGCAGGAGCTGGAGGATGGAATCCCTGAGCGGCAGTGGGCTGAGTCGCTCAGCCCACTGCCGGTCTGGGGTCCCGGCCACCAGCCCCACACAGCCCACTGCCGGTCTGGGGTTCTGGCTACCAGACCCTTCCCAGCTGGGGTCCCAGCTGCAGGCCTCACTCAGCCCACTGCCGGCCTAGGTGAACAGAACCCCAGACTAGCAGTGGGCTGAGTGGGTTAGTGGCGTAAGATCAACATTTTAATTTAATTTTAAATGAAGCTTCTTAAACATTTTGAAAACCTTATTTTACAATACAACACTAGTTGAGTTATATAAGATATAGATTCGTAAAGAGAGACGCCTTCTAAAAAACATTAAAATGTATGACCGGCACGCGAAATCTTAAATTAGAGTGAATAAATGAAGATTCGGCACACCACTTCTGAAAGGTTGCCGACCCCTGGTGTAGAATATACTGGTTTGTATGTTTTTTCATGTAACGATTTTGTCCTAAACAAATTTACTGTACTCTTAAAGCTGGGTGGTCACTGTCATAAGACCCTGGGAGATAGCAGAAAAGCAGGAATAAGACTAAGGTCAGAACTGCTGGGATAAACACAGTACATTGCAATAAGACTGCAAGCATGAGTCCCCAGTCTGGAGGGAGATGGATACGAGTCCCTGCTCATAGAGGATTGATGGCTGGAGGCCTGAGACCTACGGGAGCACCCTTGAGGAGACCACGGAGGGAGAAGAGGTGCAATTAGCGACTGTGACACTTACTGGCTTAACGCAGACTTTCGTAACTCAATACTCCTGCTCTCGGAAATGATCACTAATTTCAGAAGGGGCCATTCTGACTTATTAAAAAGTGATTTTTACTAGAACCTGATGTAACTGAAGAGTTCTTAGATGCAGTTTAGTATGCTATTATGGAAAACAGTTTGAATAAAAACACATCACAACTACTTACCTGTACAGAACTCATCTTTCAGCCAGTCCAGCTCTTTTACCTTAACTTCACCTCCTGTACACACAAAAAAACCACACCTGATGAGCAAATTAATTGCATCCACCCTTCAAATGGCAACTTAGTGGAGATCAAAGGCCAAAAATCAGCAGTGAAGTGGTGCAGTAAGTGGAAAAATTGACATGAACTGATTTGGCATTCAGCCACATCAGATAGCTGCACATGCAGGAGAAAATGATGGGAGACGTGCAAAAGAGGGAGCTTGCTTTACCTTATGCTCTCCTGTTAGCTCCTATCCCTTTGACATTTATTTTATACATTTCAATGTGAAACAATTACACCACTTCACTCAATTTACACCACTGCTGACTTTGGCCCAAAAGACTTCATTGACTCCCAATTATTCTAGGTGACTCTTGAAGGATTCCGTATTATACAATAGCTTTGTGCAGCAACCATGGTTACCTGTACCTGATTGGAAGAGAGCAGTGCTCTGAGAGTCCTGCGCTGTGCTCAGAAGAGCAGCAGCCCCAATGTGGACCCTATAGAGTTTTCATATCTTTGTTTCTATGAGCCATATTTTCAATTAAGATCAAAAAGTTTCATTATTTGTAAACATTTATATAGTGACATCAACCTATGTGGCCACTACTGTATATGCTAGGAACAGTTCTACTGACAAAGGCACAAACTTGTAATTGAGAAACAACAAATGGTTCTTACCTGCTGGCTCAGTAAGATGTTTGTTTAATGTTACATTTTGCTCACACATAGCCAGAAGATCTTCACCAACATCTAGAAATAATTGATAATTGTACTGAAAACAATATTATATTCAGAATGGGCTGAAACCCTAACCTACGTGATTGACTCCTTGGGATGAGAAGATAGCTCAATCTCCAGGGCCTATTCATAGTTCTTGCGCTCTCTGCTGACACTGTCAATAACAAAGCCCAATATTAAGGCCAGCAGTGATGAGCATATTGTATGATCTGGACACTTCTTCACGAGGAGCTGAACTTAGACTGCCAAACATTTTCACACAGACAACTAGCAGTTAAATACCTAGGATGTATTTGAACAGGAGACCTAGAGAAGAAAGGCTCCCTCTATCCATAAGAGCAATCATTTTTTGTAAAAACAATAGTTTTCTAGAGAGTTACAACCAAAGGCAGAGTCATTTATTCTGGAAAACAAATTTAGGCAGGATCCACAATGTTAGTTGTTTTTAGTATTATCTTTCTCAGACTTCTTGTCTGTTTTAAAACTGCAGTTTTAGCAAAAGCTAAGCTAATACGTAATTGAGTGACAAGGTTATCTCCAATGAGCAGCTGAAATTTCAAATGGTATATCAATAAAATAAGATCCGCAAATGAAAAAAAAAATAGCTATAGAACTGTTTTTTCATTTGCTGGTATCAATCAAGTTTGAGACATTATGCAAGCTGCTCAAACAAAGTTAAAATCTCTAAGTTTCTTAACAAAGTATACAGAAGCTAACTTTCCAAAATGCTGTACATTAGAGACAAGCTTTTTGTTGTACACAGCTTCCTTATGAGAAATGTAGCTGCTACCTAGGCATGTTTTATTTAAATTCAATGTAACAACGTAACATTACCTAAAATGAGGATCCTGATTTCATTTCACACTTATAAGAAGGCACCACTTCTTTTTTGTGAAATCTACTGAGAAATTTCATGCACGGTATTATCAATAAATTGAGAACCTGTTACTTGGCATCAATATGTATAATCAGAAAAAAAGGAAGGACTAAAACAGAAAAACACAGCAGAAATAAGAGATGCTTCATTCAAATTTCCTGTGCTTTTACACAATTAGACCTTTTTTCATGTTAGTGTTTAATTAAAAATAATTGCATCAAAGTACCTGTGCAGTACACAGTCTTAGCAACCATGGCCATGACAATGCTTGTAATTCCAGTGCCTCCTCCAAGCTCTAGTGCCGTGCAACATCTGAACATATCCCGTTTGAACAAGATATAGTCTGCAAGAAGAAAGGCTCCTCGCCAGACCTTCAGGAAAGAGCAGAAGGCATAGAAAGTTAAGGCTCTGATGCACAGTTCATGAAGTGCAGGATACTATGAAGAAGATACGTACTTGTTTACCAACATCTTCCAAAGGTGTTGCCATTGTATGCTCTAGTAAAATGAAAGCAAAAAAATGAAGTAAGTACTAAAAAAAATCTTTAGGTATGACTCTTATTTATGTTACTTGTTAAAAAAAAATGTGGTTAAACTTAATGTCAAAGGATACTATCTATCATCTGGGGTCATATTTTTTAAGTTACATGAATAAGGAAATTTTTAAAAATTGTTATTTTTAGACTTGCACACAAAACACAGTAAAAAGTAATGTGTGTAACACTATACATGCAGTCTCTGAACATAAGCAAGGAACTGTTTACAGTAACATAACAATGTAAAGGTATTTAGAAGTGTCTGTTTTTATGTTAAAGCATTTATCACAGATCTTCCATTTAATCATATAACAGGTGGACTACAGGCAGCGGTAGCATAAGCTTCTTCTGTAATTTATCAACCTGTCTCAATCCTGACTTGAAAAAGAAAACTCTAAGGACGAGAGACATTTTGTTGCGGAGGTCTGAGACTATCAAAAAGTATGCTAAGGTAGTGCCAGCTATAATGGTGGTTTGAGAGGTGGACAACTACCCTCCAACAACTGGACTAAGATCACATATATGCCACTGAAGAGCCAAATGTTAACAGCTTTTCTTCAGTAACATCTTAATCTAGTATAGTGCAGCTGAAAAAGCTTTCTGGAATTTTGGATCCCTGGAAACCATCAGACTCTGATTCCCTGTATAATCAATCCCCTTCCTAACTACGGAGTTTTAAATAGAGTAACAGAAGCACTATTATTGTAGCCATGTCGGTCCCAGGATATTAGAGAGACAAGGAAGGTGAGGTAACATCTTTTATTGGACCAACTTCAGTTGGTGAGAGAGACAAGCTTTCCAACTTACACAGAGCTCTTCATCCTAAATGAATAATCATACTATGTAAAGAACTACACACCTGAACATTTTGCTTTAGTAGCTAAAACATGAAAGAGGCAAAACATAAATAGATCACATTCTTCTTGAACTACTGATAAACACCAGCAAACGTGAATTGACAATACAAACTGCCATATACAGCAACATGTTTATAATATGTCCCCCTGTACTTTAGGATTTATTATAAATTTAAAAAGAAGAGAACCCATTTGAACCATATTAGCCATAAAAACTACACATCTTAAACCAGCCTTAAAAAGAGAAGTGTCTGTTTTTCAAGCAAATGAAAGGATTCCAAACCTAAAGAATGACAACTACAAGCTTGAGTTTATGCTTTGCAACCACTAAAGGCCTGTAATAGCTGTATTTCAGAGCCTTGACAGTTGCAGAATGTTAGGAACTTCCTGCCTTACAAGAAAATTAAATTCCCTATCAACCAGGTGTCAAAAAGAAAATTTCATATTTAGGTAACAAAGTGTTATTACTCAACTAAGTATCAAAGCAAGAGCAAATTAAGTTGGGAGCACTTGTTCATTTGGCATAAAATAACTCAATCAATTTGAAAAAACTAAATGCTCAGTGTCAAGGCCTCCAGTTAACAGCCACAGACACCAAACCTAAACAGAATGCCTTAATGCAGGGCTCACCAGCGTCCCAGCACTAAGAGAGAAGGGGTGATTTTGCAAACCTATAGAGTTTTAAAGCATAAACAATAATATGTTGGAGCAGGTTTTTTGGTTGTTTTTTTTTTTTTTTTTTTTACTAAAAAGAAAAATCAAAAGTAAATTTTAAATATCCTCGTTACACAGATAGTCTGCATAAGGAAAGGAGATGATAGGAATAAGCACTTTTCTTGGAACATTCTGAATCACCAAACTGCTGAATCAATTAGTATTGAACAAATGTATGAAATGTGCCTAAGTATTCAAAGTACATGTAGTTTCACAATATTTGGTGAAAGGGGATATGTTAAGCATGAGAGCTTCTTTCTGATCTACAGATTAGCACGAAAACCATTGCGCTACAGTAGCACTCTTGCTACTGCTGTATTACATAGCTCATGTTTTCTTTTGTATGAACAAAAGTAAGTGATTAATGTCTGTGTATCAGCCTATAGCTTTGCTTACCTATTTTAATAATATTATTGTAGGTACTTCCTTGCTTTGCATCTTCAAAAATACCTTCTCCTCCTTTCATCAGAATTATGGGATATACTTTGTCCCTCGAAAGATCCTCCACTTCTGGATCAGACACATATCGAGGTCTTCTGACCACTTCCAAATCCCCATCATCATCCAGCAGAGCTTCTATCCCTTTAAAACTGTTTGCTTCTCTTCCATTTTTATTGAGAAAATCTAGATCATTACTACCTTTGTCACACAATTCCTTCCCACCTCTGGTTTGGTATCTCGTATTTTCTGTTGCAAGTTCTTTTTCATTTTCTCTCTCAGACTCCCAATTATTTTTGTTCAAAAGAAGCTGGAATTGTGACAGAAATACTAAAACAAAAAAAACAATAAAAGATTAAAGACAGAATCAATACGAAACTTGCATTTTAAAAATGTATTTCAGTATAACATATAAAAATAAACGTAACATGATTTTTTTTGATAAATCACTCTAGTTTACATGAGAGCTAAACCAGGAGATTATGAGACAGCTCTCTGTAGCTGGAAAACTTGGCACTATAATTACAGTGAAATATGTTACTCTGTAAACATTAACAACTATTAAAATATTTTATAACTAAATACAATTAACGCTGACATTTCTTTTAGGAGGCAAATTTTTAATGACCAATTAAGAATTTAATTTAATCCTTGAGACCAGGTTTCATTGTTAAAAATAAGTAGGTAAATTTAAGATAAATACGTGCAATATAAGAGCTAGGTATTTATTTTTCATCTGTAGACCACAAAGCACTTTACAAAGGAGGTGGATATCATTATCCCCATTTTAGCAGTCGTGAAACTCTAAGCATCCTCTGACTGTAAATTACCTGGCTGTCCAACAGTATTCAATCGCACCATGAGATGTCTTTTGCTTGGGGTGTGTAGATGAACATCAGAAAGTACAGTGTCGCTTCTAAATGTGATGTCATCCATAGTCTCTTCCTTTGCCACATCTACCATGGTATACTGGGAACATCTAAAACAAGACAGTACCTTGTGAAATGCTGTCACAACAGGAGATGCTTCTCTTCTCAATACACTTTATTTAAAATGTTTGCTCATTGGAATAACCTCACAAGACAGTTCTGATGAAGATCCCAGGCAAGTCTGAATCATGCAAACTTAGGACATCACTCGCCAATAAGATTTTTTTAAAAAAAGCAGGATGTTCACTGTAAAAACAAATCAATATAAATAGAGCTTTGAGTTATAGCCTGGCAGTTTTAAAAATTGCCATATCATTCCTTATAAGAAAAAACTATAGATGTCAGCAACTTTACTGAATGCATAAATGATATCATCTCATTCTGTCCTCCACAAAACCAAGGCTTCAATGTGCTGTCAATACCTGTTAAAACCCAGGATTTTACAGGCTGACTGGCACAAATGGTGCACCAAATTGTTTGGAAAGGGAAGTTTTGTTTGTTGTTGTGTAAAAAATATATTGTACCACATTCTCAAACCACATCAAACAGGTCTTTACTTTGGTACGTACATACACAGCTCAAAGTTTTCAAAGTGACTAATGGCTTTTGGTGGCCAGGTTGAGACAGCTTTAAAAGGCCTGATTTTGAAGATGGTGAGTGCTCAGCACTTTCAAAAAGTCTGGCAACTTCAATGCATTTCATTTTGGGCAACCAAAATCACCAGTCATTGTTGCAAGCTGTGGCCAGAGTGTCTAAGTGCTTCATTACAAGAGCAAAGTGAACAACAACTCTTGGCAACATCAATATTTCAACATACTGCAGTGATCATAGGCATTCACATATCTGATTTTCTGTCCTGCAGCTTCAGAATTAGAGGGCAAAGAGCTTTAAAAAATATTAGTTACATTCTTTCTAGTAATTCATCCATACACGCTTAGGTGCATTAATGTCAAGGGCAAAACCATGCTCCCTCTACAGAGACAAACACATAAATTAATAGAAAATAACCCCTCACTATGGAAATGCTTTTCAACATTTGAAAATCTCTATAACTTACATGATAATTTTGAACCTTATCTGTGATCCTGTGGATAGACAAACACAAACATCAGCTGCTTGGTTTCTCTTTTTGAAAAATGGAAACTTTTGGCTCCTTTCTTAGAATACATTTTGTGAATAGTCTGTTCTAACCTAGAACTATAACTGAATCAGTACAAAAAATGCATTTAAAAAAAGAAATGTTCCTAAATTTGGTCTTTTATCAGAGGTGTTAGGGAAGCTGATGTGTAGACCCTAGTAGAAAAGAAGAAACTAGAAGAATGTGGTAAACTCTGAGGTGAATATAGAAGGGATCAAAAGTATCTTGTATTTGGCCCTCAGTCTTTGTAACCAATAAAGCAAGGAGTATATGCTATTTCAACTAAAATTTGGGCTCCTATGTGTCTTCTAAAGCAAGTAAACTCCCCCCATCTATGACTCTTAAAGAATCTCCCTCTCTCTTTGCAGGTAAGAGTTACACATTCTAGTGCAGGAATGGGCAAACATTTTGGCCTGAGGGCCACATCGGGTTTCTGAAATTGTATGGAGGGACAGTTAAGGTAGGCTGTGCCTCCCAAAATAGTCAGGTGTTGCCCGGCCTCTGCCCCATATCTGACCTCCTCTGCTTCTCACCCTGATGGCCCTCCCAGGACTCCTGCCCCATCCAACCCAACCCCCCTGGGATTGCTGCCCCATCCTCTCCTTCCTGACTGCCCCCTCCCAGACCCCTACCCCATCCAACCGCCCCTTCTCCCTGTCCCGACTGCCCCCAGCACTCCATCCAACCCCCACTCCTCCCTAACTGCCTCCCAGGATCCCTGCCCCCATTCAACCTCCATTCTGCACCCTGACTGCCCCAACCCCTATCCACTCCCCCCAACCATCACCCTGAACTCCTCTATCCAACCCCTCCTGCTCCCTGCCCCTGACCGCGTTGCCTGGAGCACTGGTGGCTGGCAGCGCTACAGCCACGCCGCCCAGAGCACCAGGAAAGGCAACTGTGCAGCCCAGCTGGAGCCAGCCACGCCACCATGCAGCTCAGAGCACCAGATCTGGCCGTGGCTCTGCAGCTGCACTGCCGCCCAGAGCACAGAGCCAGTGGCACAGTGAGGTGAGGCTGCAGGGGAGGGAGGACAGCAGGGAAGGGCGGGTCAGCAGAGGAGGGTCCGGGGCTAGTCTCCCAGGTCAGGAGTGCAGGTGCCCACCAGGAGGGTCCTGTGGGCTGTAGTTTGCCCACCTCTGTTCTATTGCAAGGAGATGACAACTAAAGGGAAAAATGGAACGATGTAAAATCTTTTGAATGCATTTCTCACGAGGAACATGAGATCAGGACAAATTAAAAACAAGATATACACAGAGTGGCATATAACTCTTGGTGAAGCTGCCAACAGTCAACTTTCAAATTCAGCACACATCATATAGGAATAGTTTAGCTCCTGCTCAGAGACAAAAGTATGGCAACAAGGACAAGCCACTAAGGATACCACCACTGGTTGGTCCTTCAAATTTCAAATAATAGGTATCCCCCATTTTCTCATGAAAGCTCAGCCGCTTGTGCACTCCTCCACAAAATGAGGCCCAAACCCCTCTATGTGCTTTTCAAATGAGGAGTAGGCTTTTCCTCCATGGGAAATAAGATAAATTTAGATTTTCTATTTGTTTTAAATTAGGCATAGTGTTTCCAGTCTAAAAAGCAGTGTATCAGTATTACAGCATAGAAATGTTCTGAGAACATAATTGTTGTTTTGCTGTCGCAGAACAAAAATAGAAGGTAATCTCTTCTTAAACATTTCTTTACCCCATTCCATCGGTATCACGTTCATCTTAACTCATTCTTATTCTGGGATTTTTAATACACAGGCCATGTGCTGAGTCTTCTCCAAGGACATAAACTAGAGTGTAAGCCTTATGAATACTAGATAAATGCAGACAGCAGTAAGAAACATTATCACTTGTTTGCGATAAGCAGTATTTCACAGGCTGTATACTTTGTAAATAAAATAGCCCACTCAAAAAAAAAAAAAAATCACAGCACCACATGAACCACTGTTTAATTAATGAACAGGACATCAGTCTGAATAGCTACTACCACGGGTAAACTTACTAGGCAAATAAAAATGACTAGAACTGGTAACTAAATATTTTGTTTCACATTAGCAGAAAAACTCCTTAATTTCAAAAAACAGTAGTAAAATGAAAGTAGAATGATTGCTTTATTTTTATTCGGGGGGGGGGGGGTGTAAAATTCCCTAGCAAAGACAAGACCTATAAGGACAGCTACAAGCTACACTTCACAACTTGGGATGCAAATTGCTGTATTTTGGGCATTCCCCACCGACAGGCTTCTCAATGTTTCAGGCAAGGAAGCAAGATGCTATTTCAAAGAAGTAGGTGGCAAGTCATAAAGACAAGCTGTAAAGAAAAAAATGGACTCGTGCCTCCTCTCCCTCTACCCTGCTGCTTCTTGATGACAATTCAAGCCGGCATGGGACATTTTGTTTTCCCCACAGCCGTACAGAAAGGACAAACACGAATTCTGCTCTGTACCTCGTGTCTCTTACCAGCTCTGACTGGGGGTGGGGAGGGGGTTGCTAACTGACTTCTTTCTCCAAAACACTCGTAGTTAACCAAACAAAAGACGCCGGGCTGCCACAGGTGGCGAAGAACCCCTTGTTTCAGGAACTCCGCTTCCCTTCCCTGCAGCGCGGGGCGGGCTGTGCCTGCCAGAAACAAAGCCGCGCCGGGCTCTCGCTGACAGCACGTCCCACCGCAGCTGCGGCTCCCGCAGTAGGACAGACACTCCCCCCCACCCCGCCTGCCATGGCTGCGGCAGCGCCGCGGTGTCACCAGCTCTCAGGCCCGGCATTCCCAGCCCTGGGCACTGGTGCGGGCCCCTGCCGGAGCCCGGGGTGCCGAAGTGTCAGGCCTGGCGGGGAGAGGCCCGGCAGGCTGCGCGGGAGCCCGTGCGGCCCAGCCTCGGTGTTACGGGACCGGAGCTGGCGGGGAAGGACAAAGCCTGGGAGGAGCCCGGCGCTGCGATACCTCCCGCGCTGCCCCGCCGCTCACCTCCCCCGGCACCGCTGAGGCGGCCGCCGCCTCCGCCGCCATTGAGCGGCAACCGCCGCGCCCCCATGACGCCATCACCCTGCGTCCCGCCCGGAGTTAAAGTGGGGGAGGGGCCGTAGCAGGGACGTGGCCTGTTGAGAGCCAGAGGGGAAACAAAGCGGGCAGCGGGGCCCTGGATGGTGATGTTGCTGCTGCTCCCCCACCCAAGAGCCCTCTCGCTATAAGGGTTGGGGCCAAGCTGGATTCACGCCTTTAAGGAGCCTGGCTCGCTGCCCCGAGGCCTGGCTTTTAAGCTGCCCCGCCCCCCGGGTTTTAGGCACCTCTCTGCTCTTTGGGTCCCTCACCTCCCCCAGGGCTGCACCAATGGCTCCTGCAGCCTCCTGCATTTTCACACGCGCCTGCACTCCGCATGTGTGTGTGTGCATTGAGGGGCTTCAGATCCAGCGCCACATGTTTCTAACGGGCTGGCTGCCATGGCCGCTGGGTGGTTTGCACAGTCGCTGCTAGCACTGCATATCTGATGAATGGGTGCTGACGCAGGATGGTCCCTAAAACCGTTTGGAGACACGCTGTGGGATTGTCTCCACAGGGTGGCAATGCAGGCTACATCAGTGTGATTGCTAAGACACACTAACCTATTACAAATTAGTTGGGCTGTGTAGACCAACAGTAGTCAATTATTTTTTGGCAAGGTTCAAATTTCTTGGTCAAGGTATAGTCAAGGTGCAGACTCCAGAGAAAATAACAATAATAAACAGTATAAATATTAGGGTCTGTACAAAAGTGTCTGGCACTCCAGATTTAGCCCATGGTTTGCCTGTTGAATACCTGCTGGTGCACACTAAAGGTTCCCCAGTGCACTGTAATGTAAAGTTTGAAATGGCAGTACATTAAAGTTAACTAAAGAAGCTTCAGTGCACACCAGCAACATCCGCAAGGACCAATTAATGCACAACAGGTTAGTGTGCTTTCAAAGTCACACACCTGTAGTGCACGTTGCCCTACTGTGTAGACAAACCCTTATTAATTTTCTATAAGAGTGATAAGGGGCTCAGAGGATGAAGTAGCCTAGTAATTAATGCATCCAACTTGCAGCTCTTTGCCCCTTTGTCAGGCCAGTAGCAATATTTGCGCCTGACCTTAAGCCAGGAATCCAGCTTTCCATCCACTTCTGGGCCTTTACCCTTTTAGGGTGCGGTAGGGGGACCTGGGCCCTCCCTCTCCACTGTGTCCCACCTCAGGGCCCTGTGGGAAGCAACACAGGCACGGTTGTCCCTATAGGAGGTCCAAATTAATCTTCCTGGGCTACTTCCTACCACAATATCTCTTCAGTCTGGGGTGTGACCCTTATAGTCCAAACAGTCTCCCCTCCCCACCCCCAAAGTTTTAAGGCCCTGCATGATCTGCTGGTTCTCAAAGAAAGACGTATTTAAAGAAGGCATTGCCTGCGGGTCTGACCTGCTCTCCCCTCTCAGGCTCAACCTGCAGGAAACCAGTCAGAAGAATGGCTCTTCTCTCGTGCAGGTTGTCTACCACTTTTCACCTTGGCTTCTGAGTCCCTTTTTAATCAGCTCCTCCAGTCACAGCATGTTCTGCTGGGGCAACATAGGCCAAGTATTGTCTTTTAACCTGTTCAGACAGTGTGAGGGTTTTGTACCCCATCACAAGGCCCCATGAAGGTCCTTGGAATTACATGTATCTGGTTGCAGGAAAATCAGGTCAAAGAGCTTTCAGCTACAGCAGACTTAACCTTGACCTGATTTTGACAGCTGTGCCTGTAACTGGTCCTTGAGAATCCCTTACACCTTATAGGGTTGCCAGGCATCTGGTTTTCGACTGGAACTCCTGCTGACCGAGCCATTAAAAGTCCTCCTGCATCCTAACTCTCTCCCTGAGCCTGTACCCCAACCCCCTGTCCCATCCCTGAGCCTCCTCCCACACCCCAAATCCCTCATCTCCAGCCCCACCGCAGAGCCCTCACCCCCAGCTGGAGCCTTCACCCCCTCCCACACTCTGAACCCCTCGGCCCCAGCCCAGAGCCCATCCTACACCCCAATCCCTCATCCCGGGCTCCACCCCACAGCCCACACTCTGAGCCCTCACCCCCTCCCACACCCAGCACCCATTTCTGTCCCCACCTCAAAGCTCTCACCCCCTTCTGCACCCCAAACTCCTGCCCCAGCCCAGTGAAAGTGTGAGGGTGGGGAAGAGTGAGTGGACAGAGGGAGGAGGGATGGAGTGAGTGGGTGGCGGGGCCTCAGAGATGGGACAAGGCATGGTGAGGCCTTGGAGAAGGGACGGGGTAGGGAGTGGGGCAAGGGTGTTCAGTTCTGTGCGATTAGAAAGTTGGCAACCCTAACACCTTAGCTGCCTCATTTCCTGATATGTCTCTTATAAGCGTTGTCTTGGGCTAGGCAGGAAGGGGAAAGGTTGTGAGGGTTAATGAGTTAATGTGGTAAAGCACTCTGAAATTGCAAAGCATTCATTTATAGACTTTTTCTGACTCTCATCACCATAGTAGCTGAGCCCTCCTATCAATACTATCAGCAGTGCCGACTTCCTAACGTGCTGTGGAGTGCTCAACCCTGGCTTTCCCCAGTCCCTGTCTCCACACCGCCCCTTCCCTGCAGCTCCCATCCTACCTCTTCCAATCCCTGTTTCACCCCCACCCTGCCCCCACTCCACCCCACCCCACCCCGCCTCTTCCCACCTGTTGTTCTCCTTCCCTTGAGTGTGCCCAGCCCTCACTCCTCCCCGCTCCCCCACAGTGTCTCCTGCATGCCACGGAACAGCTGATTGCAGCAGGTGGGAGGTGCTGGGAGGGAGGGGAAGGTACTGATCAGCGGGGCTGCGGGGGAGCAGGAGGCCCTGGGCAGGAAAGGGGGTTGGCTGCTGGGGGGGGCTCAGCATCCACCATTTTTTTCCTGTAGGTGTTCCAGCCCTAGAGCACCCATGGAATCGGTGACTATGAATACTATGGAATATTAGGAACTTCAGGCTGTGGAACTCTTACGGTCCACAATGTACAAGTTGTAAGGGGAGAGAAATATCCAGCCTTTCACATCCATTATTGTAATTACTGTTATAAATTATTTTGGGTCAGCATCAGAGAAAAGTGTTTTGAAGATTTTTTTCTTCCTTTCATTTGCCTCTCGTGAAAAGACCAGAATATTATTTTGACTCATGGGGTGCTATGCAGCCACTTAAGTTATTACAGGAGCCTCTCTATGCTAGCATAGTCCCTGCTACTGCAAAGTGCTAAAACCATTCATAGAAGCAAAGCAGGTCATGTTCATTATGAAATCTTATCAATTCACAACAGAGAAAAACACAAAAACTAAATCAGTAAATGTCACTAACAGTGTATCTAAAAAGTTAAATACTATTTACTTTACACAAAGACGTTTTTAGACCAAAGTGCAAATTATATAACTATTAATTAGTTTTGGAACTTCTGTCCCAGGGAGTCTGAAGAAGAATGAAATTATCAGGCCTCTATATGTTATTTACCCAGTAAGCACTATACGCAAAATCTTGTGGGTGTCAGAGGGGTCTGCTAGGAACCGGAGTTGCATTGTACAGAGGTCCAGTTGTGGAGAGGCTCTGCATATGGGGGCTCCTTTTGTGGTACAGGATTCCACAGTAGCTCTCTGTGTCTCCACCCAGGAATGCTTTGGGGACAAGGTAGGCCATGGATGGGAAGGGGTAGGGCACTGGGCCCAGGTGCTTGATGTTGGCCTAAGTCCCCTGCAGAGGAAGAGTAGAGGATGCTAATGACGTTTCAGGGGACAGATATTGCAGAGTGGCACTGCCAGGGATTTTAAAACTAGGCAGAACTTTTATAGAAATTAATCCTATTTAGTGGACAGGAAACAACCAGACTGTGCATCTGCCAAATCTGGAGCTAGGAAAATAGAAGCCATACTTAATGCTTACATTTCAGAGCCTTTTGTCCAGAGTTTCCGGGAGACCGATTCCTAACTAAGCTGCTGCAGCCTCTCATAGAATTCCCAGCAGCAGTCATAGCTCAAATGAAAAATGAAAGTGTTGGGATATGTAAGGGTAAAGCAGAAAACTGGGAGACCACTGGTGGGTAGTCATGCCATTAGGGAATGGAGGCACGAGCCGGCACTGCCTCTAAGCTTGATAGATAAAGTGCAGGCACCTGTCTCAGCTTGATAGGTAAAGTGCTACCCCCGTCCGTTCCCTTCTCCTTGTTAGGGGATTGATAAGCTTATAGCTGCATAAGGAATGTAGGGATCTAAAAAATACCCTTTAGGTAAAGCAGTGTTATCTCCCCTTCCGTTCCTTTCCCAGCTACACAAATGAGCTCGGGGTCATGGCCACTTCTTCCCTTCCCTGCAAACTGCTGATCCAGGGAATTTGTGGCTGCAATTATTGTAAAGAAATGTATCTTTAAAGTAAAAGTTATCGGTAGACTATGTTAATACTGTAAACAGTAATCGGGGCGGGGATAATTATATTCAGTATATAATATTAATATTCATTGTATGGGCATTCATATTACTTAATAAGGGTTTGGGGGGTGTTGTAGTAATTGTAAATATTTACATACTAACTTAGATTAAAAGAGTGTGTTGTAACTAATGCAGTGCTTACTCGACAATTGAGTTGAGGGGAACAATTACCACAGTAAAGAAGACCATCTACTCAAATCCGCCTTTGGGTCAACCTGCTCATTCTCTAACAGATAGCGTGTTCTATATCTAGCTGACATTTTCATTATGTAACTCATTTCAGTTTTTCTCTCCTGAGCTCTCTCTCTCTGCAGGTACTGTACATTACTGCCAGGAATACAAGCAGAAGCATGATGAGAATTCAAACAGTTTTTAGTTTTAATTGATAAAATCTCTTGTCCACAAACTGATGATTTCTTTTCTTACATCTCATTTCGTCCTCTCCCCTCACCTTGTTCCCCACCCCCCGCTGTGTATCAATCACATGCTGCTAAATAACAGTATTATAGTTCCTGTAGAATTAATATGCCATAACTTAATTACTGAAATAAATTCTACATTCACTTTTAAAAATTAAATTGTAGAAGTGGAGTGAGGTGCCTAACAGACAGGTCTGCTGAAGACGAAAGCCCTCTGTTTATAAAACATGGGGCTGGGGAGCACCCCATTGCTAGGATCTGTGGGGTAGGGGCTGAGGGGTGTCTGTGCTGGGGGGGGAACCCTTCAGCTAGGCTCTGGGTGTTAGGGGGTGTGGGTGTTTGGGCTGGGGGTGGTCCCGAAGCTGGACTCTGGGGGTAAGGGTTATGGGTGTCTGTGTTGGGGTATATTCCACAGCTGGGCTCGGGTGTGGGAGGGAAGGGAACAGTTGTCTGAGCTGGGGGCACCCTGTGGTGGGATCTGGGGAGAAGAGGTATGGATGTCTGAGACCAGAGGGGCAGAGTTTTTCCCCAGATGAGCCCAGCTGACACACCCAGACTGAGGTGCACAGTTGCCAACTTTCACATGGTAAATAAGCACACCGACTTTCACAATAAGCCAACAATCAAGCTAATTCCATTTCAAAACAAGCCAATCCCTAAGAACCCCAACAATTCACAAGCCAATTAAACCAAAAACAACTGTTCTTTTTTTTTACCGGGTTTGGCATGTCTGCTGAGGTGCCCAACAGAGAAACAGGAACTGAGTTGTCGTAGGGATTTCTTTAACTTTCTACTCCTGGGGGAATCTTTTTTGTTGTCTGTGTTGTTACAGACATAATTGCTGACAGGTATTTTGAAATAAATTACTAAAATAATTGAAACTGATGTGATTATATTGTGTTATTTTGAGAAATGAAATATGCAGATTTTTTCAGAATTTTAAAATATTGTGTGCAGAATTTTTAATTTTTTGGTGCAGAATTCCCTCAGGAGTAGTAAATTTTTATAATGGTTAATTACTCTCACTGCTAAAATGTTGTGCCTTATTTCCAGTCTGAATTTGTCCAGCTTCATCTTCCAGCAAGTGGATCGAGTTATACCTTTATCTGCTATACATTATGCGGCCATGGATTGCCATAGTTGTTTTGGCCACACAGTGTCATACTAGGAGCTCTGGTCAGCTGATTATCCACCGTGACTCCCAAATCATTTTCAGAGTTACTGCTTCCCACGATAGTGTCCCCCATCCTGTAAGTATGGCTAACATACTTTGTGCCTAGATGTATATACCTTTAGCTATATTAAAACACATATTGTTTGCTTGCACCCCTCTTACCAAGCTATCAAGATTGCTCTGTATCAGTGTCCTGTCCTGTTCATTATTTACCATTCCCTCAATTTTTCTGCTATCTGCAAACTTAATCAGTGATGACTTTATGTTTTCTTCCAGGTCATTGATAAAACAATGTTAAATTGCGTAAGGCCGAGAACTGATCCTATATAGGACTCCACCAGAAACATACCTGCTTGTCAAGTATCAGAGGGGTAGCCATGTTAGCCTGGATCTGTAAAAGCAGCAAAGAGTCCTGTGGCACCTTATAGACTAACAGATGTATTGGAGTATGAGCTTTCGTGGGTGAACACCCACTTCATTGGATGCATGATATCAAGCATCATACCTGCTTGATGATGATTCCCCATTCACTATCACAGTTTGAGACCTGTCAGTTAGCCAGCTGTTAATCCATTTAATATTCTAGTGTTCATTTTTTAAAATTAGTAGCTGCTGGTTAACATCCTCTCGAGCGCCTATTGAAATGGAAACAGAATGGTCATCATATGATGTGCAAGTCTTCTACCTTATTTCACTGCTTTCTGCTTCTAGTCCTTAATGTGTTTGCATGTTGTAAAGAGCTGCAGATGCTTTTAGAGATAGGTCTACAAATCAAATGAAGTATGTTTATAAACCTTTATATTCTTACTGCACTCTTTTGTGTCTGATGCTTAGATGGAGAATTTTCCTTAGACAATTGCTGCAAAAAACCCTCTACTTCTGGCTCTTGCACTTCAGTCAGAGGCCAGCCTTCCCCCCTGTTATAGCAGTGTTGAGTCCGATGAGACATTTGAGCACAGTAATCACATCAGGGTTTTCAAGCTAGCTTGTCCATATTTTATATTTTATTAAATTGCTTCACTCTGGTCTGCTTCTCTTTCTACTAATAGACTATTATAGTTACTATTCTCTTTAGGCCCTTTGCTACTAGCATAATACAAGCTACACACATTTTCCCTTATGTTTCCCTATAGATTACACAATTTTCTCTTTCTTATCTTGAAATGAAAAGCATTATCTTTTTCTGAGCAGTTCTTAACAAGTGTATTTTTCCCCTCAGCGTTTTGATGATACCATCTAATAACAAAGCTCCCTTTAGATTTTGAAACATTACAAGGCACAGCAATCTTTTGTCAGCAATAGATTTGTGATGCTAGCATTCCTTATTCAATACAAAGGCATAGAACTAAAACCCTATTAAATGTCAGTGCTTATTTCTTACACAGTCCCATATATCAATAAATCGCTGTCTCTTGTCTGAGCCTTACTAAACTTTTATTGCTTTCTATGCTAACTATCCACATTGTGATTCAGAATGTCAGCACTGTCAGCCTCATTTGTTAAAAACTCATGAGACAGACGCACAGACAAAAAATCATGACACTGGCTTAAAAAAAAATGACGAGATTTTTAAAAATACATAAGTATATTTTAGGATTTTTTAAATTTGCCTTCTGGTTTCTGAGCCTTAGGGTGCACTGTGACCATGTTTCCAAGCTTTTCTCCACAGCCATAAAGGCTAGAAACTTGCTTTGTTTGAAAAAAATAAAAGCAGAGGGTTTCCTGTAATCACATGATTCCAGAAGCTAGGGCTTTAAGAGAAAAAAACAAATCTCATAAGAATTGCAATAAGATCATGAGATTTGGCAACACTGGATAGCAGCAGTAATAAGTTTTACCCGAAGCTGCATTAATTTTTGCCCATTTCTTCGATGCTAGAAAACTACCCTTAAAAAGGGACATTACTACCAGGGCTGTTGACAGGAAATGTCCTTGCACGGTGGCTCCAAGGGAGCTGTGCTATCAGGGCACAGGAGTTGGTGCAGTAGGTATAGAGAAGAAAATATCTATGCAGATGACCCTAGGACAACCATGTAGTTTGGGGCCAATCCTAGCTCTTTAGAGCAATTAACAATATGTTTACACTGAAGTCAAAGCACGTGATTGCAGGACACATGGACATACCAAAGCTAGCTTTAATGTTGCTCACTTGCCTACTGATAGAAGTGAAGCCACGGCAACATGGGTGTACAAGCTCACCTGAGACCCTGGCAATTCCTTAGATAGCTAGTCTGTGCTGAAGTTTATGCTGCTGATGCTTCACTGTTATTTGTATGTAAATCAGATTAGATTAAAGCTACTCGATATTCCTGGTGAACCAAAATGGAACAAATAATGGAGGTTCCTGCAGAAATCAAAAATGGCCAGCAGGATAAGACCTAAAACAGGAGCTGGAGGCTTCATGAATGGAATTCAAGGAGTATCTGGAGGTTTGCCAGAAGGGGGTCACAGAGAACTTTCAGCCAGAGGTGAAATCTCTGTTGGAGCAACAACTACAAAACATCTGGGCAGATCTGCAGTTGGGCTTCCCAAAACTCCTAGTCTAGGTAAAACAGAATGATAAGGTGACCAATAATCTGGCCGCCATAGACAAGAAGTTCTTCCGTGAAACAATGGAGACCAAGCAAGTTTTAGTCAATCTGGAATATGCCTATAGAGATGAGATGCAGCAAGGACTTTTGAAGCTAAAAATTCAGTGACAGGAGGAAATCCAAGGGTCATAGACCATAGTGGAAGACAGCCATCAGGATGAAGAATTAAGTCAGCAGAGGACTAGGGTAAAACCAGACATTTACAACAGTTTTCTACCCTGCTTGTAACCCACAAAGACCCAGAAGGGAGAGGGCAGGCTATAGCAGCTCAGTGTAAAAAGCCCATGATTTTTGAGGGGAAAACTCTTTGGGTGGGCTTATTTGACTCAATTAAACATTATAGCTCAAATGAATGGCTGTGAAAGGAGACAGAATGGTGGATTTCTAGCAGCCAGCTTGTGTGGCCCAACTCTGATTGTGCTGCAGAACTTACCCACATAAAAGAGACTGAACTAACCAGACCTGGTACAAGCCTTGGGCCTATCCATTAATCTGAATTGGCTTGGGCACAGCTAAGGGCTTGAAGAGGGAAAGAAGAAACACCACCTGAAGTGGCAGAGGACCTGTGACGGCTTGTGCTCCTGGCATATCCAGATGCCACAGATGTATAGATGCTCAGCTGGACTTGCAGATCCGGATCAGAAAAAGGAAGCCAAAGACACTCCAGCAGGCTGAGGAATATGCCACAGATAGAACTTGAATCTATTCTTGCAGCAGTTCCCCAGAAGGAGAAGCAGCTGCTAGTCAGGAATATGGGAACTGATTACCATGAGCCCTCTAAGTACAGGTCTTTGTCTAATATGTATGATGAAAGAGGGGATTCTAATCTGGTTCAGGACCATATTGAGTGGTAGAACAGACAATAAATGTAGTTTGAAAAAAAAAAGAAGGGAAATTGGGCAACAATGTAAAAATCATAGGAAACAGTTCAATAAAAAAATGTGGGTAGTGTGACAAAATTGGCCACAAAATTTAAAGTGGGAGAAGACAGACTGCCGCAGGTGTCTAGGTGCCTCTCTCCCAGTTTGGAAAACTGAGGGACACCAAGCTGAAGGGGCAAAGCTTGGAGATAGAAGGATCAGCTCCACAGTTTTAGTTTAATCTTGGCAGTTAAATAACAATAATACAAGTTTGGCTACTGAGTGTATAATAGAGTCTGTGATGTGTATAGGGCTAATTGACACAGGCTCAAACATAACAGTTATTAGACCAGAAACACTAAAAAGGTACAGGAATAGGGGAACCAAAACTGAACCACCTAATTGGTCTCCAATGGAGACAGTGACTGGAGCAAAGGCACCAGTCCAAAGACTGGAAAATTGAGTTTGAAGACTGGACCTCTACAATTTGAGCAAGAAGTCTGGGTAGCTGAAATAGTGGATGAGCTAATATTTGGCTTGGATTTTATTGTGCTCTAATCCCTGTATAATCAGGAGAGGTGTCTTGAAAATTCACTCAGTGGAAATCCCTTTGAAAGATATGGCCCAGGCAGACAAATGTTTTGTAGACACTTAGTTTGCAGTGAATAAATTGCCCTGCCCTTAGGGACAGTAGCCATTATAACAACTATATGCTGTGGTTGCTTTCCTCCAGGGGACAGATGGTAAGTAGTTGAAAGCTGTTTTGAGACTTAGGGTCTCGGTGGAATCTTAGCTGCTAAAGTTCTTGTGGATCTGAACTGATCCCTATTCTTTACTGAATGTTTCTGACAAGTAGAAAATAGTAAAAAAATGGAAACTGCAATTGTAAAATGGGAACCAGTGGGTATTGGCGAGTGGAACTTGATCCAAAAGACAAGGAAAAAAACTGCTTTCACAGCAGGACAAAGCCTGTGGCAATTTAAAGTGATGGCTTTTGGCTTGTACAATGCACCAGCCACATTTGAGAGGCTAACGGGAGGGAATTACATGACATGCCCCTCTCAGCCTGTCTGTTGTCCACAGATGCTATCCTTTTACATGCTACAGTCTTTGAGCAAGATCTAAAACATTTACAAATAGTCTGTGATAATCTGAAGATGGCCAATATGAAACTGAACACAAAGAAATGTGAGTTGTTCCAGAAGGAGGTAATGTACCTTCAGCATACAATTAGTAAGGAGGGAATCTCCACTGACAAAAGGAAAATTGAGGCTGTATAGAGCTGGCCAACTCCCCAGACGTTCACAGATGTGCAGAGTTTTATAGGGGTCTGATCCTATTACAGAAGGTTCATTTGTGGGTCTGCCTATATTGCAACACCACTGCATAGGTTGAGTGAGAAAGGGAAACCATTCCAGTGGTCAGCAGAGTGTGATGTAGCATTTTCAGAGTTGAAAGAGACTCTAATGATTGCTTCTATCTTGGCCTACCCATGTTTCAAAAGTCCTTACAGAGATGCTAGTGCTTAAGCAAGTGCAAAGGACTTGTGGAGTAGTTTATTATATTGAAAGTCTAAGTTCTCCTGCGAGAAATTATTGCACCACCTGAAAGAATTTCTTTGCAGTTGCTAAATCTATAGAACTTTTTCATCACTACAGTATCCGTATGGGGGAAGTTTATGGTCAAGACCTACCACCATACTTCCCTGCAGTGGCTCCTTAGATTCAGGGATCCTACAGGACAGTTTGCCAGGTGGGTGGAGAATAAGTAAAGTGAGTCGCGACCCCATTTTAATGGGGTCGCCAGGGCCTGGCATTTGCCTTGCTGGGGCCCAGGACTGAAGCCTGAGCCCTTCTGCCTGGGGCCGAAGCCCAAGGGCTTGAGCCCTGAGTGTGTGTCTGGCTCCCCCACTGCCAAGAGCAGTGAGGCTCTGGCTTTGCCCCCCTGTCGGGGGTGGCAGGCATTGGGCGGGCTCAGCCTTCAGTCCTCACCTCCTGGGGTCATGTAGCAATTTTTTTGTCAGAAGGGGGTTGCAGTGCATTGAAGTTGGAGAACCCTTGAACTAGGCTCTCATTGTCAGGTGTTCCTAGATACCAAGGCCAGACAGGACCATTATGATCATGTAGTCTGACATCCTGTGTAATTCAGGCTATAGAGTTCCCCCAAAACAATTCCTTCTTGAACTAGACCCTACATTTAAAAAGACCCCATCCAATCTTCATTTAAAAATTGCCCGTGATGGAGAATCCACTACGACCCTTGGAAAATTGTTCCAATGGTTAGTTGCCCTCTCTGTTAAAAATTTACACATTATTTCTAGTCTGAATTTGTCTAACTTCAAGTTCCAGCCTTTCGCTCTTGTTACACCTGTATCTGCTAGACTGAAGAGCCCATTATAAGTATCTACATGGGGAACAAATATTTGATAGATAAGACCAACTCAACTCAACTTTCCTCTTTGTTAAGGTATACAGATGGAGCCTTTAACACAAGGCAGAGCTCAGTTTGCCCTGGTACAGTGTGTCATCCCAAAGAGCTACTGAATGTGGGAGAGGGGATGCCATCTTTCAGCTCACATTGAGGAACACAAGCAGACTGTAAAAAAATCAGTATTCTGAGAAACAGGCCCACAATTTCTCAGACTTTTACAGAGTGGAATGTTACAGTCTGTACATAGCCAAAGCTCTCCTACTGCAGAGCTCATTCTATTTTATGTCAGACAAGTCAATGGGTTACATAGAAGGCCTCCAACCTCAGAGTGCGTATGGAACTTGATCCTCTGCACAGTGAAGGCTTAAAGAATTACATTTTAGTGCAAGGTAAAAACCATGATGAGCAGGGTAGGGACCACACAGGAACTTGATCCTGCTTGAGTGAGAGCATCACACTGCCCACTGCAGGAGTAAAACCAAAGAAGGGAATGTTTGGCTAAGACCCCCATCAAGAATGATGGCTTAAGCCCATGATTCCTCAGAAACACTCATTCTCTGCTGCCATCCTTTGCTCCTTGCTTTCCCTCCCCTCAACAAAACCCTCTGTACCCTTGAGAGTAAGGAAGGGGGCATGTAGGTAGCCTGAGACATACTCAGTTTAGTGCGATCAAAATAAGAACCCATGGTGCAGTTCTGGTCCCACTAGCTCTTATCCTTACTTCCATGGAGTAGCCTTCACCCATGTTTGTGCTGCAGTGCAACAACATTGCAATCTCTGCTCCCAATTATGTAAGCAGATGCTATAGATAATGCAGATAGAAGATGCCAGGGAAGCTGTTGCCATAACAGGTACAATCTCTCTCTTTCATAAGTGTATTATTTTTCTAGTCACACCTCTCCACTGCCAGATAACAACACTCTGGTGTTTGAATTCAACTTCCTACCTGCCAGCATCTGAGGGGAAGTATGACACACTGCCTGACACTTGTTCCTCTAAAGATCTGCTTTGATCAAGCAATCTGAGTGGTAGGATGAAGTTGACATCAAAAAAAAAAAAGGAGAAAAATCCCAAATAAATTGATATTAATATACCTAATATTTTTGTTCAGGATTGAGTGCATCTCTAATTTCCCAAGGCATACTGACAAAGTGAATTGCATTTTTCCATAGATATGCCATTGTCATGAGCCCAAACACTGAAAATATTTTAAAGTTTAAGAAACAAATAGCTGAAAGTAAGTTCAGAGCTCTCATTTCAAATTGTATTTAATCCAACATGGACGCTAACCTTCTGATCTTCCTGTTTTAAATTAATAACTGTGGAAACTTGCAAAGACTGCAGGATTTGTCTCATTATGATTATTGCAATAACATTATTGGAATCAATGACAAAACTCCCATTAATGTCAATTTCATCCAGGGGCAGGATATTTAGTACTGCCACATCATACAGTTCTTAACCGTGACCTGCTACTCCCAACCTCCAAAATATAAACACCAATTTGTTAGCATGTGTGGAAATGACAGTTTAAAGAAGACATTTTCTGGTTCAGTGTCATTACAATTTTGACACAAAGCCAGATTTTTGTTTTTATAAATATCATATTTGTTTTTACCTCATACAAAGTAGCACCTAACACAATCTAGAGGAGATATTAGAATTAGCTCGATGGGATCACTTAGCAACTGTGTTTTCACATGAGGGGAAAAGTAATAATTTCTCTCCCGTTATCTTATTGGCCTCCTTGAGTGTGTAGATTCAGATTTTGATTTTCACTTGAGGCAACACTGGGGGTTGGGGTGTATGTGCAAGATAGTGTAGTTCAGATTCAAGCTCAAAGCACCCTCTGAGTGTCCAGATTATTTTACTATTTCCAGACAAGAATTACATTAAAGTGGAACTAAAGCCGAGAGTACATGCCAGCAATTTAGGGTAAAACATCAGATGAAATGTGTGGCTCTTTGTGGCATTTACTCTGTATTTCATTGCATGAGCGAGAGCTACAAGAGCCTTGATACACCAGCTGGTGTACGGAATCCATAAAATTAAGTTCCTTGCATCATGTTCTAGTCAAATAGTGTGGAGGAGCAGCAGGCAGCATAGCTAGCAACTGGCTTTTGGGCCAGTGCTCCCCCCTCCCCACAGTAAACAGTGCCAGAATGGTATTGATCTCAGATGTTCAGACTCTCCCAGGTGGAGTTCCTAGGTAGCTGATGAGAATTTGCCTCTGAAATAAAATACTTGCAAAACGGGTGGGTGCACAGCATAGGGTGGGGTAAGGGGGGAATCTAAAATCCAGTAGACAAACAGGGTCTCTCTGCAGCAGACATCTAATTTTCCAAGCCTCCAGGAAAACGGTACACAGTGGTTTCTTTTCTCCTTCTCCTTCCCAGCCTGAGCTGCAATTCTGCCCCATGTTAGTGTCTTAAAAGGTGACTTACAGTCCATGTATACAGGCAACAAAATATCCTTTATCTCAGAGCAAATAACCCACAATGCATTTCTTTTCTTCATTAAATATGATATGGCTATTTAACACATGGATTTACTCTACTTGCTTTACAGTATCTTCCTACCATTGAATCGTTCAAGACAAAAGATGGAGAAGACATCTTAGGTCATCTTATCCATACTCCCAGGGCCCAGTCCATGTGGGTTCTCACAGGTTATTTTCTAGTGCTCTTGTCCAAGCTGATTTGAAATATCTTAAGTGATATTTAGAACAACAGGAGTCCCAGGATTTGGATTAGGAAACAACAAATGAATATTTCTGCAGCAAGAAAAAAGTAATGTCAAAGAGTGTAAAATCTTGTCTTCAGCTTCTTTCATTTCCACTACACTATGTCAGTAAAACACTAAGCAATTTATCATAGCCTAATACTTGCTAACAGAGGTTTCATATCCTTCTGGAACCAGAGAGAATTAATTGGTTCTTGACCCTAAATAAACTGATCCCTCTAAGCTAGATGATGATGAGGGAGTGCAGAGACATGTTTCTTTGGGCTAATCTGGAGTGTACCTGCTCTGCAAACGAGAGAAGTCTCAGGATTTTAGCAGACTCTCTCTAATATAGAGTCATGCTCTAAAAAGGTAAGAGACGACTCCATCATTCTGCTCAGCTCTGTGATCCAATTTATTTTGGAGCACTTCAGACTGAAAGGTTAGCCAATCAATGCAGTTCTCAGCAGGAACAAGCTGTGCAACTTATTTCAAAAATATTATGTAAAGTTTCATTTAAAAAGAAGGTACTATCTAAACATATCTTCCAGCAAACATAATGGTGTGTTATAGAGGTTAAAGGATTGTCCAATCCTACAGCTAGAATAGGTCAAATTCATCCCTAACATAACCTCAGGGAAGTAAATGAAGTTATACCAGGGATGCATTTGGTGCAATAGAGCCATTTAGTACAGGCAATACACATCAGTGCCACTGATAGAAATTACAGTTGTTGGGAGATTTTAAGATCAGAAGGGACCATTAGATCATTTAGTCTGACTTCAACCTTGTCTAATCAGACTTTCATTTTCCATTTCACATAGAAAGATCAGGCCCTGATTTCCACAGTCTTGGAAAAGTCCTTGACTTTTCCTTCCCTTCCTTCCACATTCGTTTGAAAATTTACATTTTCAGATTAAGCAGAACAAAATACTCAAAAGATTTGCACAGATTGGTGTTCTTGTTTACATTGGCACATGCTCTTGGCAAAGAGCTTACTGGAGAGGCTCCTTTCTAAACAGTAGCTGTCTGTTGCCAGATTTTAACTAGATGCACAAGATTTTCTACTATGGAGGATTCCTGAAACTTACTATCCAGTTTTCTACTGCTTAGAGTAGCTTTCCTTTCCTAAGGGTTGGCAGCTAAGCATCTAGCTGCCCTTTAGAATAATTTTCTATTGGACATCCCAAGAACAGTATCTGGGCCAGCTAACATTCTGTAAGTAACGTGATCCGTTCTCAAATTTCCACCATGCTTGGATATGTGGACAAGATCTGCAATACGCTGGTGTTGGTGGGAAGGTTCCAGCCTCCAGTCATAACTGGCCTTCTGAGCTTCCCATTGAACATCACTTCTGAGCTGGGAAGTACACATCTTGCTGGAATGTTGTATTTGTGACTCTGGCTGCTCCATACGGCAGACCATGAGGTTGATTGAGAGAAGAGAGGTAGGAGTGAAAATGTGCCACAGAGATGGCACTTCTTTCCTGCTTCAGCCAAGATCCTCGGGCACAGCCAGGGATCTCTCAGTGCAGAAACCAAGAACAAAGCCATGTGCAAAACCAGCCAAAACAGAGCTGAAGTGGTACATTGGCCCTCTGCACAGGAGTGAACTTGATCCACAGAAAACTGGAGGGAAACTGTTGACGCTCAGTTCTAGTTCAGGAAAAAGCCTCCTATTAAAGTCATTCCTGAGAAAGGTCTATATAGTTCAGCTTATTCCAGGGCAAATGTGTTGTTTTTTCCCCTATTACAATATATTTAAGATGTTGATCTGAGGAAGATGAGGGTCATATTTTAAATATACAGGCCAGGATTGCTATTAGCCTCATTTCTTCAATTCATATCTGGAGTCTCTTTATGCATTGAATAATTTCATTGGGAGTCTTCTCTTGTCTCCAGTACAGTATACTTCTAGTTTCTCCAGAACATTTTTACTCCTTATCTTGAGTCTCTCTCTCTCATTTAATGAACATTCTCCCTTCAGCAAATCAGCATGTGTAACACATCACTGCTTCGCTCCAACTGGAACCCTGCCACTTTGATAGCGTGAATGTGATAGTACCTGAGAGCAGAGGTGCCTGGATTGATTTCTGTGTGGTCATAGCTCGTTATTTACAACTAATCACCGTGCACACATTTGCTGAGATACCTGAAAAACGTGCGACCTATAAGATGCTACTATTCATGTGTCATAGACTGATCCACTGAGGGGCTGAGTGCCTTCAATGGGAGTCACAGGTTCTCAGGACTTTGTAAGACTGGGTCCTCAGGTATCTTGCCACTACCTTTAGTAAATGGCCTTTTTGAGGTGGAGAAATACCTAGATATGACCATCAGCAATTCCTCTTTCGTTTGATATTTATTTTTCTACTCTTTGTTTAAAGATTGGGCCAAATTCAGAGCAGACTCTAGCCTAAGTTCCAGCCTTCTTCCACCCTTCTCCAGCCTTCTCCACCCACGTATTTTACACCATTTTAGTCTCTGAAGTCTTGAACCAACTTATTACGGGTAACTCACACCTCTCCCATGCATCGCCTCTAATTTGGCCCACTGCGTGTAAACTGTTGTAATTCACACACCAAGGGGCTCCAGGAGAAGAACGCAGCAAGAAAAGCAACTAAGAAAGGGGTGTAAGAATGTATATAATTAAAGTAGACCATTCCCTACTTTAAAAAATGGTTACTCACCTTTGTAACTGTTGTTCTTTGAGATGTGTTGCTCATATACATTCCAATTAGGTGTGCGTGGACTGCATGCACGGCCGTCGGAAAGTTTTACCCAAGCAACACCCGGGGGGTTGGCTGTGAAGTCCCCTGGAATGGCGCCCTCATGGCACTAGAGATATACCCCAACTGACCCAATGCCTCCTCAGTTCCTTCTTGCTAGCTACTCCGACAGAGGAGAAGGGGAGCGGGTTTGGAACAGATATGAGCAACACATCTCTAAGAACAGTTACAAAGCTGAGTAACTGTTTTTTATTTTTCGAGTATTTGCTTATATGGATTCCAATTAGGTGACTCCCAAGCCTTACCTAGGTGGTGGAGTCAGAGTGAAGCAATGTGGACTGCAGTACCACTCTACCAAACGCCATGTCATCTCTTGTGTGCCAGACAATGGCTTAGTGCAAGGCAAAAGTGTGCACCGAGGACCAAGTCACTGCCCTGCAGATCTCCTGGATCGGCATCTGGGCCAGAAAAGCCACAGATGAGGTCTGGGCCCTTGTGGAGTGAGTGGTGAGGGCCAGGGTCAGTACACCGTCAAGTTCATAGCAAGCATGGATGCAGGACATGATCCATGAAGAGATGAATTGAGAGGCGACCGAGATGCCTTTCATCTGGTCTGCCACTGCAATGAAGAGCTGGATCGTTTTCCTGAATGGCTTTGTGAACTCAACATAGAAGGCAAGGGCTCTAGGGATATCGAGGGAATGCAGCCACTGTTCCCGGGGATCGGCATGGGGCTTCAGATAAAAAAATAGGAGGAAAATGTCCTGGCTAGCATGGAAAGCCAGCACCACCATGGGAAGAAAGGCTGGGTGAGGTCGAAGCTGCACCTTATCTTTATGGAAGACTGTGTAAGGCGGTTCCGAGGTAAGGGCTCTCAGCTCGGCAACACACCGTGCCGACTTCATATTGACAAGGAAAGCCATCTTCCAGGAGAGGTAGAGGAGGGAGCTGGTGGCTAGCGGCTTGAACGGGGGCCCCATGAGTCTGGAAAGGACCAGGTTAAGGTCTCACATGGGGACCAGCTGCCAGACCTGGGGGTAGAGGCGGTCCAAACCCTTGAGAAACGTGTCAGCCATGGAACTGGTGAAGACAGAGCATCCAGACACGCCCAGGTGAAAAGCTGAAATGGCCCAAGGTGAACCCTGACAAAGGACACCGCCAGGCCTTGCTGCTTCAGGTCCAGGAGGTACTCTGAAATGAGAAGCATGGATGCTTGGAGAGGGGGCGTGCTGCGCTGGGCACACCAGCATGAAAACCACTTCCACTTAGCCATATATGTGGCCCGATAGGAGGGCTTCCTGCTACCCATCAGTACTTGTTGTATGGATTCCGAACACAGACGCTCTGAAGGGTTCAGCCATGCAGCATGCATGGTGTGAGGTGGAGAGACTGCAGGTCAGGATGGCAGAGGTGACTGTGATCCTGAGTGAGTAGGTCAGGAAGAAGAGGCAATGGGACTGGGGTGTCCACGGACAGTTCCAGCAGTGTGGTGTACCAATGCTGCCTGGGCCATGCCAGAGCCATCAGAATCACTCACACCCTGTCCCTGCGTACCTTGAGCAGGACCTTGTGCACAAGGGGGAACAAGGGAAAAGCATAAAATAGTCAACCTGTCCATGGGAGCAGGAAGGCATCTGTGAGAGAGTTCGGGGAGCGACCTTGGAAGGAGCAGAATGCTGGGCACTTCCAATTGCTGTGGGAGGCAAACAGGTCAACATGGGGAAACCCCCACTTTGGGAAGACGGAGTGGATGACATCTGGTCGAAGCGACCACTCGTGGGAGTGGAAGGATCTGCTGACGCGGTCTGCCAAAGTGTTCTGGACCCCGGGCAGAAAGGATGCCATTAGGTGAATGGAGCAGGCTATGCAGAATTCCCACAGTCGAATGGCCTCCTGACAGAGGGGAGAGGAGCGAGCCCCCCTTGCTTGTTAGTGTAGAACATTGCTGTGGTGTTATCTGTGAGGACCACTACACAACGACCTTGCAGCCGCTCCTGGAAAACTTGAGAGGCAAGGTGCACCGCCATCAGCTCCTGGACGTTGATACGAAGGGAGAGCACGGATGGAGGCCATAGGCCCTGCGGCTGAAGGTCTCTGAGGTGGTGCCCCATCCCTGGGCTGATGCATCCATGACCAGGGACAAGGAGGGTTGTGGACTGTGAAAGGGGACTCCTTTGCATACCAGCCGGGGATCTAGCCACCACTGGAGGGAGGCTAGGACCTGCTTCGGGACGGTGATCACCAAGTTCAGGCTGTACCTACCTCAGTGATAGACTGATGTGAGACAGGCTTGCAATGAGCGGAGTCGAAGTCTGGCATGCCTGGTTATGTACATACAGGATGCCATGTGGCTGAGAAAACTCGAGCAACTTCTCACCAATGAGGTTGGGAAGCTCTGAAGGCTTCGGACAAGGCCCACTATAGCCTGGAAATGAGCATCCGGCAGGAGGGCTCACGCCTGCACACAGTCCAGAACCGCCCTGATTAATTCTATTCTCTGGGTCGGTTCTAAGGTCAACTTTGCCATGTTGAGGAGGAGGCCTAGCTGAGGAAAAGTGTCCGTGACCAAGCGGAAATGGGATTGCACCTGTTTTCTGGTGTGTCCCTGGATTAGCCAGTCGTCGAGGTAAGGGTATACCTGCACCCACCATCGATGGGTGTGTCCGGCGTAGATAGCAACTGGACTTCAAGCATGATATGGGTCAGGGAGTCCAGAGGTACCAGACTCAATGGCTCTCCTCATGGAGCCAGAGACAATGGTGCTGGGGCCGTAGCCTGTGTCCCTAGATGCTCCCCTCCAGGACGCGTCTCCACTTGCGGATCCAGGGAGGCGGGCCACCCTTTTGCAGCTTCCGGTGCCACTTCTGGCCAGGAGAATGGGAGCAGTGCTGGGCCAATATTGCAGGTTGCAGTGCCAGGGAACATCGGTACCGTGGGTCTCGATCTAAGTCCAACCGTGGTGCAGCTTCTGCTGCCACTGCCGGGGCACTGCGCACCGAGGTGCTCGGTGCCGGTTCTTGGCGTGCCACAGGAGGCTGAGGGCTAAAAGCTGTCTCCATGAGGAGCTGCTTTAACAAAATTCACACTCCTTTTTAGGTCAGGGATGAAACCCTTTACAGATCTTGCACTTCTCTGCTCGTGCCTCCCTGAGACAGAGCTGTAACAAGGAATTTTTGCGCCCGAGGCAAGGGCCGGCTCCAGGCTCTTTGGCGGCAATTCACAGGCGGGCTGCTGAAGTATGAATGAAACGGCAGCAGCAATTTGGCAGCAGGTCCTTCCCGCTGAGAGGGACTCAGGGACCTGCTGCCAAATTGCCATCGAAGAAGCAGTGGCAGAGCTGCCGCTGAAGCGCTGCCGATCATGGTACAGCTGTGCCCCTCCACTTTGCGTGCCCGAGGCAAGTGCCTCAATCACCTCGCCCTTGTTACGGCACTGCCCCCAGACATTTCAGGCAAGGGTCAGGGGGTTGCCCGTTGGCATGGGCTTAGAATAGGAACCTCAGGGCTTGAATCCCAGAGCTTTGGGCATAAGCCCAAGAGAAAAAATTGGGAAGGAGAGGAACCCCGCCCCCCAACCCCACTAACACTAAGTAAAATCAACTATAACTGACTGACAAACAACTATTAACTATTAGGTATACGCTAGGGAGAGTGGAGAACAAGTAAAGTAGGACTCCACAGTACCAATGACTTTTCACAGGCGATTAGAAGGAACTGAGGAGGCACTGGGTTGGCTGGGGTATGTATCCAGTGCCATGAGGGCACCACTCCAAGGGGCTCCACAGCCGACCCAGCGGGTGTTGCTAGGGTAAAACTTTCTGACGGCCGAACACACAGCACACGCACATTTAATTGGAATCAATATGAGCAAGCACTTGAAGAACATACAACTTTTTCTGGTTGCTTGACATGTAAGCATACACCACTTTAGGCTTCCTGACTGATTTGCAAATGGGGCTAATGGAGTCTGAGCTAAATTCTGCTCTTGTTTACATCTGTGCAACCCTTATTCTTTCAGCTGGGTTGCAAGGGTGCAAATGAAGGCCACAGAGCCGAGGTTATAGTCATTCACATCCATGTTGAGTGACTGTTCAGTGCTACCATTCTGATTTGATAGCATTTTATACCCACCCTGGTGTAAATCACTGCACAAGGTGCAGAACAACAGAGAATCAGGCCCCTTTGTTGAACTAACCACCACCTTACACCTCACTGCTAAACTTGGCCCTTTTAGGAGATTCCTTAGCACATGCCTTTTATTTCCTCCCAGGATCTCTCTATTTTAGATTAGGATTATGGATACAATAGTGGCTCAGTGTATGCAGCTGGATATATAATCCAGGTCCTGCATGGTCCCTACTCCTACAATTGGTACTCTGCTTAACCCATGCACCAAGTTCTTTAGGTTCTTGTTGTCTCTAAGAAGCATTTTTAAAATGAATGTTAGCAGCTTAGCATTGCAAGGTGCATGCTTTCCTTCTCCTGCCTGAATCTGGCTGGCAGCCAGGCCTGATGGAGCACACACCATTGTTTGCTGACCAAAGGACACAACCTCTTTAGCAGACCCAACCAAAAGTAAAACATCGTGATCCTGGAGGTTGTGCTGATGAATGCATCCACCGCCATAGAAGGATATTGGAACACCGCAAGGTCAAGTGCATTTTCTAAGGGACATGACTCCAGGGTGTTTTGCTCCATATCTGTCCGCAAGTCAAAAATTGTTTGGTTGTGTTGACAGCAGCATCAATTCCTTCCTGTTTCATCTGCAGGGCGTTTACACCTTGGACTCGCTGGGCTTTATTTTTTTTTCCCTGAATTGCTTCCATCTCCATTGTCATAGCTGTCAGCTTTTAGTGCTGTAGGTTATCAGCATCTGTTCCACCTGGTCTGTTTACTCTTCTTGGCTGTGAATCTCTCTCTTAAAGGGTTCGGTTAAACTCATGAGTCTAGACTGTACTACTCTGTGCTTCCTCTGATTGCTATCAATGGACCAAATTCTGCCCCTCAGAGCTTGTTAGCTGGAATCCCATGTATGCATCTAAGGACAGAATTTAGCTCTGTCTCTGCAAACTGATTTCAAGAGCACCCAACTTGCCAGAGAAGGAACTAGGCAGGGAAGGTGATTGCTTTTTACCTTCAACACTCATTTCTCTTACTGTCTGGGATTTTTCCAGTGTTTCTGAGGGGTTTGAAGTGGAAGCTAGTTTTCCTTGTTTTATTGTGATTATTAATATAGCACTTGAGATGTGCATGGCACTTAACAAAGGCATGAAAGACAAGACACCTTCTTACTTATGGGAGCATGTCATGCAGCAGAGTTGCATGATTGAGTCCTAAATTAGAACGTTAACACACAAGACATGCATCAGAATGTGCATGTGGGAAGGAAAAAGTGAGGCCCAAACCAGAGGAAAGGGAACAATGATATTAGGAGAGCTTATTTTTATATAATAATTACTATCTAATTTTATTTTAGCGAGATCATGATTAAGGCTATGAGTTTGTCACAGAGGTCATGGAAGACATGGATTCTGTGACTTTCCAGGACCTTGGACCTTCTGCAGTGGCTGGTGTGACTGGCCCAAGGGCTACCTGAGTTACTCAGGCAGCCCCTGGGCCAGCTTCCCTAGCCACTGCTGAGGCACTTTCAGGCCACCATGTCCTCCTCCTCCAGCAGCAGCAGCAGCAGGAGTTTGGGTGGGAGGCTCACAGCAAGGGGTTGGTGTGCTAGAGGGGGTGAGGGCTCTGTGCAGCACTTACCTTGGGGGACACTCCCTGGAAGTGGCAACATTCTTCGGCTCCTAGGCAGAGGTGCCACAGGGAGCTCTGCGTACTGCCTCCGCTTGCAGGCACCACCCCTACATCTCCTATTGGCTGAGGTTCCCGGCCAATGGGAGCTGCGGAGCTAGTGCTCTGGGCGGAAACAGCATGCAGAGCTGTCTGATTGCACCTCCGTCTATGAGCTTTGTGAGGGGGATATTGTTGTTTCTGAGGAGGCATGGAGCCTGCTAGCCCCGCCACCTCCCACCAACACCCCCGCTGCCCCCCCAGCTGCATGCCACCTCCCGGGCTGTTGCCCACCCTCCCAGCACCCATGGTGCCTCCCTGGCTGTCCTTCCCACCCAGGCTGCCCCCACACACCAGGGGTATATAGTATAAGACCTGGACAGGTCACGGGTTGGGAAAGGGGGATCTTATATTTCACATTAATGATGCTTATGCTAGGATGGCACTTTACATATTCAAAGCACTGTGCAGACATTTACTAGCCCTCACAACACCCCTAGGAGATAAATAAGGATCATTCCTATTGTACAGATGAGGCAGACTTTTCCAGCTATGTGTTATATTGTTTATCAGCTACACCCCCTCCTTTCAAAGAGAGGTAGGTAAAAATATAGGATTTTTTGGCTCTAGTCAAGCACTCACAAGAATACATAATATAATTACTTCAATGAACTTTTTCTCTTCTACAAAAGAATGTTGAGAATCTTAAAAATAGAAAGTATCTAAACCAGCTGCTTTAGTCAGTTTCTCTCCTAATACAAACTGTTGCATGTGAAAAGTGCTAACCACTTGCAAGCCACAGAAAACTAAGGTAATGTTTTCCCATATTTGCTTATGTCTCACATGTTCCTTGTCAAATAGGATAAAAGCAGGAGTTAAATGGCATCTAGGGCCCAGTCCTGGTTCTCTCCGAAATACAGGTACAAGTAATAAAAGTGCACTTAACTGAATAAAGTAGCAAGGAATAGTGCAAGAAAGTTTTCTTTAGCCTGTTTTGGAGCTAAACTGGATGAGAAACATTTTTCACATCCTGCAAAGATTTTGAGATTTCTAAAGTGTTTCCCATCCTGTGGAAGTAGAGAAAGAACTGACAGGGATTGGTAGGGGATCTTAATGCATGACAGTCTCTGTTAGCAAGAGTTAGGCTAGCTGTAATCCTAATAACGCGAGATTTGTAGAAGTAAGGATTGTCTGAGGCAAGTGGGAAAGAACTGTGTGAGAAGTTGTTGCGACCTTGTGTTGATAATGAGGAATGTAGACTGGCGTCTAAACAAAAGTGAGAAAAATAAGATATCAAGATGGCCTATGTATAAACAAAATGCAGCTGTTGCTTATTGTTATATGAAACAAAAAGTATAAACGCTTGCTGTAATTGTTTACCTGGAGAGAGACGTGCCTACGAGGGGGAAACCCTGTGTCCTAGCACACTCCCTCCCTCTATACAATTGTAAAGAGAAAATAAAGTATCTGACTCTGCTGCACACAACCAAAAAGTGAGAACTAAGTTTTTCTCCAACACATCCCAAACCAGGACAAAAAGTCAAAATCTCAAAATGTTTCACAAACTAAAAAGCCAAAAATGTTTCTGTTCCAGTCAATTAAAACATTTCATTTTTTATAAATAGTGATTAGCTTCCATTTCAAAATGAAAAATCATTTCAAACCAGAAAGACAGAATTTTTTGTTTAGAAAATGTCAAAACACCAGGTTTCAAAAAATCTCAAAACTTATTTTTCCAAAAATACTTCAAGTCAAGAAAGTCAGCAAAATTGAGCCGTTCCCATGAAAACTTCCAGTTTTGATGAATCTGCATTTAACAAAAACATATTTTGTTGAAAAATTCTGAACAATCTGTACCAATTGATTCCCGGCATGTTTTATATGCAGTTCCCAGGACTAAAGCTAGAGCAGTTAGACCACAATTCAGCAAAGCAATAAGTACATGGTTAGAGTGCATTGAACAGCATTGGACAGGGATGGGAATCACTCTCATGCCTAGAGTTAAGCATCAGCTTAAGTTTGTTGAACTAGGGCCTTAAATCACTAAACATATTTAATTCAAGTAAGTCTCTCTTCCTTTCTTTGCACTTTGATGAACACTTTCTAGCACGCTGTACCTAGTGATTGGGGAGGCTAATGGGAAAGGGACATTCCAAACTTTGCAGGTCAGAAATGTCAGAATAAATAAGCCACTTTCCTGGGGTAACGTGCAAAAATAAACAAAAATAAAATGGCCACCAGTGGCCCTTTTTTATTATAGCTTCTGTATCTTTAAAGTGTGGGGAGGATTTTCTTGTGGCTAAAGCACAAAATTAGGCATCACGAGTTCTAGGTTAAATTCCCAACTCTGCCACATATTTCTCATCAAATGCTGGGCAGGTTACTTAACTATTCTGGGTCACAGTTTCCGGTATAACAGGGATAATACTGGAGCACTGACCGGTCCAATTTATTTCTAACTTACAGCACTTTGAGATCCCCTCGTGGAAGGTGCTACAGAAGTGGCAAATATTATTATCTGTGAGGATAATGCAACTAAATGCGTAAGGACACTTTGTAAGGGAAGATGCAGGGCAGATAACAGCACATGCTGCAATGTTTATAGAAGAGGTGGGCAGGGGGTTGTAACTAAGAGGCAAAATGATCAGAGCTCTTTGCAGACTGATAAAGCCCAAACAATCTCAGCATTTGCAGGTGACCTCCTATATATACTCAGGAGTCCACTGAAGTATTTCTTGTCATTTAATCTCCTGGTGCAAACATCTGTCAATTGTAAGTGATCATTGCCCATAGCAACCCTGTCTTGTGTAATGACTTACATAATATTTCTAGGCTATCATAACAACTAGTGGGGCTGTTCTAGACTTCGTCCACACCTCATATTTGTGCCTTATGCACATCATTAGAGAATTTTCCACATGAAACCATTTGTGTGATGTAAGATATGATGGCAAATAGATTTTTTGGCTCATGCCTGGATTCTGAGGCACTGTTTGTAGCACATTACTACCCTTTTTTCAGTGTTCAGAGCGAATGGGAACACATGGGCTACAATGGTCATATTGCTTTAGCTTCAACAAAGGAAGCTTTGGAATGATTGAACAGGGACATTCTGAAGTAACTCTTTTTTGACATTGCCTCAAACTAGACTCTATTTTGAGATGTCTATTTCATCAATACAATTTAAATATTTCTCTGATGACACTACTTTGAATTGCAGGGTTAAAGAGCTGTATTTCCAGCAAATAGCTAAAAAAGCCTTCATTATAATTTGTTGTGTTTGAGCTGAACACGAATTTCCCAGTGCTACACACATATCAAATGCCACCAGTTGCAAGCATTCCTTCTCTTGTCATGGATCAATCTAGCTCTAACCATACAGACAGAGCCTCTGTATAAATCATTTCCTCACTACACTGGTTTCAAGTACATTTTCCTACATTGTAAAAAGCAGAACAAAGAATGTTTCAAATGTCATAAACTTATTATTTCTGCTGAGAGTCCAGAAGTACTTAGTGTTTTCTTTTTTTACAAGAAGTTCGATAATTACAGTTGTATCTGACTTTTCACGCTGTTATGATTAATTGGTTCTTTTGGCACCCATTATCTAAAAGTGATGATTTTCCCAGAAAGAGCTCTCCAGGCATCTTTAACCAACCTATTCATGTTGTGTAGGTTGGATGGAAAGCCATTTGACACATTTCAATGGGATCAAAACAAGCCAAAAAACCCACATAGCACATTTCCGCTTAGTGCCACGAGAATACATAGGACAGAAAAAGAAAAATATGACGACACCACTGTTATTCTGCTACTTGAAGTAGCTAGTAAATACTCAAAGACTGATTCAGCATGCCATCATGTAGCTTGGGAACATAAGAATGCCCATACTGGATCAGACCAAAGGTCCATCTAGCCCAGTATCCTGTCTACCGACAGTGGCCAATGCCGGAGGGTGTGGACTTAACAGGCAATGATCATCCTGCCATCCATCTCCATCCTCTGACAAACAGAGGTTAGGGACACCATTACTTACCAATCCTGGCTAATACCCATTAATGGACTTAACCACCATGAATTTATCCAGTTCTCTTTTAAACGCTGTTCTAGTCCTTGCCTTCACAACCTCCTCAGATAAGGAGTTCCACAAGTTGACTGTGCGCTGTGGGAAAAACTTCCTTTTATTTGTTTTAAACCTGCTGCCCATTAATTTCATTTGGTGACCCCTAGTTCTTGTATCATGGGAATAAGCAAATAACTTTTCCTTATCTACTTTCTCCACATCACTCATGATTTTATATACCTCTATCATATCCCCCCTTAGTCTCCTCTTTTCCAAGCTGAAGAGTCCTAGCCTTTTAATCTCTCCTCACATGGGACGGCATTTCAAACCCCTAATCATTTAGTGCCCCTTTTCTGACCTTTTACTAGCCTGTATACTCTTTTTTGAGATGAGAGACCACACAGTATTCGAGATGTGGGCGTACCATTGATTTATATAAGGGCAATAACTATATATTCTCAGTCTTATTCTCTATCTCCTTTTTAATGATTTCCTACATCCGTTTGCTTATTTGACTGCCTCTGCACACTGTGTGACATCTTCAGAGAACTATCCACGATGACTCCAAGATCTTTTCCCGACTTGTTGTAGCAAATTAGCCCCATCTCATTTATTATAGTTGGGGTTATTTTTCCAATGTGCCATTACTTTACATTTATCCACATACATTTCATTTGCCATTTTGTGCTCAATCACTGTTTTTTGAGATCTTTTGAAGTTCTTCATAGTCTGCTTTGCTGTCTAACTATCTTAGCAGTTTGTACATCGTGCAAACTTTGGCCACCTCACTGTTTTCCCCTTCTCCAGATCATTTAATGAATTAAGTGTGATAGGATTGGTCCGAGGACTGACTCTTGGGAACACCACTAGTTACTCCTCTCGCTTCTGAGAATTTCCATTAATCCTACCCTTTATTCATTCCCTGTCTTTTAACTAGTTCTCAGTCATGAAGGACTTCCCTTTTATCCCATGACAGCTTAATTTATGTAAGAGGCCTTTGGTGAGGGACCTTGTAAAGGCTTTCTGAAATCTAAGTACACTATGTCCACTGGATTCCCTTGTTCAACGGTTTGTTGACCCCTTCAAAGAACTCTAATAGATTAGTAAGACACGATTTCCCTTTACAGAAGCCAGGTTGACTATTGCTCAACAGTTTATGTTTTTCTATGTGTCTGACAATTTTATTCTTAACTATTCTTTTTACTAATTTGCCCGATGTTAGACTTATTGGTCTGTAATTGCCGGGATCACCTCTAGAGCCCTTTTCAAATATTGGTGTTACATTAGCTAACTTCCAGTCACTGGGTACCGAAGCCAATTTAAAGGACAGGTTACAAACTTTAGTTAATAGTTCCGCAACTTCACATTTGAGTTCTTTCAGAACTCTTGGGTGATTGACAAGATCACAATCAAGGTGTCATGACAATATTGTTTACCTCGACGTATGAATAAAACTGGGTCACAGATGTGTTAAATTTTTGTTTCATAATTAGAATAGGCTGGATTCTGCTTTCACGCTGGACTTCAGTGGTGTTTATTCCTGATCTACACAGGTGAAAGACCTTGATCTAACAAAGCACGTAAGCATAGGCTGACAGCATGTGCATAGTCCCAGTTACGATCCAGCCACTTGATTTCAAGAGGACTACTTAGAGTTAAGTGTATGCTCAAGTGGTTCGCTGGATCAGGGCCTGAACTGAGATCAGAATCAGACCCTGTACTGCAAGTAGGGGCAGAGAAAGAGCATTTAGGAATTATTGTGTTTACGTCTGAAAGCTATGATTTAAAACTAGTTTGTGACGCATACTTAGAGGGGAATTTTTGCATATTTCTCTCAGTGAAACTGCTCAGCCATATTCAGATATATACATTCTTCTCCTGGGGATACATGCTGTCTAACACCAGCCATTCCCTGTCTGTTCAGAGGGCATTCATATTTCAATACTAAGCTGTCAGTGTATTTTAATTTAAAATGTTCCTATTCACAGATTTTCATGTTGGCATAATATTCTATGAAATTATAAAAATATCTAAATAAATCCAAACATTTTTGTAGGTCTGAGTTCTAAGCATTACATAATACTTTTGCTAATGCCGCTTTGAAAACCACTGGGGACAGGAGCAGAGGGGGAGAAAAGAAAGAACCTCTGTTCATTAGGATCCATTAGTTCCTAATGTGATATCTCCACAACTTAATGACCCTATTCTAGTTTGATCATCCTTATTCAAGTATTGCCTCTGGATAGAAATTGTAGTTCCATCTATAGGTGCCCAATGAATGCATAGATAGGAAGATTTGTTTATTCACTGGTAAGTGGTTACAGAAATTGTGTATGTCTATAAAGAAATACCTTTTTTGTCAGTCAGTAACACACATAAGCCTGTGATTAACTTTAAGCATGTGAGCAGGTCTGTGCTAGAGCAGGGTCAAAATGATGTGCTTATTTCTACTTTAAACTAACAACAATTACTAAAGGCTGATCTAAGGCAAGGAAGCTGGAACCCAAGGAGAGGCATTAGCCCCCTGCAAATGTAAACAAACTTATTTGTCAGAGTGATAGGCTGAATAAGATGTAGGACTGAATGGACTTGGAGGCACTAAAATTTTACTTTTTTATTTTTGAATGCAGTTTTTTCCACATAATTCTATATTTGTAAATTCAACTTTCATGATAAAGAGATTGCACTACAGTACTTGTATTAGGTGAACTGAAAAATACTATTTATTTTGATGTTTACAGTGCAAACATTTGTAATAAAAATAAATATAAAGTGAGTACTGTACACTTTGTATTCTGTGTTGTAACTGAAATCAATATATTTGAAAATGTAGAAAGCATCCAAAATATTTAAATAAATGGTATTCTATTATTGTTTAACTGTTCGATTTATTGTGATTAATTTTTTTAATCTAGAAATAATATGAGTGGTGGAGGAAACTGAAAACAAAACCCAAAAACCAACTGATTTGGAGGAGATTTAAAAATAGTTTTTGCTGGGTATCAGTAATTAATACAAGTTTAGATAACCTGTCTGAAAGGAGGAACTCTGGCTTTAGCAGAAGAATTGCTAATCCAGGCAAACAGTGACATTTTGCCAATAATAAGTGTTTGTTTACTGAATATAAATGTTAAAAGTAGTAGCACACAATCAATTCCATTGCAATTTGGACGTTCCTGAATGAATGAACTCAAAGTTCTAGAAATCAATTTTACGCATTCATCTCGCTATTAATAACATATTAATCTCTGTAGTACTTCGGAAGCACAGTGACTTCAAGGATCTCACTTGGACTATGTAAACATTAATTAAAAGTAATTGAACCAACCAGGGCTGCCCTCAACACAGCTGTCAGGGAGCTAGTTATGGGCTTTCAAATGCTCAGGCTGGTATTTTGCCAACCACAGGGAGTTTAGAGCAGCCTGCTCTCAGCTACAGCAGCCAGTGATGGCTCTCAGGGAACTGTCAGTCATATTGGGATTGTCAGAATACAGTACACTCTAGCCACATACCCCTCAATACCCAACATGCCGAGAGGTGGAAGTGTGTGGGCAGAAGTCAGTTAGGCCAGCTGTGATCTCCCTCACACTGCAGGAATGCTCAGTTGACTAGATCCAGCTGTTTTCTGGCCCCTGTGCACCACTATGTCTAGGGATCTCCATGGTTGCAGTTTTGGCAGCATCCTCCAAACGGTTACTGGTTGTCACTGACTTATTCAGTAAAGGCAAGTGTGACCAAGCACAAATGATCATTTCTCCCTGTCCACGAAAGCCAGTTCAAATCAGAGGCTCCCTTGGTCAAAGATCCTATGACTCTACTGTCCCAGCTTTTGAAGATTTTTGGAAGAATTCAATAAATTAGAAATTAATCTCTGGAAAGGGAATTTTACCATTTTTGATTTCCCCGTTTTCTTGATGGGATCCTTATAATGATTTTGTCAGGATGCTTTGATGCAGAATTGCCTGTTTAAAAATGTGCAGCAATTTAGTTTTCTTCTGGGATTTCATCTTCCCTCGAGACAAGGATTTACATTTGAATAGACCATATTGATATGGAAATTAATCTTCCTTTGATATATCCTTGCATGTTGGCTCATCTATCATTATGGCCTAATCGTACAAGCACTAAGTGTTTACTTCAAGATATTAATTACTATGTTTATGTACACCCAGATTCTGCAAAGACATCCGCAGTGATTTAGCTTTACAGTTAATTCTCCTTGCATGCCTAAGTTGTGTGTGGGACAGTAAATTCTTCAGGGTAAGGACTCTCTCTTACCATGTATTGTACAGCACCCAAAAGAACTGGGTCACACTCCTCATCAGAAGCTGATAAGAAAGACACCAAAGACTAAATAATCCTGCATGCACTTTTTTTTTTTAAAACCACCGCTACTCATTATTGCTTGGCATCCTGTTCTGAGACATGAATTGAATCTGCCTTCCTCCACTGTGAAAATATGGGAGAAATACACGCAGTTATTTCATGCAATGGCACAGCTTGCTACTGCTATGAGTTTTAAGGCTGAAGGAAAAAGTTAGAAAGAAACTAAAATGTTCTTTTTGTACAAAGCTTTTCATGGAACTTTTCAACAAAACAAAATGAAAAATCTGAGGAGTATTTTTCTCCCTCTCTCTGGAAAAAAGAGGGGAATCCCCCAAACAACTGAAATTTAGTCCAGCTCTAGCGTTTTTGGCATGGCTGCTGTGTGAAACTTCCCTTCGGTGAGACTAGCCTTTGCCCTCGCCCCTTCTGGCTGAGGCCCTGCCCCTCCTGCCCCCCTCGCACACTGGAGCCTCAAGCCCTCCCTACGGCTGAAGGAGCCCTGGCTGTTCTAAGCCCCAGACCAGCTTATCCCAGCTTCCCCGAGTCCTGGGCCGCCAGCTGGCCCAAGCACTGGCCCAAACCCTGGGCCGACCTCAGCTACCTTGGGCTGCTGGCGAGCCCAACCCAGCCCCGGGCCACCAGCCAGCCCAAGCCCCAAGTTCCAGGCCACTGGCCCAAGCTGAGCCTCCGCTGGCTTCAGGGGAGAAGGGGAGCGAGGGTGAGGCCTTGAGGCAGAGGTGGGCAAGGCCATAGCCTAAGTTAGGGAAGGCTTAGCCTTCCCTGGCCTATAATACCTGCCGCCCATGGTGTTTGGATCAGCCGTTTCAGCAATTGTATCCTCTGACATCCTTTACTCGTCTGGATTTCATTGGGAGAAGAATAAGGGCATTTGTTTGAGACTTTGAATTAAGGATTTTCTGGTATGAAGGGGTTTGTAGACTTCTGGTTTATATTTACGAAAAATAAGCTAATAACATTTCTCCTCTTTTGTATACATTTTATATGGCACTTCTCTTTTGTATGTCTGAAAAGACTGACAGAGCAAATAAAAAGTATGACTATTTGATTCACTATAACCTTTGAACACATTGTCTAATAAGGAAAGACCACTGGGATGCTATCAAAATATGTCCCTAAGTCTGTTTGCATGCTACAAAGTAGTATCTGTCTGATTTTGAAGATATTGTATTTGAGTAAAAACTCTCCTTTGCATAAGGCAGCTTTTCCTTCTGATCATCTTAGGTTTATGACAGTCCATTGACATGGAATAGATAATTAGGTCACAAACTCTGCCTTGTGATAGGCACTCTTCAAATAGATTGATTTCAGAGAGCAAGTAAACCAAGATTGTTTGTAAACAATTGGTGTTTGACCCAGGAAGACCCCGGAGACTCAGAGTGAGTCACATTAAGCAAGAAAAGAAAATGCCTCATAGGCCCTGTCTATAAGATGTAAATATTTTACACTTGTGTAGCTACAGCAAAGAGAGCCTCCAGTGTAGATGCCCTGCACTGGGTTAAGCATAAATTTGAACTGGTGCAATTCGATCCAGGTAAGTGACTGAAGTCAACTGACTTCAGTCATAGGCTCAGCTCCATAAGCAGGAGATAAGGTGGCAGCATGGTCAACGTGTTGATTCACTCAGAGACACACACTTATTGTATCACATGCACATTAGTCTTTCAAAAATCTTGTGATGGAAAGAGATGCACACACTGGAGATATCTATGCTCTCAGATGCCATATCCACTGAAGCACATTGAGTTTACTGCAACTTTATATAATCAGATGCTCACTGCACCTTGTGCTCTGTTGGAAGGGGATAGTCAGAGGTAGCAATGATTTGGCAAACAGGGTCAGTGTTTAATCCATATTTAAGTTTGTACTTACTCATGAGGTAGCAAAAATGCTTAATTCTTGGTGTTAAACTTACATTTGATTATTTTGTTACTGGACACAATCTAGAGCAGAATGATAAATAGGATGTATCATACTGTTATCATCAATGTTTTTTGGTAACATTACAGTGTCCATATATTATGAAATAGCAAATGTTTTGCATATAGTGAGAATATTTTGTCTGGTCATCTTAAAGCATTTAATGGATATAAAGCCACACAACACAACCAGTATTTTGCAAATGGGGACACTGAGGCACAGTGTCAATAGCACATGACTCAATGGCAGAACTGTAAACAGAACCCAGAAGAGCTGGCTCTTAGGCTTGCTCTCTGACTACTAGAAATATGCTCCCTCTTACAAGATGTGTAGTCACAGCTGCTCTCATTGCTCATATTTTCAGTGACTTTCCCCCCCTAACTACAAGATACATAGAACAGAGCCATACACTACCTGAAAGGTATGTATTGCAGCAGGTCTTCCCCTTTGCCCCTTCCATTCTAAAATGGTTTAAATAAACCCACTTCACTCAGACCTATATTTGGAAAGGCCAAAACAAACAAAAAACAAAAACAAACAAATCAAGTACATTTCATCTTCAGTTAGCTGGAAAAATAGACCTACAAAAGTGTTCAAATGTAAGAAAACATTTCCAAACCCTTCACAAGCTATTTTAGTCTGTGCTCCCACATCCTCCTGATAAATGAGTGTCTGATTTGTACCAAGGGAAGATGTTCCATTCCTGTGTGAGAGTTACACTGAGATTTTCAAAGCTTCTAGGAGCTCTGGATACTGAATTCCCATTATTTTCTAATAAGTATCTGAATCTGTTAGGGAGGCTTTGGATGCCAACCCTACCCCAGCAAATCCATTCCTCCTTTAAAACTGTTTGAGAGATACTGATGAAAAGGGCTATATAAGTGCCAGTTAACTAAGATGATGTTTTCACATCTTAGCGAAGGAACAACAGCTGCAGGCATTCACCTGTTAAGGAAGAACCAGGGGCTCACGATTAAGATTACTCTCAGTTGCAGTTATCCAGTCCCCGGGGCACTGCTGCTGCAAAGGACCTCTGCTCCCGGCATCAAGCACAGGAGGGGCAGGAAACTTCCCCCTTTAATGCTGCCGTGAGGACATTGGACAGCAGGGCTGGTGCAAGGATGTTTCGTGCCCTAGGCGAAACTTCCATCTTGCACCCTCCCCTCCCCGCGTCCCCGCTCTGAGGGACCCCCCTTGCGGCAGTTCTCCACCCCCTGAGGCACCCTCTCTGCCCCAGCTCACCCCTGCTCCACGCACGAGCACCCCCAGCATGCCATTGCTGCTTCACTTCTCCCGCCTCCCAGGCTTGCGGCGCCAATCAGTTTAGGTGCCACAAGCCTGGGAGGCGGGAGAAGTGAAGCAGTCACAATGTGCTCGGGGAGGATGCGGGGCAGGAGTGAGCTGGGGTGGGGAGTTTCCCTGTGTGCCGCCCCCTGCCTTGCTTGTTGCAGGCAGCCCTCCCTGCACTCCCCTACCCCAGCGCCCTCTGCCTAAATGCCAACGGTGACCGAGGCAGCTGAAGATCCGGCCGCTGTCGTCGCTGCCAAAGAAAATGGTGCCCTCCCCCACAAATCCCAGTGCCCTAGGCGACCGCCTAGGTCGCCTAAATGGTTGCACCAGCCCTGCTGGACAGGTCCTTCGAGCCTGTCACGGAAAGGCTGGAGGGAGAGCAAGGCAGATCCACATGCACATACAGTATAACTATCAAAGAGAGCAGGAGATGCGGGCAGGGCTGAGAGCCAGTGCAGAGGGGAGGGTGTTGTAGGATCTTCCCCAGCAGCAGGAACTGCTCCTAGCAAGAAAGCCAGCTGGGCTCGAAGCTGCCCCCCTTGCATCTGGCTGCTACGCGCTCTCCTGTGCCTTACACGTGGCCAACGCGCCTCTTTGCTCCAGGCAATACTCTGCGGCGGAGCTGTCCGTGGTGCTGACCCGTGCGCCCAGCCCCAGCGCACCTCGCCCGGCGAGGGGTAGGCGAGGCCAGGGCTGGTCAGAGCCTGCTGGCCGGGGAGCTGCCCGGAGCGCAGACACAGCCGCGGTTCCGCTCGCTGCCAGCCGTGCTCGGGGCTGCAGGCGGCAAGCGGCGCTAGTGGCTGGGCTCGCGGGAGAAGCGAGCCTCCTGCCTGGTCGGGGCGGCGGGAGCTGCACGTGGCTGGGTCCGCCTGGCGGAGCCGCGGCGAAGGGGGCCGGTTTGGGCGCAGCAGGGCTGGCCGCGCTCCGTGCAGGGGTTGGCCCGTCAGGCGCTAGGCAGCCGGAGACCCAAGGCAGCAGCACCATGGAGATCAAGTTAAGTGGCCTCGCCGTGTTCGTGGCCCTGGTGGGCGTGTTAAGTTTCATCTTCCTGGTGGTAGCCGTAGGGACCGACTTCTGGTACATCATCGATGCCTCCAGACTGGAGCGGTTAAACAATTCCTCGGCGGCGCTGAGCTCGCACTCGGGGCTCTGGCGGACCTGCAGACGTGAGTACCCCGCGGTCTCCCGCGGCCCTCTAGGGATGCGCAGGGCAGCTGCATGCCGCAGCCTTCGCGGGGCACAGCCCCCGGCGGCTGGGCGTCAGCTCGCAGAGTCGCAACGAACCACACTCCTGGGTGGAGTGTGTCCCCAGCCCTGCCACTGCTTGGAGAATCTGCCCCCGGCCCAGGGTCTCTGACTCCTGAAACGGGGGCTACTCCCCCACCCTTAAGGAAAGTAGGTTTATTAAATACACACAGTACCTAGGTATTGTTATGACAATTCCCAGGGCCTAACAAGCACAGTGCGGAAGATTAAACGCCAGAGTTGCATCTCTTTATCTGTATTTAGGTACTGTAGAAATCTCACTAATTGATGAGGTGGCATATGTACCAGAAAAGCTGCACTAACTAGGCACAATAGACAATAAGAGAGTGAGGCTATGAAGCTTTCCGGTCTCTTAACATAATTCATTTCTCCTCCACCCCAAGACTTAGGGTTTACAATAATACCTTTCAAAAAAAGTACAAATGTATTTGTATGTAAGTAAAACTTTAAAAAAGTCATATACGTTTTCATCATAAATGCAAACAAAATTAAAAAAGGCATCTCATGCCCTCTAGATTAAAATGTAAAATTGTGTGGGTTTAAATACTTGGGTTGACTGGGAGGTGGGGACTTAAGCCAGTTTTGCCTTTTTCTTTAGATAAAAGAAATAATTTGAACATTAACCCCAAATTGTAAGATTTAAAATGACCAACAGTGATATTTTAAAGAAGGATATATGTTAAATTGAATCTTGGGCATATTTTACAGGCTTGGTCTATAATGGAAGGCTGATAAACTCTTTTGCTGGTGTGATAGGATTTTCCATTCTATTTACCTTCTCCTGGCATGCAAATCATCATGATATCTGAATGAATTTAAATTTTAAAAAAATCACAGACAAAAACACACACAATGATTAATGAGTATCAAGTGGAGAGGAAAAAGGATGTTGCCTGGATATGAAAAAGTGTTCAGGTGGGATTTTCAAAAGCATCAGGGTTGACCTTTGCTCCCATTCAGCAAATCTTAGCACCATTGAAATCAATGAGCGTTTGGCCCTCCTGAAGTCAATGATAAGGATTTCACCCAGTGAGAACACATTTAGGCCAGTATGAAATTCTCACTCTTATTCTCAGCACACAAAAATAAATGATTAAGGGGAGGACATAGCAGGATCTGTGTGCACATGAGGAGAACACACTCTAAAGTCTTCTATTTTCATTTGCAATACAAACTTCACATACTATTTCCCCACTTCTCTATTAGCTAGGAGCAAATGCTTCCCTCTGATGAACCCTTTCTGGTACGAGAACATAAACATGACTGCTTCGCACAAACAACTTTTAAGTGAGTAACTTTTATAGTATTTGCATGTCTTCACCCCCCTCCATCACATGGGATGAAAGCTAGGACCTATGTCTGGGATATATTGTATGCACTTTGGGGCAGGGTTTTCACTAGGTGTGTACACAGCACCTACCACAGTAGGGCCCTCATCCCTGAGCAAGGCTGTAAGGGGCTTTCATGCACAATTATTAATAGCTCAGATGACGTCAAGTGTGTTCCTAAAGGACTTCAATAGGATCAGGTCTGGACCCAGGTAATTGTGCATCAGTGTATGACCTGAAAATATCTTCAGTACTGACAATGGGATGTGCACACTTTAAGGCTCAATATTGCAGGCTCTGAGCACCTGGTAGGAGGTAACAAGCACTCTCAATTCAAATGAAGTAAGTAATTGCCTGTTGCTCAGGATGACAGATCTACTAGTGATATTTTACTATTAGCAACTATTTCACCTCTGACCCTGGATAAGTAAGTTCTCTGTGCATCAGTTTCCTTGTCATTTAATCGCTCCTGTTAAGTGATTTAAGAACTACAGATGGAAACAAAATCACACCACATGATTACAGAGTTATAAGGAGGATTCAACAAAGAACCACCAACCTGGTATTGGCTACCCATCAATCCTGCATTGTAGGAGAAGGCCGATTGGACCAGCATTTTTCTTCTGCTGCTGCTCCTCCACACTGAAACCTCCCCAATGTTTTCTTGGGGACTGGAGAACAAATAGCAGCAGGGCTCCCAAGTGAACCGTGTGCCACAAAAGAAGGCTGGGCAGTAGTGCAGAGTCACGTTGCTTACACACAAGCTTTACTTGGCCTGACATCTATAGGATTTCTTAGTGAATCTTGTGCGGGACTCTGCAGGTTTAGGAGGCCACACAGCCTGTCTATTCTTCTTATGGGTCTAATCCTGCAAGGTGTCAAATGGCTCCAATTCCCATCAACTTCATTTGCACCATGCAAGATTAGGCCCTGGGCAGGTTGGGAAGTTGCAAAGCCCCTCTATTTCCCATCCACTACAATGAGTGGAAGGCAGATGAGAGCTTTTTGGCCTGTTTCTTGTTGTGCTAGGAGGATGGGATAGGGGTTGGAACTTGGGCGCCAATAGTGTCAATTGTAGACAGCATTATTACCTTCATTACCATACAGAAATGCCTACCACCAGTTGTTGATTGTTACCATTAGAAGTAAACATAATGGCACTTAAGACAAAGGGGATAGTGCCTATATATATATGGCAGGCAAACATCTAGTGATTGGTAAACAAAAGATAAGTTGTGGGTGAATTTTTTTTAAAATGTCAGAGATGTTTGTCTCTGAGTTACTGAGTTACTCTGAGTTGATTTAAATTGTACCTCAAAGTACAGTTTTCTTCACAAGCCTTTAGATGCTTTTATTAAACAAAAGACTCAGGCAGGATGTCTATTTCCCATGGGATTTTTTTTTAAATGAACAAAAAGACAGACTAACAACCTTAACTAGATTAGTTTTCTATATTTTGGCATGGCATTCCACTTTGCACTAAAGTTCTTTTGTGAGTGGGTTTTTGGGCTAAGTCCTGCAGTTCCACTGAGCCTGATTCTCCACTGGCTTGCATCTTGTGTAGCAATTTGTACCTGCACAAATCAGTTCTAAATTGGTACTGCTCATGCTAGTAATTTTGCATAGAGATAAACGATTATGTAAAGTACAAGGTAGTGGAGGATCAAGCCCCTTGACATCAGTGGGAGTTTTTATCTGAACAAAGATTGCATAGTGTTAGAGCTCTGTATTTTTCAGACATGCAAAATAACATGAAATAGAACAACAACAAAAAAAATATTAAAAATGTGAACACTCAACCCACAGCAGCATCATGACTGGGAGTGGCAGGCAGCTGGGTCAAATTTGAGTAAGTGGCATTGCAACCTGGCACAAGGGGTCACAGTGTCTCAGGTGTGGCCCAGCTGTCCTTCTGCCATGATGACAGAGGGGCAGCCAAGTCAAACTTGAGTAGCACTGCAACCCCATGCACCAGAGCATGGGGTTGGAAAGGAGCTGCCATTGAAGACTCACTCTGCAACCCCGCACCAGGGCAGGACCTAGCCCCCCCCTACATAAAATGAAATAACATAAAATTCCAGAAATATATAAAAAAGATCAAAATAATTTCCCCAGGGTCCACATTGCATCTTCTCCTGCAAAATGTTCAACTAGCATCTGTGTGCTGCTGCATGGATTTTGCAGCATGCACATTAAGGCCTGGGCTACACTAGTGGGGGGGGGGGGTGTTAGAACTAAGATATGCAACTTCAGCTATGCTATTCATGTAGCCGAAGTCGAAGTATCTTAGTTCTACTTACCTGGCCATCCTCATGGTGGCGAGTCGACTGCTGCGGCTCACCCATTGACTGCACTTACTCCTCCTGGCGAGGTGGAGTACGGGCGTCGATTAGCAGACCGATTTATCATCTCCAGATGAGACGCGATAAATCGATCCCCGATACATCGAACACTACCTGCCGATCCGGTGGGTAGTATAGACGTACCCTAAGATCAAGAATATACTTTGGTAATCTTAATATTTCAATTCTTCCAAGCCCCTGCTAGCTGCAAGCTACAGAACAGATAAAGATATAATAGTACCTGTTGATATGTTTCTGAGACACAAGTTTGTATAACTGGAATTAGGCCACACGCATTTTCTGTATGGCTTGCATACTCCAGCCTGGCAGACACTATTTTCAAAAGTGGGGCATAGTTATCTTTCATGGGCAGAAGCTGAAGCAGACAGGGTGAAGATAAAAGCAGTCTTTATTTTGCAACCACCTGAAATATTTCCAATGTCAATGTGGTGCCAAAGAATCTTTCCCCTTATGAAATATGACTGTACAAAAGTAGATCAGTGACCAGCAAAGTCCAACCAGATGATCTACTGTAATGAGATACACTGGCCATAGTAAGAAACTATAGCAGTTTCCAATCACCAAGACCTGTAAAATGGTACTCAGTGGGCTCCTGATCATACAGTAAGAGAATGCAATTGTTCAGTACACTTCTCTCTCACCCTAAGGGTGAAGCTTTTATGCAGGTAAGGCTCCATTCCTACAGCTGTTATAACACAGGCAACCTCTCAGCCCAATCCCATTCCCAATTCCTCATCCATTGTCCCATGGCTCCCATCTGACTTAGTGCCAACAAGTCTTTTGGCTTCACCTCCTGCCTTCCCAGACTATGTTTGTGTCACCACAGACTGCAGAAGATTTTACTTAGATGGTGTCATAAGCCTCTGTCCCAAACCTGGACCTTAGCGTCCAAAATCTGGGGGCTTAGCATGAAACTCCCCCAACCTTATTACCAGCTTGGATCTGATATCACTCTGCACCATCCGGATTCAGAGCTCCTGATAGCTCCAGGGTCTCCCAAACCTTTCCCTGGGGCCCAAGACCAGAAACCTGAGCCTCCACCAAAGGAAAACAAGTTCCTCCCCTTGTTCCTCTATCTCATCCCAGCTCCTCCTGGTTACCTGGCGATACTGTACTTAAACTCCTTGAATGCAACCAGAGAGGGCATTTACCTTCCCCTGCTTCTCCCTGAGCGATGCATTCAAACTAGTCAAGCTAACACAGAATTTTCCACCTCCTTTGTCCGTACTTTAACAGAGAAAAACTCAACCAGTTTTAAAAAGAAAACTTTATATAAAAAGAAAGAAAATACATAGAATATAAACTCTGCATTCAAGAATCAAATACAGGGCTTGCTTATAAGAAAATAGGAATAAACAGTCTGATTCAAAGATATCAATTAAACCAGTCAGCAAAGTACACACATGTAAATACAAACTGCTAACCCAGATTTTGGATGCTAAGGTTCCAGGTTTGGGACAGAGTTATGACATGTGGCACGGTGTAAAAAAAGCTTGGAGATAGAAAAAAACTGTTCTGTCACGCCGAATGAAAAAAAGAAGAAAGACAAGCAAAACCCTCCAGAGATTCCCTCCCCTGCTTTGAACAATCCAGTTTCCTGATTGGTCCTCTGGTCAGGTGTTTGGTTCCCTTTTCAGGTAAAAGAAACATTAACCCTTAGCTATCTATTTATGACAGATGGGAAGGGATAGCAGGCAGGCATGAGGTATCCAGGGGTGTGTACATGGAGGTATAGGCTTGGTCACAGGTAGTGAAACTGGATGGGCCTTGCACATATTAATTTGCATAAGGCTCTTCAAAACCTACAATCAAATCATCAGCAGACCTCACTGAGTGGCTCATTAGCTTTTCCTTGTATGGCAGTTCTGCCACTCATAAATTTAAATACAGACTATAAATGGGAACATGACAGCAAAAATGCTAGGTGCTCTTAAAGCAGGTTTTGGGACCCTAATGAAGGACAGTGCCTCAAAGCTCACTGTGTAGCAAGTACCTCACCTCAGAAATCTGAGCGCACTTCAAATTGATTCAGCAAGTAACCATAGTCTTTGCACCCTCTACAAATTCCAGGAACCACAAGCAAACTGGTCAAGCAGGGTTTCATTTTTGACTATTTTAGGATGGCACCCTCTGCCCCACCAGTGCTCCTTCCATTTCTGGCTGAAGACAATAGTTGTGTCCTGAGTGTGGATGAACCACTCTAAAAACCAGAGATTAAGAACCCAGGTATGCCCTGGCAAGCTGGACCCAAGTCCTACAGCAAGGATTCTGGTTGTGGTGGGTCTCCAGTGTAGCAGATTGGGAATTCAGAGGAAGCTGGAGTTAGATTTAAACATGAAAACAAATAAAGCAGTAAGCATTGTGCTATTGAGCATTCACTAGCCTATTGTTACTAGTGTTGCAATAGCATCCAGAGCATCCAGATAGGATTGGGATCCCAGTGTCCAGTGCAACGCAGATAGACTGAGTCCCAACCCTCTACATGTTCCATTTTCAATATGCATAGATATTTGTATGGACAAAACATGCTTCACAGCAGTTGGCAGGGGGAAGCTCAAGGTTTTATCAGCAGGAGATGTGGGGAGGGTCGAGTCTTCACACTTTGGAAGGCATAAGTAGCAAAGTGATTGGCTGTTGGCATTTAAATGAGGGTTTACAGGAAACTTCCCAGTGAAATGAACTGGACAGTGAACACCTCAGTTCTGGTGTCTCAGCTAGTTTAGGCTGTTTTCAGACACAGAAAAGCAGTGTACTGGTTGGCACTTAATTCACATTTGGAAAGTTATTTTCACATTGTGAGGGCTAGAAGTGTAATTCAAGCAACAAAGCTTAGATTTCAAAGCACAATTTTCCAGCAAGAGCTGGATTCTGCAGCCACGGAGTTGTAGAATACAAGGGGTTCTGCTGATGACTAAACAAGTCTTGTTGGTTTGGAAACAGGAAAGCAGGTCTTTAAAACTGTCAGGAAATGGGAGAGAAAGAGGGGATGGAATGGACATGAATAAAATTGGATTTATAATGATGGTTTAGACTTAGGGGATATTTGTGCGTCTCAAAAGAATAAAATAATTTTTCATTCTAATTCAATTCCCATTTCTAGAAAAATTGTAGAATGGCCACCAACTTACAGAGTGGCTCACATATTTTGCATGGACAGTAGTGGTTTATTTAGAAATGACATGCTCATTGGTTAGCCTGATGAAAGACAGCCCAGTTAGAAGGACTCATTCCAATAACGGTTTGGTTAGAATATAATACAAACTGAGTTTAGAGGTTTTGCTTTTCAGCAGAATTACAGACTTTGTGTCTGCCTTTATGCAATCCATTTACTTGGGCTCCACAGAGATGCTAGAACTTGGCTATAATAAATATAACAGTTTGTCCAGAATAGACTTACACTTCAGTTACTCTGAGCTGGTAATATTGGCTGATTAAATGAATTAGAAAACATTTGGATACAGATTCATGTGTGTTTTTTTTTTAAAAGGCTGTTGAGTCAACTAGACAGGCAAACACCCTTAACGGGTGCACCACTGATGTATCAGCTAGAGCAGCGGTTCTCAAATTTTATCAACCTGAGGACCCTCATTTTGATTTAAATTTTTTCATGGACCCCCAAGTTGCCCCACTCAGCCCCTGCCCCTACTCCATCCCTTCCCCCAAGGCCCTACCTCTTCCCTCCCCCACTCCACCCTTGCCCCTCCTTTTTCCCACCTCTTTCTGCCCCTTCCCTGCCAGTGCCTCCTGCACGCCAGGGAACAGATGTTCCAGGGTGTGCAGGAGGCACTGGGAGAGAGTGGGAGGAGTTGATCAGTGGGACCAGCAGCCCCAGACATGATTCCGCTCCATCCCCTGAGCATGCCCCGTCCCCACTCTGAAAAAGTCCCAGGTTATCAAAGTCTCTTTCAGTATCAGAGGTTGAACTGATAAAAATAAAGTAGTGATGCCCTCCTAAGCTCCATGCACAAACTGGCTTCCTCAGAAGACAGATGCCGTGCACAGATGATTGGGAAGTTCTTCTTAATAACCCAATCTAAAGCCAATTGATATTAACTGAGACACTCCCATTCACTTCAATGGGATTTAGATCAGGGCCAATAGGATCATCCTTCATGTGCTTACAGCAAAAGTGAAATATTTATCAACACTGACATTTAAATCATCATTGTCAGGCTTCTGTTACCATGTGGAAACTGTACAGGTGCAGTTCAACCCCACTCCTTACATAGGCCCTTTCCATATACATCTCTCATCACAGGGGTTCTCACAATGCTAGAAGATAGCTCCAAACACCTAGCCAGGCCTAGAGAAAATAGAGGTCAGAGAAGATATGTAGTGCCTTTCAGCCATTGCCCATTCTAGAATCTAGCTCTTTTTAAATTAGAGCTGTAGCCAGATATGAGCACCCATGAACTTTGGCAATGTGAGGTTCTGGCTCTGAAATCAGCAGCCCAGCGGCCTACCCTGAGTTGTCTTCCATAGGTAGTGAGTACAGCATGCCCATTCTGTATGGAAGACATATTTCAGATTCAGCAAGACAAATAATGACTATAAAGCCTCCAAGAGAGAGAAAGTCGAGATGTCTTACTCTGTGATCCTCTATGTCAAATATCCTCTCACAGATCAGAGCCCTAGATGGCAGAATTCTTACAGAGAAAGCTGCAGCACACTGAAGTTGCAGCTAGACACACACACACACACCCCTGGTGTGTAAATGTTCAGATACCTTTTTGGGCACTTTTGGTTTCAGGCTGAGTATGGAACTGGATGTGTCAAGAAGGCCTGGGAAAAATCTGTGCACTGGGCATGACTGAGAGCAGGAGTACTTGTGAAAGCAGAATTGTGAAAAGCCTTAGCATTCCCTCCCTCAAATTTCTAATAGCTCATGCCTCCTAATCGCTCGTTTCCTTTACAAAGGGACTCTTCTTACTGTCTGCTTCAGACAGAGCCGCTGAGTCCTGAAAACTTGGAAAAGATCAGGCATGTAAGCCAAAGCTGTCTGTGCTACCAGTGCCATTATTCACGTAATCACTTCATGTCTTGTTAACCTTGATAATAGGAGACGTCATTTTGCACCTGGTTAAGCTACTCAAGCAATTTCTGTAATGGAATTGATACAAGCTATATTTTCTTCCACATTAGGCTTCCATTTCCTCTCTTTCCACTTTTCTCATTTTCCCTCCAACCTCACAATCAAACACCTCATGGGATGTTTATACATTTTTCTAAAAACACTGGCCTCTGTCAGATATGGGATGAGATAAACCAGTCATTTGTTCCTGCAATGCAATTTCTAAAATTCCTCTCAACTGGAGCTGTGGATTTTCCTCTGCCCTGCTAACAATAGCACTTGGTGGTAATGGAAGAGACGATCTCATTCATGCTTCTTCTCTACTTTAGAGAAACTGATCATTCCTTTTCCTACAGTTTTGACTTTGAGGCATGACAGAAGCTTGTTGGCCTCATATGGAGAGTGCAGATCAAATTGTGCTTTTTGCCTCATTTCTGCAAGGATCCACTTTGCCAACAGCAGCACAGGATATGCGGTAGATATAAATACCTCCATACAAAGGGTCTGAAACTTGCTTGCACTAGCAGAGTAGCTTATATGTATATAGTGCATTCAAAAATTTATGAATCATTATTAGTGGCTCATAGACAGATCACTTGGTTTACCCAACAGAGGTGTTTACTGGAGCACAACAGTTACAGGCGGAAGTTGAACGTGAATATTGTAGCCAACTACTATTGCAGGGGGAAATTCAGATAAATTAGTCAGGATACAATTACATAAGTGCAAACCAGTCACGACACCCTGACTATTACAGAAGTCTACCACAGGATCTTTAAACCTAAACTGTTAACTACTTGTGAGAATTAAATTAAATCTGAAAGACAGAACTGTCAGTTGGCTACCTTAATACTGTGCTGGGGCATTGGTTCAAGAGTGATACAGAGGGAAGATCACCTTCTACAGAATGGAAAGGTTGTTCTGCAATACCTGGTGTTGCTTTTGCTTTACAGTAGGACAAAGGAAAGCACTAGCATTCAAGATGCATTTATCATAATCAAGATAGTAATTAGAGTCCTGTGGTTACCCTTTACGGTTAAACAGCACTTGCCAGTGAGAGCCTCTTTTAAAAGGTGTCTGTCAGCTATCAACAAAACAAAAATCTGTTCTAAATTTCTAAGCTGATTTCCTGTGTCTGGTTTGGGAGGTGAGGGGAGGGAGAGAGGAGCTGCCTTCATTGTAGACCCAATCAAGCTCTCAGTGTTAACAGAGGGGTTCCCATAGATTTCAAGGTGAACTGGATCAGGCCCTGTGAAAGTAGTTTCTGTCATTTGTGAGCAGGAGAGGCATTGCTCCAAATCAAAATAACATCTAGGGTCAGATTCTGCAGTGACCAAAGTCAAATGCAATGGGAGAGAAGTGTGTTCATTCCAGGCATGTCAGAATGATAGCTGGGTCCTTGTTTTGACAGAAAGAGTTTGCTCGGGGTAGTGGTGGTGGTGGTGTAAAAACACAGTCTAAAGGAATTTTTTAAAATAAACGTAACTTTTGGAATTTCTCTCGTTACCATGAAAAAGTATTGGAAATACATTTTCATTTACCCAAATCCCTAGTTTTTGCTAAGCAAAAAAAATGTCTAATGATTTAAGATGATTTTTAACTCTGCAAAATGGACACAATTTCAAAAATTTTCAACCAGCTTTAATGAGAATTGCTCCCCACACTGGGCCCAGTTGAAGATAACCAACCTGACCTGAAGGTGGAATTCACCAGCAATCCTTACTGCACACCTTCTGTTAGCATTTTCTGACAAAAAGTCTGCTATAAACTTGAGTTTCAGTTTTCAAGAAGTAAAGAAACCTGACCCTGGGCAAACATGCTCATAGTACTATAAGATGTACAGTGCTCTGCCTGTATGACACTGCTGTGCACTGATTAGATAGCCCAGCCCGGTGTGCCCCTGTATAGCTCTTTGAACAGAACTTAAGCACCAGATCCTACAAACAGGAACCCTAACTGATTTCTGAACTAACATCAATTTGGGACAGGGGTCATGTGTTCCTGTATATATACAGCACCAACCCTATGGGACCCTGATGCTGACTGGGGCTTGTGGGTGCTGCAGCTATATGCACATTTTAATAAAAGTGACTTAAATGTTGTATAATTTTCAGATCCCTGAAAATGGATTGGGTTTCTCTTCTCAAATCATGGGCATCTGCTAGTATACCAAGATCTTTTAGTCAGTAGCTTTTTTGCTATATTTTCTAATGCTAAATTGATAAAGGCTTTTCAATTCTATTTTGATTTGGGTTTAAAAATATAGTCAAAAGAAGTGTATAATTATTTGCTGCTTGAGCAAAATTAGGCCTTTTGGCCAAATGGTGCTCTTGATGCCAGCAGATCCAGTTTCCCACCCTATGAGGTCCAACTCAATGAGCACTGCCACAGGCCTGTAGGGAGGCGCTTTAATGCAACAATGATCTTTCATCTTGTGTCTTGAACCTGCAATCAGCTCTGCACCTATGTGGATCCAGATGCAGGGCTGGGGTGATCGTGTGTAAGGAAACAAATGACAAAGATTAACGAAAAGTCTAGAGGGAAGACCGTTATTAATGGCTGAAATCTTGGTTTGCTTTCACATACTGTGTGCACCAAAGCAATAAATGCATTAGATACCTGCAAAGCATGATTAAATCATTGTCAATTCCTAAGTCACTTAAACAATGTAAACCTCATAGCCAAGGAAATCAGCCCTGTCACAACTCATTTGTTACCATTCTTAGGAGCTCCAGAGACATCCAGTGATCAGGTGTTAATGGCCACACAGATTTTCCATTCATATAGCTAGGAGAAAATGTTTTCCTTGTCATGATTTTGAGAATAGTGTGTGCAGCTGGGCATGAATCAGCTTTTTAGATTATTTTTACATAACGTACTTCTTAACATCAGCTTGCTTGGAACTATATAGCTATGGGGAATTTAATGTTTCCCGTAGAGGGACAATGAATCTTTGCTGCAATGGCTTACCTCCTAGTTATAACACAGCAGCTGCTGCTTCAGTTTCCCTCTCAAATCGAGTTCATTTAGCCCTCTTTCCAGCATAAGGACAGTTCAACCACCAGCCAGAAGTCCACCTTAAAAAGAGAGTTATTTATCTCTACTCCCCTCTCGGGAGTATAACAGAGATACCCAGGTTCTCCTCTCAGGTTGGATCACTCTGGCTTTCTAGTCAGAGCATCACCCTTGACATGTGGTTCTTTACACAGCCCTGTCCCTTTAGGCCTCTCCCAGAGCTGCTGCCCCCCTTTCATCTGAAGAGTCCCAAGAACGGTTTTGTTCCCTTTATGAATTAAGGGATCTTACTTACATCTCTGCCTCCTTTCCTAGCACACCTTGTTCTCAGGCCTATGGTACCCATGATCCCGTGGAATTAGTCTCCAAAATCCCCTCTTCTAAGCTGAAATCAGTAACCATGCAGAACTGGACCATGCTTCTTAAAGGGCCAGTTCATCGTGGTACAAACTAAATGAAATTAACTAATATAATTAAGTGTTTTTAGCTTCAATCATGTAGTCAGTATTTAGTATGCTGTACTGATTTTATTTGTTTCTTAGCCACTGTGCTTGGCTCCCCAGAGAAATTCTTCAGTGGTTTAATGAGATTATCTCAGACTCTGAGAGGTCTGCAGTGACTATTACTCCAAAAGAATCACACTACTAGGTGAATGTTTTAGGTTAATGAAACTCAAAACAAACAGAACATGGGGCTTGGGGGAAAAGAGAAAGGGAAGGACATATTTTATTATGTATTGTCATTCTACAATGATATTTTCTTCGCCCTTCTAAGGCACTAATGCTTATTACCTGTTTTATACTGTTGGCATGGCTATGTCAGACATTCAAAACCAAACTATTTTTCCCCTTAAAATATTTTTTTTTGCAGTCAAACACAATAAGATTAAGCAGAGAATGGAGTTAAAAATATAAGGCCAGATCCTAAATTGGCATAATCAGAAAATCAGCTGATGTAAATGGGAGTTAATTCAGTAAAACGCTTGTAGGGGCTACTTCCAATAATCAACTCCATCTTGAATGATAACTTTAAAATATTTTCAGATCTGGACAAATACTGCAAGAAATTTCCTGCAAACATTTGGCTGAGGTTTGAAATGAATTAGTTTTGGCCACTTACAAAAGTGGCTAAAACTTACGAAAGTTTTAGCATTTGTTTTCCAGAAACATTTGAATTATTTAGTTTGATTGGCTGATGAGATTGTCCAACAAACAGTGAAGACAAAAAATGAACAAACAAAAACCAGACTGTTCCAACCACACTGCTAAATATACTAAGGCCTGGTCCACACTATGAGTTTATCTCGAATTTAGCAGCATTAAACCGAATTAACTCTGCACCCGTCCACACAATGAAGCCCTTTGCTTCGATATAAGGGGCTCTTAATATTGATATTTGTACTCGTCCCTGCCGAGGGGAGTAGTGCTGAAATCAGTATTGCCATTTTGAATTAGGGTTAGGGTGGCTGCAATTCGACAGTATTGGCCTCCGGGAGCTATCCCACAGTGCACCATTGTGACCGCTCTGGACAGCAAACTGAACTCAGATGCACTGGCCAGGTAGACAGGAAAAGTCCTGATAACTTTTGAATTTCATTTCCTGTTTACCCAGTGTGGAGAGCTGATCAGCACAGGTGACCATGCAGTCCCAGAATCAAAAAAGAGCCCAGCATGGACCATACAGGAGATACTGAATCTGATCTCTGTGTGGGGAGATGAATCTGTTCTATCAGAACTCCGTTCCAATAGACGAAATGCCAAAACATTTGAAAAAAAAATCTCCAAGGCTATGATGGACAGAGGCCACAACAGGGACTCAGCACAGTGCTGAGTGAAACTTAAGGAGCTGAGACAAGCATACCAGAAAGCCAAAGAATCAAATGGATGCTCACAGAGGGAGAGGTGACTGATGACTGTAGATATCCCACAGTTCCTGCGCTCTCTGAAAAACCATTTGAATTCTGGGCTGAGCTCCTAAAGTCTGAAGGGTCAAAAACATTGTCGTGAGTGGTTCAGAGTATATGTCATCAGCCCCATGAAAGCAAAGGGAAAAAAATCATTTCTTGCCTTTTTTCAATGTCACCGTATGTCTACTGGATGCTGCTGGCAGACGTGGTGCTGCAGCACTACACAGCAGCATCTCTTTCCCTTGCCTTGCAGACGGCAGACGGTACAAGTAGGACTGTATCCGTCATCATCATCGTCCCATGGGTGCTCCTGGCTGGCCTCAGTGAGGTCGGCTGGGGGGCACCTGGGCAAAAATGGGAATGACTCCAGGTCATTCTCTTCTTTAAGTTTTGTCTAATGGAGATTCAGTCCTGCCTGGAATATCATGGCCTGGAGGCTTCTGCCTCAGGCTGCTCTCCAGTCAGTCACCAGCAGGCACGTGCCCTACCCCGCCTACCCCTTGCTACCAGGGCTCACAATCAGATACTTAGACCTCTACATTTTGCTGCAAATAAAAAAATTAAGCTGCCATTTAGAACTGTCCCCCAACATACATATCCTGGGACATTTTGTATTTTACCAGTGTCAACCAAAGGCCCACACACAAATGGAGATTCAGTCCTGCCTGTGCTTCTATCCTAGTGCTTGTCACAGATTCCCATTTTTCAGCTATAGGCTGAGCAAGTGCAGAATGGTGGTTCACTCTACTTCGCTGTAAGCCAACCGCCCTCCCCCCCCCTTTGATCTCTGCTTGCAGAGGCAATAAAGTCAGTGTTGTTTCTTATTCATGCATTCTTTATTACTTCATCACACAAATGGGGGATAACTGCCACGGTAGCCCAGGAGGGGGGGGAGGAGGGAAGCAACGGGTGGGGTTGTTGCAGGGGCACCCCCTAGAATGGCTGCAGCTCATCATTTCTGCGGGATGTCTGGGGCTCTGACCCAGAGCGGCCGTTTGCCTCTCTGGTTCTTTAGTAGGCTTGCCTGATATTCTAGGCAGGACTGACTCTCCATTAGACAAAACTTAAAGAAGAATGACCTGGGGAGTCATTCCCATTTTTGTCCAGGTGCGCCCCGACTGACCTCACCGAGGCCGGCCAGGAGCACCCATGACAGCAGCAGACGGTACAGTATGACTGGTAACCGTCTTTGTCAACTTGCAAACCAAAAGACGGTATGGTAGAGCTGGTAACCGTCTTTGCTAACTTGCAAAGGCAAAGGGATGCTGCTGTGTAGTGCTGCAGTACCGCATCTGTCAGCAGCATCCAGTAGACATATGGTGACAGTGAAAAAAGGCTGAATGGGCTCCCTGGTTGCCGTGCTATGGCGTCTGCCTGGGCATTCCAGGGAAAAGGGCGTGAAATGATTGTCTGCCATTGCTTTCATGGAGGGAGGATTGACTGAAAAGATTTACCCATAACCACCCGTGACAAATTTTTGGCCCCCATCAGGCATTGGGATCTCAACCCAGAATTCCAATGGGCGGAACGGCAGGAACTATGGGATAGCTACCCACAGTGCAACGCTCCGGAAGTCAACACTAGCCTCGGTACATGGATGCACACCGCCGAATTAATGTGCTTAGTATGGCCGTTTGCCCCCAACTTCATACATTCTGTTTCCAAAAATCAGTTTCTGTAAAATTGGAATAGTTCTGTAGTGTAGATATACCCTAAGGGTGAAATTTATTAAATAAAGCAATAGGTTTTTAACCACACAATCTCTCCATGTTACCAGCATGATCATGATTATAGGACACATGACCATGTGTTTCAGTCTGCCCTAGAAAGGCAGGAAATGGAGTGGGTATCAGTAGAATCACACCTGAGCCTCTCGCATTGATGGATCCTTGAGGCCAGAAGTGTTCTAAAGCTATTTAAAATAGCATCCTTCCACAGACTAGTTTTGTCACATATGGCACAGCGTAATAGCTTAATAACAATCCAGAAGGCCTGAGTTTGGATCACTGAACAGTTTCCATGGCAGCATTTCAGAAAAAGTTTCCCAGGAAATGCCTGACTGTATTGAAGTGGAACAAAATCAGTATTAGGCTTTGGATTCACACAGTATAAATGCTAAATGCATTGTTTAACCTGATGTTGCACAATTAACTAGGAGTTTTCAAATCACCACATTTTCTCATAAGCCACTGGAACCCAATACCACACCTAGAAAGAGCAGTAGTCCATCCTGGGAGGGTGCCTGGGCTTCACCTAGGCTATCCCTGAAATTTGTTTCTAGTGGAGAAGGCATTAAAGAGTCTGTGTGATTTTGCATGTGAGTGTCACAGGAGATTAACATTAGCTAGCCAAGTCTGCATGGTTAGACATGGAAAGTGCTCCAACACTTTGCGAATCCATTTGGAAGGAGGAGGATAGCCTGAAGTGGATGTCTGGTCCCTCTGCAGTGAGGTCTGTCTTTTAGTACAAGAGGACGTATTGTATCCAGATCCACATCTTCTTGCAACATGATTATATTTAAATCCACATTTCATTAAGGCCTTGACTCACTGAAGTCAAACTAGAGACTGGAAAGCAACTGTTCATTAGCCCTTCTATCCTGCTGTGTCAGCTAGCGAAGGACAGACGCTGTGAAGCAGGTAACAGCTCTGGAACGAAGTCAGCGTTGCTGCTCACGGTCTCATTCTACAGATCCAATGACAGCCTTTGTTTGCACGATGCTACTCCCAGCAATGTCAGTGCTGAGGGTAGAATTGAGCCATTACATTTTTACTCCTTTAATTTAGTTGCAGAGTGATATTACGTTCTGCCCCCAAAAGGCCAGATTCTCCTCAGACCTGCACAGGAGTAAAATAACCCTATAGAAGTCAATAAAGTTATGTGGATGTAAAACTAGTATGAAAAGCAGAATCAGGCTCAGTGTCTACTGGAAGCAGAAGGCTGGGCTTGATCCTGCTCTTATTGTGTCCTAGGAATACAAGACTGTCACTCCTCCCTGTTCCCCTACCAGAATCAAGGCCATTTGAATTAAGTTCCAGGACAGTTTTGGAGATACTTTTATTACTGCCACTCAACACCCCATGTTAGGTTCTATGATACATATTGAATACCAGCTGGAGTTTAACTCTAAGTGACGTACTGAGTCATAGCCTTTAGTTTGTGAGGGAGTTGATCTGAAGATCCTTTGGCTCTTAACATTTGTTGACACCTGGCACTGTTGGCTCTAAAGTGATTCCTAGGGTTTCTCAGATGGCAACAGAACAAATGGCTGGTCAAACATATCAATCTACTGTCCAAGGAAGTTCCAGAGAGCATCTTAGGGATCAGTAACCCTAAGGGGAGACCATCCATCTGCTGAAGATTGCATCCCATGTAGACTTTAGCTTGAGGACCAGAAAGCATTAATGCAGGGGTTCTCAAACTGGGTGTTGGGACCCCCCAGGGGGTCACGAGGTTATTACATGGGGAGTCATGAGTTGTCAGCCTCCACCCTAAACCCCACTTTTCCTCCAGTATTTATAATGGTGTTAAATATATTAAAAAGTATTTATAATTTATGGGGGAAGGGGGAGGGGGTTGCACTGAAGGGCTTGCTATGTGAAAGGGGTCACCAGTACAAGTTTGAGAACCACTTTATTAATGTACACAAGTGTATTTAATCTTCAGGAGTCCTAAACTTCTCCAACCAATGCAGCATTTAGAATTAGAGCCAAGGTTCCTTTAACAGGGGATGTCAATTCAGGACAGGTCATACTCATCATTCAAAGCATGTGAGAGGGCCACTGGCTGTTAAAGAGCATCCTCTGCAAACTTTGTTTATTTTCATCTGGTGTGCAGTGTGTGAGCGCCAAAGTGAGCCGACAATGGGGATCTGGTTTCACACCTTTAGGGTGACGAATCAGAGGGGAACAGTTTGAGTGTCTGGTAACAAAGAACTCAGGAAGAATGCACTTGGGGAGACCTGTTGACAGCAAGGGCAGTTGGTATCAATCTACAAAGCATAATGAGGCTGATGAGAGCCAGGGTGAGACTTTATGCTCATGGGCAGGCTACTGGTGTCAGGGACTAGACCCATAGCTGCACCGCACAAAGAGGCCAAAGTTCTAGGGCAGGTGGTGACATAACACCTTCCTGTTCTGGGTGGACCCCCAAGTGTCAGAGCCAGATCCTTAGCCGCTGTAATGTGGCGTAACTTCGCTGCCTTCAATGGAGTTCTATTGATTTATAATAACTGAAGGTCTGGCCCATTACATTTAAACTCTGCTCCATTACTGGCAACCCTATAGTGCCTTTATCTTCAGGAAGCCTAAACATGGGGTGGTTGTGGTTAATGATTTTATGGGGATGATCATGTGAAGCACCACATCTGAAAGCCACATGATAGGCTCATGTAGATAAAAGCTGATGGATGAGGGGTAGGGGAAGGACCACATCGATCATGGCCCCATAGGATTATGATACCATCCTCTACCCAGGGAATGCAGCAGAGAATCCTGTGGCACCTTATAGACTAACAGAGGTTTTGGAGCGTGAGCTTTCATGGGTGAATACCCACTTCGTCAGACGCAGGTAGTGGAAATTTCCAGGGGCAGGTATATATATGCTAGCAAGCAAGCTAGAGATAACGAGGTTAGTTCAGTCAGTCTGGTGGCACCTACAACAAAAGACTGGGTGGAATGGCTTGCAATATACAGAACACAGTTTCTCCTCCCTTCGCCGTTCTCTCCACACCTTACTACTGCAGGGAACGGGCCTCACCCTCCTCTGGAGCTCCTTGGTGTCAAATTTGCAAATGAACTGAAGCTCAGCAGTTTCTCTTTGCAGTCTGGTCCTGAAGTTTTTTTGCGTGCAGGATAGCCACCTTAAGGTCTGCCTATAGTGTGACCAGGGAGGTTTTGAAGTGTCTGTCTCTACAGGTTTTTTTGTATATTGTTACCATTCCGGATATCCTGATTTGTGTCCATTTATCCTTTTCCTAGTGACTGTCCTTTGGGCCGATGACATAGCAGGGGCATTGCTGGCATTATGAGGGCTGTATATTACATTTGTGGACGTGCAGGAATGAACCAGTGATGGTGGGCTGATCTGGTTAGGTCTATGATGGTGTCGCTGGTGTAAGATAATTGTTGGGCAGAGTTGGCCCACGGAGGTTTTGTTGCATGGCACTATAGCAGACCTTAAGTTGATGCTATCCTGCAGCAAAAAAACTTCGGACCAGATGCAAAGAGAAACTGCTGAGCTTTCAGATTCATTTTGCAATTTAGACACCATCAGCTTCTGGACCTAAACAAAGACTGTTGAATGGCTTGCCAATTACAGAACCAGTTTTCTCCTCCCTGGTTTTCACCCCCTCTACTGCTAGAACGAGGCCTCACCCTCCCTGCTGAACTAACCTCGTTATCTCTAGCTTGCTTAGCTAGCATATATATACCTGCCCCTGGAAATTCCACTACCTGCGTCTGACGAAGTGGGTATTCACCCACGAAAGCTCACGCTCCAAAACCTCTGTTAGTCTATAAGGTGCCACAGGATTCTCTGCTGCTTTCACAGATCCAGACTAACACGGCTACCCCTCTGATACTTGTACCCATGGAATGTTTCCCCTCTCCCACTGTGGGGAGAGCAGGGTTGTGGTGGAGGTAGTTGGTGGGCTACTCATTGTGCAGAGTCACTTCTTCCTTGTGCTCCTCCAACCCCATGTTTGAGACATACGTGTCTCCCCATATGTGCTCATCTCCCCCAAGACACCCACTCTATGAGTACACGCCCCTGAGAGATCCGATTGCTCTCTCCTGCAGCATACAACCCACATCATGCTATAGAATGGACCAAATAAGCAGGTAAGATTTAAGGGGACTAGGTGGGTTGCAGCAGCTGGTAGGTAGGTGTCAATGGGGCAAGCAGGTGGATCTCAGCATCTGGATGTCAGAGTAGGCTGCTGACCATCCTTGGGGGCAGGTGGACTGTAGCAGTGAGAATAAAGGTGTGTTTCTTGATCTTGGGGTGAGCTATGTAGATCATGGTAGGTAGGTGCTTCCTGACCATGGGAGGGGGAGAGATGAATATGAATAAAGGTGGCTTATGAAGGGAGTTTCAATGCAATAGAAAAATAGCAACTCTTTGTTTACACAGCTGTTAGAGTACCCCACCAAAGTGGGTCAGGGTGAAAAGGTCAACACAGACAAATGTAAAACATTTAGTAGGGGAGGAAGGACTCAACCATTTCATTTAGTACATTTGCCTTATCTTATCTAAAACACTGATAGCCAAAGAGATGCAAGGATTATGGAAAAATGCAGATCAACCATTAACCCAGTGAACAGCTGCAGGGAATAAAAGCAAACAAGATACTATGGCAATTTAGCAGAAGGACATAATATTAAAAGATGACACAGTAAAGTATTTGTTGGATCCCCCTAGGAAACTGATTAGTGCTGGTCAGAATGTTATTAGTTATTGTTCTATTGTAGGTAGGGGCTGGTTGCCCAACATTTCCCATTGTAAGACCCTGCTTTCAGTTATTTATAGTTTTGTCAAACTTTCATTCTGAGTTATCCAGCTACCCAAATGGTTAATTGTGTTGGAAAATTTCAGCTAAAATGATTCAGCTGTTTCTGAGAGCGTAGCTAGGAAAAATGTTTTGCCAATAAAGAGTTCTGAAGACTTCTTTTTTGGAACATCTCCAGTGGCCCCTCTTTGTAGCAGGGACTTTAAATTTGACAGAGGGTGACCTTTGTATCAGGGATAAGCCTTTTGCCTTCCCTGTGAAGAGTTGCTCAAGTCATAAGCCGGTGGGGGTGGGGGTGGGGGTG
>NC_133777.1:25786251-25970014 GCF_003597395.2 Chelonoidis abingdonii
AGGAATACTGCAGCTTGCACATGCTCAGTAGAGACTTACATTTTAACATTGAATTCCCTGGAGATTCCCTGCACTGGGCATGTTTCAGCCTGGGGCTGAACAGGACTTTCTTTGAGATTGCAACTAAGACTGCTGTGGGCTCTTCTGGCTCCAGATTCAGACACCTGAAGTGAGAACAGGGAGCCTGTCTTTCAAGGTTCCTGGGCACCCACAGTGTGAAGGAGGAAGCTGTCCAGTTCAAATGAAGAGTGGACAAGAGCCAGACCAAAGAGGTTGGGGAAGAGAAGACTGGTACTGACTCAGCAAGGAGACTGGGATGAGAAACCTGAGGAGTGGAGACAAGGATAATGGGACTGGGACAGGGATCCAGGATATGGACAAAAATTTGGAGCGAGAGGGGACAGAAAAGTCTGTGCCCATTAGAGAACACTCCCTTCCAGGGCCTGGAATGGAACCAAGATTCTCCCCATTCTTCTTCAGCCAGCAAATAACTGTGAAACCCACTAGCAAAGTTGCAGGTCCACCTACAAGATAACCTACTATTGCTATCAGTCACACAGTTAGCACAAATAGCAGAGGTCTGTGTGGTGATCTAAAGGTTCCAGCCCTGCTGATGACCCATGTAGGGGTTGGTATGACGACATAGTGGAATTTATTTTTTCATTTTTCTTTAAAAAAAAGCTATAAAATTATGTACAAAGCAACATTAAAAGATTAAGACTGAAGAGTCAGGTATTCAAAGTTAGGAAATGCTAGAATTAAGGCTACCCAGGCAACCTTAATTCAGCCCCTTTGTGAGCATGCATTATAAAACTGTCTTTAATTACATGTTCACAATTCCTGCTCCTTCCCCTTTCCTGCCACTGGACTGCCTACCTTGTTCAGAGCCCAGGATGTACCTGCTCTAGGGATGAATCCTGGTTGTATAGTGAAGAAGTCTGTTGTCAGTAGGACCCCTGTCTCAGTTGTTGAAGTTGGAAGGTGTGCAGTGACTGAGACAAGGGATTGCAGGAAGATAAAGGATGGCCTCGTGGTTAAAGAAATTGAATCCTGTCCTGAAGACTTGGACTCTACCTCAGACTCTGTGTGATGCTGGGCAAGTCACTTCAACCCAGCTTTTCACAAATGGTCACTAGCTATGTGTTCCTCATTTTCTGGGGACCTGACTTGATAACCTGGAGTCTGATTTGCACAAGAGCTGAGCTCTCACAGCAGCAATTGAAGCCAACAGGAGCTGTGTTTGCATATACATTAAGTGCTATATAATGGTAATTTCTCTGAAAAAAAAAAGTCAGGTCCAAGGCACTCAAAATTAATAGATACCTTTGACCTCTGTGCTTCAGATCCCCATCTGTGAAGTGAGGATATAGCCACCCCTTCACCTCACAGGGACACTGAAAATAAAATACTGTTTGTGATGCCTTCTGACACTGCAGTGATGAACAACACTAAGAAAATCCCAAAAGAAAAATTAATAATTCTGTCTTCAGAGCTGGGTTTGAATAGCGTGCAGTAAACAAGGCCTAGGGCCACCCACCCATTGAAAAATGGATAAAACAAATCTTGAATAGTTTTCATTAAGTGAACATCATAGGTGCTGACTCTGTGGGTTCTCAGGGGCTGGAGCATCCACAGAAAAAAAATAATGGATGGTCAGCACCCCATCAGCCACAGTTGTTCAGTGGCACCGCTACCTATCAGCTGTTTGGCAGCGCCCCGATGAGCTAAGCAGCAAACAGCTGTTTGGCAGCTTGGGGATAGGCTTGGAGAAGGGCAGAGAGCAGTGAGAGCGAGTGGGCAGGGGCCTCGTGGGCAGGGGCAGGAAGAGGCAGAGTGAGGGTGAAGCCTTGGGAGCGGAGCAAGGTTGGAACACCCCTGGGGAAAACTAGAAGTCGGCACCTATGGTGATCATCATCCGTCTTAGGTTTTAAGCAAGGCAGAGGTGTGGTGGGCTAACTGGAGATGATCATAAGGTTTATGCACAAGAAAGCTGAATTATGATGACACAGGTAGTGTCCTTGTGTTAAGTACATAGAGAGGTTGGCTGGGATGAAGTAGGACAAAGGCAAGGAAAAAAGGCTTATGGGTTCATGTGGGAGGCTATCAGATCACTTACGGGAACTTTGGCTTTGGAGAGGATCCCATGGAAGCAGTAAAGAGGAGTCCAAGTCTGGAGAATCCACATGATGAATTATTAAGGGAGCTGGGCTGAAGACATAGAAGGTTTTTCAGTGAGCTAATGGAAGTGCTTAGTGTTCTGAGGAGGACTAAGATGAAGGAGACTGCTTCCCCCGAAGGACTGAAATGTGTCTATGTGAGGGGACACACTCCACAAGGGGAGAGGGGCACAGCTGTCTCTCACACAGCATAACCAACCTATACAGAATAGGGTACTACAACAAAAGATGGAAGAGCAAGAGGCTGGTTAAAATAATATTAAGCAGAAAAGGGAAGGCATGCTGGGTTAAACAATCTTATGCTGTCACTAAAGTTAATACATAAATATTCCTGCAATGTCCTCAGAAGCTGGAGAGTATTTATTATACAGCACTGGCATTAGCGGAGGTAGTAGGGAAAAGGACTTGCCCACATCATCATCTGGAACATAGGCATGCACACAGTTTGGTATATGTGTGGACTAATGCTGCCCTGATTTACCCCTGGGCAATCCAGTGATTTATGGAGCTTTCGCCTATTCTGCTGAATGCCTTTCATGCATGGATCTCAAACTGCATTACAACTATTAAGGGACGAGTTCTCTTAGCCCTTCAGTGGCTGCAGGCCAAAGTATAGCAGAACCCTGTAGCAACACTACATGGGAAAGGCTAGGAAACAGAAGCTATCAGTTGAGACCCTTCAGCACTCAGTGTGCACTGGAGCTGGGCTCTGTGGTGGTTGCTCATTGGGAATGTGGCCACTATTACAATCCATGGGCAGGCATGGTAGCCTGGGATTGGCAGGTGCACTGAACTCCGCCTCTGGCTTGTCCTCCTCAGCCATTGTGCTGGTTTCTCATAAAAAGCCTTTCATACAGGCTTGGTGTATGGGCAAAACCAAGGTTTCAAGCTAATGAGTTAAGCTTCACATCACCCACATCCAGATACTTATACCGAGGCACAGAGCCCAGTAACCTGTGACTTATCCAAGGTCCCTGCATGGCCATGGTAGAGATGAGAAGAGATGCCAGGGGTCCTGGATCCCAGCCCCTGCTGCTTCCATCACACTACATTCCCCCATTCTGCTCCAACCCCAGAACTTACAATAAAAAGCAGGGATAATTGAGTATTCTAGAAGGTAAAAGCCCAGCGTCTGAAGAGCAGAAATCAGCAACAGTGATGGGAGACAGGGTGAAAAACTAACTTGAATCAGAAGAGTTTCAGCCCTCTGACCATTGCCTTGTGCAGAATTGTCATTTAAAAGCTTTGACACAAGTCTTTCAAGGGAATTCTGAGATGCATCTGACAGTGAGCACCCACTTCAGATATCACCCTAGCCATCTGCTGCCCCTTATGTCAGTAACCTCTCATCCCTACCACAGATTCTTCGAAGTTAGTCAGCACTAAGAATATTCCATGTTGTATGGAATCTGAGAAAACCAGGACCTGGAACTAACACGAAGCTTGCAACCCATCACTTTGATCTTTATAGGCCAGATTCTGATACCCTTACTCACAATGAGAAGCGCAATCGGTAGAGCTGTTCACTGAATAAAGTACTACTAAGTCTAAGTGAAGGGATAAAAATCTCATTGTCACATCTCATCTCTCTCACCCTTCATCCTATCTATTTAGACTAAACTCCATGGAGTAGGGATGGCCTTACTATGTGTTTGTACAGTACCCGGCACAATAAAGCCCTGATCTTGATTGGACACTACTGTAATACAATCAATGCCAGTGATAATGAAACGTTGATAACTTTCATTTCTCTCTAGACATGCATGGGACATTTGTAATCCTGCTGCCTCTCAGCCTGATCCTGATGATTTTTGGAGGAATGACTGGATTTATCAGTATTCTTGCCAGGGCCTACCTGCTGCTTCTAATGACGGGATGGCTTTTTCTTTTTGGAGGTATTGTACTGAGTCCTATTTGTTGTTAATGATGAGACTAAGGGTGACAGCTTAGAACTGTAGCACTTCAGCTACCAGAGGGTAAAGAGACAATGAGAACAGAACCAGCCAAGTGTCTGCTTTCAGACTGAGTGCCAGCGTTTATTCACTTCATGTGCTTTCTCATTCATCTCCTTGCAGACTGAAAAGCTAGTAATGTGGATTTTGAGGGAATCAGCTGACATTTACAAGGAGGAATAGCAGAAAGTTACATGTAGTTGTGTCTCATGGAGGATTGAGAGACATCTTGAACACAATATCTTCATCCTTGAAAGGTTAAATACTCTTTCAGCAAATGTTATGTCAATTTTTTCTCTTCTAGAGACAAGATTTTTATTTTAAATCTTAGTAGAATGCAAGTGGCTTTGGAATTTATGAAACTTGGCATTATACAGCTTTGAACTGTAGTGAGTTAAGGCTTGATCTTAAGCTCAAGGGAAGAAACAACCAACCAAAAACAGCCATCAGTGGGAAGATTTCCATTGACTTCAATGGACTCCGTATCAGGCCTGTAAATTGGGGCTTATGTGGTCTGTCCAACCATTTCATTTATTTTATCCTTACTATTTGCTTTGAGCTAGGAAGCTACTACCCAGCCCTGTGAGGTACCAAATGCCCTCAATTCTCTGCTCAGCACCGTGCATGAATGGCTCCAGTTAATACAAATAGCATTAACAGCAACAGGTTCAAGGCTTCAGGTGTCCCCATCAGTACTCTAGGGAGAGTGTTTTTACTTAGGAGCAGGAAGGTGAGGATTCCTGGAGCTGGATTTATAATTGCCCCCTCTCCTATTGTAAGGATTTTGATTGGATGGAATCAAAAAGCAGCAAGCCAGATTGTGACCCAGTGTGAATGAGTATCAAAGCCACTTCTAATCCCCTCTAACATTTTCATGATCAAACTGCAAGCTAACTAAAATGGACTGCCCTGCACTGTCTTCACTTACGGAAGCCTCCCACTACCCACTTCTACACTGGCTCTTTTAAGGAAAGCTATCATTGCCCTAGCACACGTGCAGCTTCATCAGCACCAGCAATGGTGGAAGAACCACTGTAGACAGGCCACTGTAAGTTCTCAAACCACCATGTCATCTACACGTGCTTGGAGCATCCCAAAGCATCATGTCCTTAGCAATGGCTTGCAGTGTAAGGCTCTGATTTTCAGAGATGCCAAGCACCAGGGCCCATTCTGCTGGAAGGTGAGGCCATCACAAGGAGAGACAGACATTCCTTCCTGATAGTTGCACCCACTTTTAACTTGTCTTCATTTTGGCCAGTTTATATTTCCCCATGATACTAAAGTAAACTCTGCCAGTAGGGGGTTTGGGATCATACAACATATATGGTAATAAGTAGTAGAATTCCCATCACCATATTTAGAGTTTCCAGTGTCTAATCCTGCTCCATGCTAGCATGTGTGGAAAGCAGAGTGTACGCAGATGAAGCTCCCACTCTTCTCCTAACAGTACACATTCACTCTGGAGAGGTTCTAAACTCCTTTCTGGGATTTGCCTTTATTGTTAAAAAAACAAGCCTCAGACTAAGATTTCTTCCAAAGTTGGTCCTATAGTTTTCTATTGCAATTTTCTATTTCTGCAGCTGCTCACAGACAGACAATCCCCTGTATAAATCTGGATTTAATCTAATTGCTAATAGGACCCATGTGGTCTGGGTGACGCTGAGTAAGAGTAATTGAGTCTGTTCAGGGTCCTAGCACCCAACATCAGCATGAGTCAGCAAAACAACTCTGCATTTCTGCCCAGATGTCTGGAACCTGATATCCTGTTACAGTGACACAAACATTTTGAGAGGCTCAGATGGCAAGAGTTGAGATATGCAGGCCAGGATGCTCTGACATCTAATCTAATATAAAAATGTCTAATTGATCTCCATAATACCTGCATACAATCAGTGTTTTACAGTGGTGCTCACTATGGAATCTGAGCAGCAAGCCAAAGCAAAATTTAAAGCAGAATCTCTTGAATGAGGAGTGTAATCCTTTATTTTATCAACCTCCAGTACAATTTTGATCCCTACTTTCTAGTCCTACTTCTTTCCAGGGAATTTGCGACAGGCATGACGTTAGCTCTGGCATTGTTCCCACCGTGCTAACTGCATACACACAAATCGGTGAATTCTCTCTTGGAAAAAGAGAAGAAACGTAGCAGCAGCTTTAATGCAGTGTTCTTCCATAACATACATTGCCCTGGTAAAGTAACAAAGCCTATAACTACTCGCCTTGCCCCACATTAGCATTAATAGCAATCTTCTATCCAAGTACCTCAAAGTGATATACAAGTTACTTAGGGCAAGACTTAACAATACTGATTAAATCTCACAGCACCTCTTCCACCAATAATATAAAAGCAAAATGGCTGGAAAGGGCCAGGTAAGCCTTTTTAATTCACTGCAGAACAACAACTTGACACACACACACACACACACACAAGCTTGACAACAGCCCTGTGTGGCAGGATTATAGGGAATATTTCACCTGTGACAAGAAATGCAGCCACCTCTGCAATGGTACTTGGTAACTGTTTTTAACAGTCCACAAGGATGCTAAACCCAAGTGTAGTGGAAGTTGGTGATTGCAAAATGATCACATATTGGTGTGCTCAGAACTTAGTAAAGGGTGAAGGCTTACGTTCTAAGCAGAAAATAGAGTTGAGGGACAGGGAATACATCCTAATAAAAGGAATAGCCAAGTGTACAGAATTTTGCCCCTACAACTCCGATGTTATGTGCTTTTGATACTTTATAACCAATTACCACTTGCTATTAAACACCACAAGAAGTTTCCCCCCAGTCAAACGGCTGCAATACATTGGTCATGCTAATGCCAACAATAAAACTTCAGTCTCATGCCCTCCCCGCCATCCCAGTGCTAGTGGGAGTCAGGAGTCCATCTTAGCCTAGATCGCTCTGCTGAAGGTTCTTGCAGAGCGCTACTCTACAGCAGCTGCTCCACATTTGCTTGTTACTTTCCCCCAAAATCAACGGTAACAACAGCAGCACGGTTCGCTCAACAGAAAAGTAGGCCAGAAATACACCTACCTGCTGAGCAGTTTCAGCAGGTGGCATGCTGCTGAAACCTGACCCACACCATGCTGCCTGGCACCCACCTCTGTCAGTCTGCCAAGTCCTGACCCTTTGGTCAGACTGAGCTTAGGAGGAACATCCAGGCTATCCCTGACAATGGCCTTTTCAGCAGGTCACTAGTCATGTCTGCATTATTAGGATCCAATTACACATGGGTCAGTGAATCAGAATATCCTGTTTCTAAAAGTGAAAGAGAAAGAGGACAAGAGCTGCTGGAAGCAAACACGCAACTATTGCAGGGCTTTAGGAAATCTGGGCAGAGTGAAGCGCACATCACTGTTTGCGCTTTCACAAGACCAGCTCATCATGCTAGCTCCTTGTTTCTGCAGCTGTTCAAGAAGCACCATTCAATAGAAGTGCATGAGAGAAATATCACAACCGATTTTGGGGATTGGGAAACCACTGAAGATAGTGTTAAGTGAAAAGCTAAGACACAGAAGATTTGTAATTTACAATGCAGTTTTTCCACTTGGGTTTGATTTGGCCCACTGACTGCTGTACTCAGAGCTCAGTTGAAAGGAAAATCTTGAGCCAGAACCTTAGCTGGTGTAAATGGCTGTAACTACAAATTTTTATGCTGCAGCTTAATGTAGCACAGTTTTATACAGAGTGCCACTTTATATTGTTCTACATTGTCAATCAATATAGAACAGCAGCTAAAGAGATACTAGGTTGCAGACACAAACATCAGGGCCTTTTCCTTACCAGCACAGTTTGTATGTTCCAAGTTCTGGAACAATTTAGCTTGCCATCTCTTAAATGCACCCACCGTGGTTAGAGACTATCAGAATCTAGCAGACCTTGCCCAAACCCCATGAAAATAATCCCCTTATCCTTATTTGGTAGTTTGTGTACAGGGGGAAGAGATTCACCCTCATGCCAAGGTCAAGTAAGGCCCATGCACTCCTTCAACCACAAGTATGAATGTGTTTTACCTCACTGATGTCCAGATGCATCTGTGCCTCAGTTTCCCACCAAAGAGGTCTTTCGCAGGCTGGTAGGGCAATTTGGCCTATAGTCAGACTAGATCTCTCATTCCTAGGCAAACAGGAACACAAACAAAACCATCACAAATCTTCTCTTTTAAGTGCTCCACAGATACCGTCAACATCTCTGGGCCATAGTCTTTAGTCACATAATTGCAGCCCTTTCAGGTGGCACAGCTGAGATGTAGAGGAGCCCACGTCCTTTTGCCTTTTTGTTCGTTAGCCTTGAGAGACTAAATAAAAAAGCATTCCTCAGTTCTAGGCTCCACATTTTCACTGGCGTATTCCCTACACTAGCTCACTTGCCAGCATCCTAGACCCTCTCACACATCCTCCATACAGTCCTTTCTAGGCTCTTCTGCCAGCAGGGAGACACACCAGCTCCAGGTCAACCCTTGCATCTGGAGAGCTTCCCAGGCTGCTGCTATTGTCCTCTCTGGATCTCTATCAGCTCTCTCCTGCCAGAGAGCTACTTCTAAGCACTCTGCAAACTCTAATTACCAGGGAATCATCCAGTGGGCTGTTCCTGCCACCTCTTTTCCACCCTTTATCCTGTTTCCTTCTTCCCAGCAGGCCTTGCTCCCTGCCCACAGTCACATGATCCAGGTGGAGAAGAGGCAGGCACAGATGAGAGCTGGGATGTTAAAGGCCCTGCCTACCCTATGACAGTGAGGGAAAAAGTGAGACTTCACTCATTCTAGCCTCATTCTAGCCATGTGCTCATTCTAGCCATGTGCACTAGGCTAGAATGGCCTCATTCTAGCCATGTGCACTAGGAGGAATTTCTCTATTTAACATCTGACTTGGTAACTCTTGATTGCTTTTCACCACCTAAGGGCCTCATCCTCCCCTATACAGGAGCAGGGGACAGGAAGCTCTGAGAATTTTAATTTACACTGCTCCCTAGGGTTCTTCCATCAGGGGAGTGGGATTAGGGTATCTCCCATCTCCGTGCAGAAAAGGCCTGGGGCTCCAGGCCCCAGATATCATGGATCTTAGCAATTGTCTGGAGAACAAGGCTATTTACATGGAGGCCCCACTGTCATAAATGGATAGGTAAGGTAAGGGTTAAGTTTCTTTTACCTGAAAAGGGTAACCGAACACCTGACCAGAGGACCAATCAGAGAACTGGATTGTTTAAAGTCAGGGGCGGGAATTTGTATACTCGGGGTCTTTGTTGTTTTCTTAGCTATGAGGAAACAAGTCTTCTTCTAATTCTCTCCTAATACTTCTTCTAAACATCTGTAAGTACCCAGGAACCGCAAAGTAATTCAGCTATGATGGTCTTTGGGGTGTATTTACCTGTATGTTAATTTGTTGTGCTGGTTTAATTGGGCTATCTTTTAAATCAGACTGTTTCTTTATATTTTCTTATAAGCAAGAGCCTGTATTGAGTTTCTTAATGCAAGATGATTGTTTTATATTTTCTTTCTTTTTTTCTATAAAGTTTTCTTGTTAAACCTTGTGAAAGTTCTTTTCCTAGGGAGGCAAAGGGAAAAGCCAGGCTGTGGGCTATTTTCCTATTTGGGTCCAGGGAAAGAGCAGACTACGGGGAAAGAGACGAAGAATTCTCTCTGTTCTCTGGTGGTTACAATTTTTCCCTCGTTCCTGGAGCAAGGGGGGTGGCAGAGCCCAGCTGTGGGTATTTTGCATCTCCATTGTCCTGAGGGAAGCAGAAAAGCTGGTTTCTTGGGTCACACAGGTTAGCCGCGAGGCAAGCCTGAGAAGGAGGGGGAAGGGGTTATTTTCCCTGCTTTTAGCATCCAAGGGATTGGGAATCTGGGTGTCCCACCAAGGGAGGGTTGGGAACACCAGAGGGAGGAAAGGGGGGATCAGGCCCCATAGATTAATTCCTGATCTGGTGGCAGCGAGAATATCCAAGCTGGTAGTGAGCTTGGGGGAGTTTCAGGTAAGCCCCCAAACTTTGGACGCAAAAGTCCAGATTTGGGACAGGACCAGACTGGTGGACCCTAAAGTCCAGGTCTGGGACTGGACGGCTAGATTACCACACCCACCCTTTGTCTAAACTCCACAGATGCATGATTCATTGCAAATGCAGGGGCAAGGATGCCCTGCTCACTGCTGCTGCTGGTGGGAGAGGGAGGCAAGCCAGCCCAGGAAAGTCAGGGAGTAGGAACTTTGAGAGTTTTCTCTTGGGGTTGTAGCAGGGAGACAATCTGGGAGGATCTGAGATGGCCTCCCTGCCCTCAGCCCTTTCTGCCCTCACTGGAACAGAAGCACCTGGGAGGGGCCTTGTACGGAGCTAGAGGAACATGCTGCAGAGGTGGAAATCTCCTTCTCCATGGGCAAAAGGTCCCCTCTGCATCTGCATGGGGAAAGCAGCATGAGGCTGATTCCACAGCAGGCTCTATACACTGCACCTAATTAAAGAGTTGTCCTGAGTGATCATGCCCCTCCTAACCAGCCTTATACTGCGATCTTTTCTTGAATTTAGATTTCACCACCCATCCTGCAGCAATTGACAAATTATGCAGCCACTCTTGAAAAATGTGGATGCTTATTTTGAGTGCCTTGATTTTTCTGGAGCCCAGATTAACATACCTACAGTCTGATTTTCTGGAAGTGGTGAGCAGTTCCAGTCCAGTCCAGGAACTGACAATAAGGCTCAAGAGACAAAGTAGGTGAGGCAGTATCTTTTATTGGACCAACTTCTGGTGGTGGAAGGTAAAAGCTTTCAAGCTACACAGAGCTCTTCTTCAGCTTGTGTCTTCCACCAAGAGAAGTTGGTTCAATACAAAAATATTACCTCACCTACCTCCTCTCTCTCATATCCTGGGACCAATTCTGCAAACAATAAAGCCCAAGGAGTTTTAAGCTGGGGACTCAACATTAGAAACCACACTCGAAAATTTTAGCCTAAATACAAGCAGCATCATTGAGCTGAAATGTATAAACCAGTTCTCTACTTGCACCAGGTGTAGACATTACAGCTGCGCAAAGTGTCTATAAAACACTCCCATTCGCACCCACTTTTCACATGAGTACACAACTATATAAGGTGCAAAGCAGTGGAGAATCAGGCCCATTATATAATATAATTTTGTAAGTTGGGCTGTATATGTTTTTGGTGTCTGAAACACACATGGTTAGATGTACATTGCAGGAAACATGCTGTTCTACATTTTGGTTAATCACTTAAGTGATACAGAGACCAAAACAAAACTAGAGACAAGAAACAAAAACAGGGCAGAAGACAGTCCTGCCTGTGTATACAGGGAGGGATGGGAAAAGAGATCTAGCAGAGCCCTAACCACACAGTTTTGACTCAGGTAAAGTGGACCCCAACACTATACTGTATTTGTGTTTCCTCTAGGCCTTGTTACGCTCACTGGGATCAGTGTCTACATTGCATACTCAGCGGCTGCCTTCAAGGAAGCTCTCTGCCTTTTGGGAAGGAACAATCTCTTGGAGGAAGTTGACATCAAGTTTGGCTGGTCTCTGGTGCTTGTGTGGGTCTCCTTCATTGCAGAGGTGCTGACTGGGGCAGCGTTCCTGCTGGCTGCCCGAGTGGTAGGCCTCAAACAGAGATGGGAGCAGAGGATCTGAAGCAGCAATGCAGCCTAAAGATAATGTGAAATCTAACAAGGTGAACTGACTGGATCAATGTGGCTGAGAAGAATGGCAAAACTTCTCCTGAGCGTACTATGCTGCTGAGCTAGCTCTTCTCTTAACCAGTGCGCAGTGCTCACTATGGCAACAGTTTATTGTTAAATGTTAATGAGGTGGCTTCGTTGTCTTTAAAAGAAAATAAATTATGTGTATTTACTGCTCCCTAGACAAGCCCAGAGACTGAGCTGTCCGCTTTTATTGCAGGACAGGTTTAGCACAACACAGCTTCTCCTCTTTCCTTTCTCCCATCAACTGCCCGTGACAGAGTGCCTCATGACTGCACAGGAGTCCTGTCTCCACAGCCCGCTTAATCCTGGGCCTCTGCTGAGACTCCTAACGAAGGTGCCAATTAGAGCTAGCTGTGATGGAAGCCTCTTTCCCTCAACAGCTGGCCTGAGTCCATCACTACATTTATTCTACATAGACTACTAAGCAGTCCTTAGGCATTGTGACCTTCATGTCTACTCTTATATAGATTCAATATAGCTGAAGATTGGTTAAGAAAGAGTGAGAAAGACAAAAAACACATGAATAATAAATATGTATATCCTAGCACAGTTTCACTGCACAGAATGAGATTCAGATTAGTGATCTAGCATGCCATTGACTTCAGAGCATTTGAAGGGTGACCTAAACCACCCAAATGACAATCTAGAGTACTCAGGCTTCCAGCGTGCTTGAGTGATATCCCAGGTACAGTAGTAGGAGTTGGTCTGAAGTGCAATTCAGTAAGTATCAATGATATTAACACTTTACTAACTACAGATTAGTAATTAATAATCTTTACTAATTACAGATTCTCTCTGTTCCCTTACATCTCACTTCAGACATGAGAGACCTTCATCTCGTATACCATAGCTATGATTCTGTTTTCTGACACACTTGCGTGTGCACACACAAAGCCCAAGAAACCTGTAAGCCAGGTCAGGTATTTCTAATTTCAAGGGAGTTCCTTCAGAACATAGCACTCACTCACATGGTAGATGATATTTACCCCTCACCATTTATTACACATTGCTAGTAGGATTCTTGAGATGCATGATTCTTGGGCTATATTAGTAGGAGCATTGCTAGCAGATCGAGGGAAGTGATTATTCCCCTCTATTTGGCACTGGTGAGGCCACACCTGGAGTATTGTGTCCAGTTAGGGTCCCCCTACTACAGAAGGACAAATTGGGGAGAGTCCAGCAGAGGGCAATGAAAATGATTAAGGGGCTGGGGCACATGACTTATGAGGAGAGGCTGAGGGAACTGGTGTTATGTAGTCTGCAGAAGAGTGATGGGGGATTCGATAGCAGCCTTGAACTACCTGAAGGGGGGTTCCAAAGAGGATGGATCTAGACTGTTCTAAGTGGTGGCAGATGACAGAACAAGTAGCAATGGTCTCAAGTTGCAGCGTGAAAGGTCAAGGTTGGATATTAGGAAACACTATTTCACTAGGAGGGTGGTGAAGCAGCACTGGAATGGGGTCCCTATGGAGGTGGTGGAATCTCCATCCTTAGAGGTTTTTAAGGCCCCGCTTGACAAAGCCCTGTCTGGGATGATTTAGTTGGTGTTGGTCCTGCTTTGAGCAGGGGATTGGACTAGGTTACCTCCTGAGGTCTCTTCCAACCCTAATATTCTATGATTCTCTGATACTTTAACATTGTAAATGACTTTGTTCTCCAACGTGTTTTTATGTCTGGATTTGTAATGTCAATGGGAACTCTTATGCATTGTGGTAGGATGTATTTAACTTGTGCAAAATCATACATACAGCTCAGCTGAAATTTATCTTATGTGTTGAGTACTTGTTTTTTGTATCCTGGCCAATAATGCCTAATAGAGGGCCTGATCCAGTGCCATTAACCCTCAAACTCCCAATGACTCCAGTGGGCTTTGGATCAAGCTCATATCGAGTCTCATGCTCCACTATATTCCTGTTACAGATGTGTGTTCCTTTATGACTTCAATGTAGTGATCCAGATGAAATGGACACATGGAAAACCATTCTGAAATAAGGAGACTGTGCAAATCTAGCACAGGACTGAGAGTCAGGATGCTGTGGTCAAGTCTCAGAGGTGCCCCTGATGTGCAATGGGACCGCAGGCAAGTCCCTTTACCTCTCTGCACCATAGTTCCTCCATTACTGAAAATGGGGATAACTGTTCTCGCCTGCTTCTGTTAAATGTTATAGCAATTCATTATTTGTTGTATTCAAAAACTGCATCATTAGTGATACTGTAGCACCTAGAGACCCCAGCTGAGAACAGAGTCCAATTATGCCAGGTGCTGTATGGACAGAGAGAGAGAGAGAGAGAGGCCTTGCTCCAAAGAACCAGCCCTGTAAACAGGCTTAGGCAGGAAAGAAGGGAATTTAATGGAGTAGGAATAAAGAGATTAAGTGATTTTCCCAAAGCCACATAGGAACTCTGTGGCAAAGCCAGAAATCAAACCAGATCTTCTGATTCCTAGTCCAATGCCTTACCCACAAAACCCTCTCCCTCCTTTTCATCAGGATGAAATACTGGTAGGATTTTTTAAAGCTCCTCAGTGATTTAGGAGCACAAGTCCTATGGACAGTCAATCAGACTTGAGATCCAAGGTCACTTTGGTGCTTTGGAAGGTCTCACCCCACTACATTCCAGTGTTATTGTATTTTCAACATGTTGCCGTGCACTTGAATTAGGCAAGATACATTTCTGTCTGTGTACTATCAACATGCATCACTTGACCAGTGCAAAAATACAGTAACTGCTTTAAAATGGAAGTAGGGAAAATCCTTTATTACCAAACTTACACACACCTGAGTATGGTACTTTAAATTTTATGTGTTAGACTCAGCACCTGCGTATTAACAAAAATCTCTGTATGTGTGAGATCATTATTTAATGCTGTGCCAAAATTTGTATGATGTAACTCTAAATGTTTGTTACTTATAAATGTACTGTAAGCAGCAGCTTCCTGCTGATCTCTGAATATTTATTACTGCTACTTCATTAAAATGGGCCTGAGTTGTGATGAACCCCTTAAAATGACATTTCACAGCTACGCATGATTTCCAAAAGCACAGGAGAACTAAGATGTATGTTCTCCATAAGGAATGAGACAGCTTTCTGTGCAGAGTTATTATGCAATTGATATGATATGCTTTCAAAGTGCCTCTATAAAATATCTGAATTGTAGCTGCACAAAGTTTTTATAAATATAAAATATATACGTTCATATAAAGGAACTGGAGTGGTCTGAACTAAGTACAAAACAACTGAATTTGTCACCATAAATCACTAATGGATTATGTTTCTGTGTCTTCTAGGAGCTTTAAAAATCTTCCCTTAATTCCTTATTAGAACTTTCTGCACTATCTGGATGTGATGGTGGCCCAGAGTTATTCTTCCTTGAGAGTTTATGAAAAATCCTTAAAATTTTCTGAAATAATTTCCCACGTGCAGCATTCAAAAATTCACATATACCTAGAGAGAGATTGGGTGGAACAGTCCATGGAAATTAAGGGTCCTCAGCACCTTGTTGGGTTAGGCTCAGAGAGAGGAAATAGTGTGGAGGCAGCTTTATAAAGGCTGACAAATGTGACCATCATGGTTCTTTCTGCTAGCAAGATTAATACCTGTTTGATATCCAGTAGTTTGCTGTGCTTCCCCACAATGCACAATGTGTTACTGAGCCTGGCAGAGTGACTTGTCCCATTAACCCCTGCTGACATGTAAACATGCTTAGGTAAAATGGCCATGGTTAAAAAGAAGGAAAAAGGCAAACTGACATACTTGGGGCACATGAGAAAAAGGACCCTTGGCCAGGTCAGAGGCCAGAAGCCAGAGCCAGGCAGTGTGCAGCACTGGCTGCTTGCAGATGCTAATAGCTACCTGGGTGGCAGCAGCTGTGGAGGGCAGGGCCCAGGAGTCCAGGCCAGAGTCGGTCAGAACCGGCTGCTGTTGGTAGCCCCAGACCTCCCACCCCATCCTGGCCAGTGTGTCCTGGCGGGCGGGGACACGGGCCAGGGGCTGCTCTCAGGCCCCCCGAACCCTTGCCTAGGTTTACTCTTGTGCTGCTGCTGGAGCTGGGCACCCAGCCAGCAGCCGCTGCTCTCTCCACTCTGCCTTCAGAGCCGGGTGGCTGGAGAGTGGCACTGTGACAGGCTGGCTACAGGGTGGCTAAGGCAAATTTTGGGGTGGCTAGAGCCCCTGCAAGACCCCCTTTTGACAGGATACAAATAAGTGAAAACAATGCAATTAACATCCGATTAGTCTTCATGAAGTTAAAACACCAAATCTACACATACATTTAACAATCCCTTTGATTATACTAATGTGCAAGAGAATAGGCCTGGGGTTTTGGCATACACTGGTACCTGGACTGCCAGAGTCACAGTCACAATGGCAGAGATGATGGATCAACCTCCATGGGAAATGCTTTTGAAAGTAAAATGATGTTCATAGATTTATGCATACAACGTTCAGTGATATAGGGAAGTACTATGGGGAGCTGAGGCATGGAGTAGATTAAATAACTTGCCCAAGGTACCATAGAAAGTCTGTGGCATTAAATCCAGTGTCTCCCAGGTCCTGTACCAAGGCCCTGCTCACTAGGCCATCCCCGCTTCCCTCTCTAATCTCTTTCACTTATTTTAAACACTATCAAATACATTCTTTCATGCTCCAAGGATGGAAGGAGTTTTCCTAAAAAGTTCCCATCAGCTCCATGTCCTTGCACAGAATATTTGGCTCCACAGGAGAATTTATTTTTAAAGTTATTGAAAACAGGAAGCTATAAGGAAAATTCTGACAACTTTTACTGATGCTTTAGCCACCAGAAAAGCATTTACTCTAGATCCGAGCTCTCTTAAAACTGTATTTTATTCATTTTGGTAACAAAAAAAATGCTATATTGATTTTTTAAATTGCTGGAGTGGTTTTCTGTGTCATTTCTCTCTTCATCTTTTTGCATTCAATATTTCATCTAAGAGAATGGGAAAAAGTCTTCAAAACCTTTTTCTTGCACTGTACAATTGTTTTGCAAAAGAGGAACAGTGGTCTCTGCTGACATCTAGTGGCAAAATTATTTCACTGACTATACCTAAAGAGTTATTACATTTTATGAAAATACAGCACATTGTTACATAACCATTTAATTTTTCCATAAATTTTAAAGCCAGAAGAGACCATTGGAGTCATATATTCCTACATTCCCTGAAAAGCGCAGTCCAGAGAATTTCACCTAGTGATTGCCGCATTGAATCTAATAATAGGGCATATCTTCTAGAAACTTAAGAATCAGTGAAGTAATGGTAACTCATTAAAGCCATTTACTGTACTACGGTGATGTGTGCAACAGAAATTACATAGACTGATTAAATAAAATAAGATTTGATTAGCTCAGATTGAATTAGTTTTACATGAGTTTACATCAAAGCTGAAGCTAAGCCCCTCTCCCATAAAAAAACACCATTGAAGAGAGGCCTGCTGTGTGTGTTTGGAGAACGAGTTCCCCCTGCATTACCTCTACTCTCTGTGCAAGCACTGGTTCCTGTCCCCTGGGGCTGGGCCCAGCCCCCTACCCCAATGTCTCCTGGAATTGCGCCCTGGCACACAAAATCACAGTACCATTCAGCTTGGGCTTGGGCCAAAACTGAGTGAGTGGCATTGCAACCTGGAGCACTGGGTCACAGCACCATTTAAATATGGCCCAACTGCTCCTCCATCATGGAAGGGCAGCTGGGCCAAATCTGAGTGGTGCTGCGACCCTTTATGCCAGATTGAGAGGGCCATCAAACTAGGGTTGCTACCAGGCGTCCAGTTTTCGACTGGAATGGCCAGTTGAAAACAGACCCTGGCGGCTCTGGTCAGCACTGCTGACTGGGCCATTAGAAGTCCAGTCAGTGGCACAGCAGGGGCCCGGGGCTAAGGCAGGATCCCTGCCTGCCCTAGCTCCACGCGTCTCCCAGAAGTGGCCACCAAGTCCCTGTGTCCCCTAGGTGCATGGATGCTCTGTGAGCTGCCCCATGCCCTGAATGCTGGCTCCATAGCTCGCATTGGCCTGGGAGCCCTCATCCTCCCACACACTTTAAACCCTCATCTGCAGCCCCACCTTAGATCCTACACCCCTAGCCAGAGTCCTCACCTCCTCTCACACCCCCAACCCCCTTCTCCAGCTTGGTGAGAGTGAGTGAGAGTGGGGGAGAGCGAGTGATGGAGGGAGGGGGCATGGAGCGAGTGGAGGCGGGGCCTCAGAGAGGAGGCGGGGCAGGAGTGTTCAGTTTTGTGTGATTAGAAAGTTGGCAACCCCACCCCAAATTGAGCACACTGCAAACAGGGGAATTGGGGCAAATCACCGCACCCCACAGCTGGTCCTGAGCTTTGAACGCTAGGACCAAATACTGAGTTTGACTGACTTAGAACTGAGCAATAACTGAGTAGGACGGACACTGATATCTGTCCTACAGATTTTAGTGAGGGTTTGCAGGACAGAGAAGAGCATTTTAGTGTTTTCAGTGGCTGATTAAAACACCCTCTAGTGCAGTGGTCACCAATTGGTCAATCCTAGCGGGGCGGCTCTATGTTTTTTGCCTCCCCAAGCACGGCAGGCAGGCGGCTTTTGGCGGTGCACCTGTGGGCGGTCCGCTGGTCACGTGGTTTCGGTGCAATGCCTGTGGGAGGTCCGCCGGTGCCATGCCGTCGGCGTCCCCACCGCCGAATTGCCACCGAAGCCGTGGGACCGGTGGACCTCCTGCAGGGGCGCCACTGAAAGCTGCCTGCCTGCCACCCTCAGAGTGACTGGCAGGCCACCCCCTGGGGCTTGCTGCGCTGATGCCTGGAGCCACCCCTGAATCCTAGAGGCTCCTATGTTAGTGGTGCAGCATAGCTGCTGCTAAGGCAGGTTCCCTGCATACCCTGGCCCCACGCCACTCCTGGAAGTAGCCAGTGTGTCCCCGAGGGCAGGGGCAGAGGGCGGCAGGGGTCTCCCTCTGCGTGCTGCTTCTGCCTGCAAGCACCACTCCCACAGCTCCCATTGGCCAGAATGGGGAGCTGTGGTAAATGGAAACAGTGGACACATTGGCACCTTCCGGGAGCAGCGTGGGGCCAGGGTAGGCAGGGAGCCTGCCTTAGCAGCAGCCACGCTGTACCACCAACTGGGAGCTGCCGGATGTAAGTGCTGCCCGGCAGGAAGCCACACCCCAAGCCACCTCCTGGAACCAGCACCCTAAACCCCCTCCTGTACTCTGAACCCCCTCCTGCACCCTGAACCCCAGTCTTGACCCTCCCTCCCAGAGCCAGCACCCCTTACCCCCTCCTGCATCCCAAACACCCTGCCCCAGGCTCAGCCCACAGTCCCCTCTGACACTGAGAACCCTTGTCCCCAGCCCAGAGCCCGCACCCCCTCCCGAACCCCAACCCCCTACCGTAGCCCGGTGAAAGTGAGTGAAGGCGGGGGAGAGCCAGTGATGGAGAGTGGGAGGATGGAGTGAACAGGGGAGGGCTTTGGGGAAGGGGAGATCCTGGGCTTCCCTTAAATTAAAGAAGTGATCTTGGGCATAAAAAGGTTGGACACCATTGCTGTAGTGGTTGAAAGATTTCCTCTGACCAATTCAGAACAAAAGTTCTGGATTCTGTAAAACCTGGGCAATTTCAATTCAGTGCAATGAGACTTTCTTGGCATGTCAAGCTACACAATTGTTGCTGAACTAAGAGACAGACACCCCCAGGCATCTGTCAGAGAAAGATGTGATCTGCCTGCATTTCACGTTTGATCTCCTGTGTCCATTTCTGATCCAATGGCAGGTTGCTACATAGACTGGTACAATGGGTCACACAAAGTTTTTCCTCATTGCATTTTGATGGGAAGCCTTTCATGATTACTGATCATCTGAGGAACTAAATCTCTCTTGCACTTCCTTGTAATTTGGATATTGGAACAGAAAACCAGAGCTGGTCAAAACTTGGAATTTCCATTCTATAGGAAATCCTCATATTTCAAAATTTGTTTTTGCTCCAATTCAGAACAAAAAGTTTAGAAATTTCCCACTAAATTAAATTTTTTGAAAAAAATTGGTGTGTGAACAGATTTAATTTCCATAAAATTGAAGTGTTTTGTTCCGATTTTGGACTTTTTTAATTACATTATAAAACACATTTCAAAACAAAAAGTCAATTAAAAAAATCAAAGTTCATTCTGATAAAGTCTAAACAAAACATTTTGACTCCATCAAAATACTTTGTTTTAATTTTTTATATGCAAAATTTCATAAAAGATTGACATGTTTTTTCAGGGATTATGCTGAAGTGATCTAAAGCCACTTTAATTCTGAATGAGAGAGAGTCCACAGAGGGGTTTAATGCCCTTTAATGTGCTTTAACTTCTCACTTTTGGTTAATTTAGTTATCTTTCCTGAGCCTCTGTGAAGTCACGCACTGCAGGAGTCTGCACTGCAGGAGTCTGCTAATGTGATAGTTCTATACAGGGATCTCTAGATACTGGTCTACAGTCTCCAATAAATTCATTGGGCTCAACTCTGCTCTTATTTACAATGGTTGCTCAAATGCAGAAGAACTAGACTAGGCTCCATTTACACCACTAAACTTGAGTAGGAGTTGGCCCATATGATTCAGCAGGTACACAAGTGTAACTCAATGAATTTGGTCCTCAAGTTAATGCAATGTTATTGTTATGTTGCTGTTTGAAGTGTATGTATTTAATCAAAGTATTTTATTCAATTAGTTAAAGGATCCCAATAGTTGTCATGTAGGTGAGTAGTATTATTATTTATTCCCAAGTCCCAGATGAGAATATAAGTAAAACTCATGATGTGCATTCTGAAATACAGCTTTCTATGGCGTAAGGCTTCACCTAACCCACCTCACTGTGGCCCAGAAGAGGCACCTGGATAGGCCATAGTGACTAACTATAAAACCCGAATAGCAATATGCATTAAGCAAAACATCCATTTTTATATTGCACCTTCCATTCCCAATGAGCCGAAACTGCTTTATGAATGTAGCCTCATCCCGCAAAGACTTACCCATGTGCTTAGCTTTCAGCATAAGAGTGGTTGCAGTGGACGCAAGACCTGCAGTGGACGCAGGGCCTTAAATTAGTATATTACACAAGCAACATTTGGGGATTTTTCTTTCCTCACCACTGAAATGCAGCTCCCATTGGGGTGAAACATGGCAGCAGGTTGACAGCCCACAGCTGCATTTCACAGTTATGTGCAGGAAGTGAAGGACAATTAAACTCTGTATCTCACTGGAACTACAGCAGGAGCAACACCCACTTCATGAGGTCGTATAATAGACACCATACACCAGACTTTAAATGAGCCCTTAAGGTTACATCTACAACTGCAGTCCGTGGTGTGACTGCAGCATGGATAGACATACCCACGCTAGCATGGCTAAACAGAGCAGCGTGGATGCGGAGGTATGGGCTTCTGCGCAAGCCGTGCAAGGACCCAGGACACATACATGTGTTGCTACCCCAGATTGAAACCAAGGCTCTGAGTCTACTCTGCTAACCGGACACGGATCCCAGTGTCCCGAAGGGTGGTGGAAGAGGGGAGACATTCCAATTTTTAAAACTACCAGATGGAAGAATTTGCAGCTGAGGTTTTAAAAAAGGGAAGATGTTTGCTGCAGAGATTTAATACTTCATTATTTTATTACTCTTTCTTTTGCTCAGAAGGTAGCTTATCACATAGCCCTGGGACTCGCCTAGTGTAATGATCCCTAGGTGTTGAAAGGAATTTATCTGCCACTAGCTACACAGCATTTTGCAAATGACTTCTTTCTGCTTTTAGACAATACAGCTGGCTGCTGAGGTAGCAGACTTGCTTCTCCATCCAACCTGGCCTCCTCAAATATTTACAAGGTAATATTCTCTGCAATGCATGCAGCATACTGAGGGAAGAAGCTGTACCACACTGTGGAATAGTTTCATTTCTATAACATTTTGGAATTGGCTGCATCAGCACTGTGAAAAACCTTTGGTGTAATAAACCTTTTATTGCAATGACTCCCATTTGACTAGCATTATACAAAGAGGAAATTTAATTATGCAAAACCACATTAAAATAATATTATAACTGTCAGACACAAACCCATGGAAACAAACTTTGCAGGACTCACAAAAAAATCATGGCTTTCAAGGTCTATTATGTGCCTTCCTCTTTAGAGACCCTAATCTATACAGCAAACATGCCTACGCCAGCTTCTGGGATGAGACTTGTATTAAAATTCTATGAGGCTAAATCCTGTTCCTATTAAAGGTAAAATTCCCACTGAGCAGGGTTTTTGAAAGCATGGAAAAACTTCCACAGGAAGAGAAATCCAAAAGACCAGGTTTAGAGAGGAGAAATTAAGAGAGGGTACTTGAGAGGGGTCTACGATAATGAAAAGCATAGAGCAAGTAAGTTGGACTCTCCCCTTTGCCCTCTCTGCTATTACAAGAAGGGGGATGTCTGATGAAACTGAAAGATGGCAAATTTAGAACTGGGAAATGGACTTTTTCCAAACAATGTACAAGCGGCCAGTAGAACTCAAGGCTTTTGCAATGCTTTCTTTGGAACCCAGACCCAGTCACAGAAATCCACATCATCTTTACCTGCAGGATGGCTTCATTCCCCATTACTAATCCCTTGAGCTGCTGCGGTGATTCTCTAGAATTCATGCACATGGTAGCATTTCCTGGCAGTTGGGTAACCCTGAGCTACATTCTTCAGAAGGACACTCAACTTTAAATAATTCCCCTCTCTTTGAATCATTCCAAACCCTAAGCCATATCCCCAGGAAGGACATATCACGCTCAGTCTTGAAGTACTCACCCTACAGCAGCACCCAGGCCTGATACAGATCCCATTAAAGTGGAAACTCTCCCATTTATTTTACTAGGGGCCTGATCCAACTTCCATTGCAGAAATATGGAAGAGCATTGTCAGAGATCCAGCTCTATATGGAGCCACTTAACCTGATCTGTGACCTGCCATGAATGGGCTCATGGGCCTGGGGTAGGGTGACCAGACAGCAAGTGTGAAAAATCGGGACAGGGGGTAGGGGGTAATAGGAACCCATATATTAAAAAAAAAGCCCCAAATATCAGGACTGTCCCTATAAAATCAGGAGATCTGATCACCCTAGGGCCCTAGGGGGAGTGAGTAAGTATTAATAATCCAGGTGAATAATAGCCACAGTGGGTGGACTGATTAACTAAGGGCATGGTCTGATTTTTTTGAGCGGTCTATTTTGTAGCATTTCACTGTGCACATGCTTTGTTACAGTAGCATCCAGAGCCTCACCAAGCACTGTGACCAGCAGGGATTTAGCCAGTCAGGCTTCAGGCCCATCTGCTGCCTCACTTTATTTCAGATGCTCACTCACTGTCTTCCTCCGACCCCAAGTGGTCCTCCAGCTCTCCCACTGTGATTAGGTATCTGAGGTGACTTAACCCTACAGCTAATTTACAAAAGTTGATTCCTTCTGGAGTTAATCAGTCAGAGTCTACAAAGAAATATAAAACTCAGTCCGCCCTGCCCTTCTCTCCTGCCAGGCAAAGCCGTTTCTCTCTGGGTCTATGCTCTTGGGCTCCAATCAATCCCTCCTCCCCTTTCAAGAGGGCTCCATCCTCTGCTACAGCTGACTTTAGAACTGGGGGTGCTCCCGTACCCCCTGGCTTGAAGTGGTTCCCATCAAATACTGGTTTACAATTTGGTTTAATCAAGGGTGGCTCTAGGTATTTTGCTGCCCCAAGCACGGCAGGCAGGCTGCCTTTGACGGCTTGCCTGTGGGAGGTCCCCGGTCCCGCGGATTCGGTGGCACGCCTGTGGGAGGTCCGCCGAAGCCACGGGACCAGAGTACCCTCCACAGGCATGCCGCCGAAGGCAACCTGCCTGTCACCCTTGCGGCGACCGACAGAACACTCCCCCCATGGCTTGCCACCCCAGGCACACGCTTGGTGTGCTGGTGCCTGGAGTTGCTCCTGGGTTTAATGGCTCTCAGCACCCTCACTATACAAATTGTTCCAGCACCCCTGCAGTGGAGTAGCCCTGAGACGCTAATAATTGGGGTCTCTGCCCCATCACCCAAAGTGCCCTGCCTTTCTTTCCCAGGGCTTCTTCCTAAACACCCAGCCTTGGTCTCCTTCCTGGCCAGTGTTCCCCTCCTTACTGGAGTGCAGACTCCTAGGCCTGCAGTCTCTGGGGTCTTCCTCCAACTGCCAGCAGGCCTCGTTTTTGATCACGTGCTCTCCCTGTCATGTGACTCTTGCACTCATCCCAGCCACCTGGGAAGATGAGCTAAGCGTGGCGCAGATAAGGCTAAATCCTAATGCTCCCTTCCCTGAAGGGGCCAGATCACCCTGTGATTGGCTCCATTGGGCTGTGCACTGCAGAAAAGATATGGAAAAAGACAGTCCACGGTTCAGAGGGTTTCCAAGTTAAGAGATGATTTCCCTCTACAGGTTATCTAAACAAATCATACATCACAGGCTGATAGTAACTCACTGCTCCTTACATTTTAAATAGTATAATAGGCATGTTAAAGAAAAGGAATTAGTATGTTTCTTCAAAATAAGAGCAAGAAGTCTCTGCATTCTATACCTGATTCAGCTATTGATTCACTGGGTGGTCAGCTCACTTAATATTTCCATGCCTCAGTTTCTACATCTATAACTGAACTACTAGTATGTATTAGCCTCATTAGCTAAAATGCTTTGGATAAAAGGTGTCATACAAATGTTATCATTAACTTGGTTGATAGATAAGTGGAAAGGTAGAGAATGACGCCAAACAGGTGGAAAGAAAATCTAGGAAGTTTTAAGTCTGCTATACCAGTTAAAGCCAAGACAAGCATTATAAACCAATAAAAAGATGTATATTAATTTGGGAATTGAGCCAAAAATATAATTTTTACAGTGGCTATATTTTAATCTCACTGTTGTACAAGGAATCAGGATAAAGTGTAAATTAGTAACAGGACTGCTTTTACGTGTATAATGTAACTCAATATTTCATCAGTCTCATTTCTGTACAGCATTAGAGCTCCTTAGACATATAACTTAACCATTAGGTAAGATCCGATTCCTGTAATATTAGCACATCCTGATCTAGCCCCAGCTACCACATACCTGTGATTCACCCAGCTAGCCGCTGCATGTCACTGTTGTTCCATATAGTGCAGTCAAATAATATTATCCGTATGAACAGGTGGGAAGAGCCCCTTTGCTCTTTAAGATTTGGGAGTTGGGACAAAAATGGACCTTGTTACAGCTAAGAATCAAGGGCTGGATTTCATTCCCATGGAATTAAAGAGTAATTTTGCCTCAACTCTGGGTCTCTGATTTGCTCTCTCTCGCTCTCTTTAGCATGCACTTGAATTGAGAGACTTTTCTTCCCTGTCTCCTCTTCCCCCTATTGATGTGAAAGGAAGGACAGCCTACAGGTTAGTACACAAGCTTGGAACTCAGGAGACCCTGGTTTAGTTCCCTACTCTGCCATAGGCTCCCTGTATGACCACAGACAAGTCACTTAGTCTCTGTGTCTCAGTTTCCCCTCTGTAAAATGTGGGTAATAGCCCTGTCCTATCTCATAATGGTGCTGTGAGGAGAAATATATTAAAGACTGCGAGGCGCTCACATATTATGGTAATGGGTGCTCCGTAAATACCTCCCATTTATTTCCTTTTTTCATTCTCAGTGGAATCTTTTGAAGTGAAAGCAACACACTTGAAGGTTTTGTTGTAAATTTAGAAACAAAAGAGCTGCTTATGAATTGGACAGGTTTTCTAAAGTCTATGATAGGAACTGGAATAAAGTCTCAATGATCTTTCTGGAGGGCAGGATATAGTCCGAAAAGTTTCTTTTCACAGTCTTTTAGTTCAAGTCAGGTGACACAACTAGAACCTATGATCAGGCAGAGATTTTAGGTGGCAGTTAATATATGCATGCTAATGATGGTCTGTGATTGCAATAGCATTGGGCTACTGTGCCATCAAAGCACAAGAGCAGAGACTGGCAGCTTTTCAGTGTTTTCTAGATGCCAGGGCTTTAACCCTCTGAGCCCCTTCCTCTAGGCAAAGATAATTTTATAACATGACCAATGGGACAAAAATCAAATTCAAGTTTTTCAAATCACATGTGATTTTGACTCAGGCCTTTCAGCAAGTGCTCTCTTGTGTGAAGTGCAGTGTGAAGACTCACTTCCTAATTCAAGTGGGATTTCAAACTATACAATGTGTTTGGAAGACAAAGTTGAAACTGTCAGCAATGGGGATTCTCACTGCTAGTGGGAAAGAGGAGACTGGAAGACAGAGTGGAAAGAAATAAAACCAAGACATTGGAACATTTGGGGCGGGGGAGAATCTGCTATTAGCGATAAAAGGTATATATAGCTTGGACTAAAAAAATGGCCCAGCAAGCAAAGACGTGCTTCACTGGAAGGGGAAAGCACATCTTAGGAAACACTCAACCTAGCAGAGCCTAAAGCAGGGTTTGGGACTCTAGAAAAAATACAACAGGGGCTAATGGCAGGTGCTGGGTGCCTAACTCCCTTTGGCCCCTTTAAAGCCTCAGTAAGAAAAATAGGCATCAAAAATTCTGTGTCTATTAAGATATATGGAGTGAACATTTTGGGCAGGAGGAGGAGATCATCCTAAAATATTTCAGAATTCCAGAGAGGAATTCTATTACAACTGCCAACAGTGATCTTAGCCCTCTGGAATACCTAAGTTTAGGCCAGAATTTGCCATGCAGCCCAAGAATAAGATTTTGTTTTTGAAGGGAGTAAACCAACATTCATTGTATAAATCCAGTTCCAAAAACCAGAGAGTGAAGAAGACCAGGGAGAAGGAAAGCTTTTCCTGAAGCAAATGACTGAGCTGCAATGCTGTATCCTGCTGAGACAAGGATATTTATAAAGAGGAAACATACAGAGCTTTGAGGTCAAAGCAGTTGCCAAACTAAGTGAAGGATGGGAAATATGAAGGTGAATCAGAGTCTAGACTCCCAGACAGAGGATTATGAATGTCTGTTTAGTGGACATGGGGGGAAATTTTGCATTTGTTGAATTGTTTATTGGATGAAAAATGCAGTTTTGATTGGGCTGAAATTATTTGCAAATGTGACAGAAGTATTTTTGGTCATTAGTAAAATGTCCAGAAAGGGAGGAGGACAGCACGTGATGCTAGTGGCAGTGTTGGCCCTCCTCTCCCAACCTTTCCTGCCGTGGTTAAGGCACACACCTGGGATGTGGGAGTCCCAGGTGTGAATCCCCACTCTGGCACAGACCCATAATGGACTTTTTCAGTTTACTGAATTTAAAAAAAAAAATAATTCAGACCTGAGCCAAACTTTTCTTCAATATTTCAACTGCCACTGTACTGGAGAATCAGTTATTGACCCAGCTCTAGTGCTTAGCCTCAGACTTTGTGCAAAAACTGTTGCTTTTGCCTCTAGCTGTGGTTCCCCATTCCTCTTGTGCTGTGAAGGGAGATTTAATTGCAGGGATTTAGGTCTCTGTCACACAGTGGCATGCACCAGTCAGGATGACTCTTGCTGCTGCCCTGCTTTTCCATGTGCAGTTGAGCTGCAATATACTTTTCTTTCCTACATTGGTGGAAGGATATTTAGAGGAATCCAGTACAAATGACTGGCCAAATTCTCTCTTGAAGCACAGTTCTCTTGGAGCAGGACGTGGGACATCAGGGAGTTATGACCTTCTGAGTCTCAGGCTGTCCAAGAGCAGAGCTGTGTTCTGCCTCACCCCTAACAAACCTCTGTGCTGGAGTGGGTTGTCAGAGGAGCCCGCAATACCAGTTTTACAGCTGCTGAGAGCCTCCCTCTGCTGGTGGACTTCAACAAGGCATCTGTGGCCAAATTCTGGCCCTTTTGTGCCATACAGGTGGGGCGTAGGGGTCGGAATCAGGGCAGAGAATCTGGCCTGATGTATTCTTTGCCTGCTGTTTGTCTATTCTTAATGTAATTGAAAGATTTGCTCCCTTGTTATGGCCAAACAGAAGCTTGAAGAGACTTGCTGATGAGGCTATGTAAAGCTCTTCAGCATACTGGCTGCAGGTCTAGCTTTGTATTATTTAGGGCTTTTGCTGTTGTTTTAGGTTTAATGTATTTGCTCTCTTGATGGCTTCGTCAATATACATTCCATGCTGAAAAAGTGGAAGTGTCAATAAAAAAATAAAAAGAGAGAGGGCCCAAAATACCCACCCAGGAGTGTGGAGATGGAAGGCAAAAGGCAGGTTTGTCAATAGTCTATTTGGGAACAATTTAAAATGTGAATCACTTCATGATAAGTGTGGTAAATATTGGCTTAGGGATGCTATCAAATGGACAGTGCTCAGTTAAACCTTCCTCATAATCTATTTACACTGCTGTCACTTCACTTCAATGGACTTTGGATCAGACCCTAACGGGAGTCTTTCCAATGCTTTCAATAGGCTTTGGATCAAGCCCTTAAAATGCTAAAACTACATCATGCACACCTGTGGATCCAGTATTGGGGGAACTGCAGGTTCCTCTGTGACTTCTGAGAAACTAGGCATACACAGTTGCTGGATGTACCTTTAACAAGGTGCATGCCATTGCTGGATGTGCCTTTAGCTTTCCGTGTAGCTCGTGAACCATGCCAATGCAGAGCAGCCCTAAAAGATGACTTGGAGAGAAAAATTGGAAGGTAACCGGTGAACCCTAGTAGCACAGCGTTTTGCAACACGGGCTTATAATGGTGTGAAACTTTCACTGCATACCCAAAGCTCAGGGTAAGGGGCTGACATCTGAGTTTTGAGCAAACCTGGGCTGATTACTAGTTTTGTAGCAAGAACCACCATGGGAAATTTGGTCATTCTGGCCAAGTCTTGCTTTGAGTTTTTGGTTCAACCAAACAAAACTTTGGGTCACCAAAATGAGCATGCCAAAAAGTTTGTGTAAACCCTGCACACTGAAATGGTTTCTGATATAGTCACATTTGAGGGAACTCACACAAATAAAAGAAAAAAACAGTGGCTGCTTCAGAAAATCTTGGCCTTAATCTCTCTGTACCTCAGTATCTTCTTCCAGAGGTTTTGGGGCTTGATTGGCTGTAAAATGCGCCAATATAATATAACCTGCCATCTGACGATAAAGACAGAGAGCTAGTAAGGGCCAGAGTTTTCACAAGGTTCAGTAACTGGGGCCAGATTTTCCTAAGTGCTCACCATTCTGGGTACTCGTTGTATATTGAGCTTTTGGGAAAATCTGATCAATAGTATCACAATGGGAGCTACTTTTTTTTTTTTTTTTTTGGACAATCTGATCCTTTTAAGGTGCCCCAGTGGGAGCTGGGATGGTTTGAGAAATCTATTTTCAGGTTTCGTGGGTGCTGGACACCTGAAAATCTGGCTCCTGGTTTTTATAAAGTCTCCAGTTGAAATCCTGGTGCCACTGAAGTCAATGAAAGTTTTGTTATTGACTTGAATGGAATCCCTGATCTCTAATATCTTTAAATGTCTGAATGAAAAGCTGCTTCCTCAGTTCTAGAAAGACAAATGTTCAGCACACAGTATTTCAACAGAGACATTTGAACACTGCTTGAGATATCAGAATGCCTGGTCTCCAAGGAAGGAATTAGTTCATGAAGCAGAAAATATGACAGCAAATTTGCTCATGCTCATTTGCTTTAGGTGTAGTCGTCTATTTCAGTACATCTGCATTTTTCATCCCCTCCCCATCCTCCTTCTTTTCCCCAAGGGAATAAGGTTAAGTGAATACTGCTGTGGCAAATCTGGAACCTGTCTAGTTCTCCACCTCTGGTGTCCATCATAAAGAAAGCTGTGATTAAGGGTGACAAGGCCCTTAGGAAACCAGAAGGTGAGATGGCAGGCTGAGAAGAAAATGACAGGGACTCTAGAATTATTTGTTCCCATATAACAGGTGTCAGCAATTTCAGATAAAGGGAGTGCCGAGAGTTCCACTGCTCCAGGCAGCACTTAGAGGGAAAGATGTATTTTTAAAAGGGCATGTTCTCTCAGTGATAGAGTGCATGTGTTGTGCTAAATGTCCTTAAATCCCTCTGGTAATGCAGCCGTCTGTAACAATAAATAGCAAATAACTATTGTCTCCTGTGAGATTGCAGCTATCATGCTACCAAATAGGAGTCGTCCTGTTCTAGGTTGAGGTGTAAGAGCCCATGCATTTGTTATGTTTGCAAGGGAAAGACACAAACACTGTATTTATATATTTAACCTGGAATCTTAGCTTGCTTGTGTCCAAACAGGCAAAATCAACAGTGACACTTAAAAAAAATCTTTCCAGATTCAAAAGGAAATAAAAATTAATCTATGTTAGAAATAGTGATATCATCTTTCTGTCTGTGAATTCCAGATATTACCCCTTAGTTTCCAGGTATGTTACAATTTTAAATCATCTCACGATAACATTTAAAGACTCTCAGTGGTTGTAGTGATAAGTATCAATATAAGAACCTGGATTTACGGAGGTGAGATGTCAACTGCTGTGGATTCATGATCTGTTTTGATCTCTGCAGCAACTCAAAGACCAGCTATTTGTCCCATTTTAAAATATATACACGTTGTTTGTAACCACCATGAGAGAAATATAATCATGGCAGAAAGAGAACACTGTGCCAAGCTGAATGATACTAAGCATTTAGAGTCTAAAAAGCATGTTACAAATATTAACTAACCAACCACCACAACACACCTCTAAGTATCATTATCCCCGTTGTCCAGATGGGAAAACTGAAACACACAAAAAGATTGAGAAATTGACCTAAAGCAAAACAAGCAATTGGCATAGTCAGCATTAGAATCCAAGACGTTCTGACTGCCAGCTTTGTGTACAGACTGCCAAACTACACCATAACCCCTCACCCTGCTATATATGACAAACATCTATCTGAAGGGATTTTCAACCTTTAAATATAGATGAGAACAATTCAGAACCACAATGCATAAGGCCAGACTCTTTCTGCTTTTTATGTGACTATGTAAAGAGCCCCTCTCTGCCTGCATGCCCCATAGAATGCTGGACACAGTTGTTGACTCCCTTTCTGAGGACTCTGGTGTGGGGGGAGGAAATTGGCTTTGCCTCCTTCACATTAGCCCATGGTGCTGTCCAAGCACAGAGGGTGTCATGAGGAGGGGGCTGCACCATTACAAGGGGTACCTATGGCCAGAGTAACCACTCTGAAGTGGTCTCTGCACCGGCCTTATAGACTGGTGTGGCGGGCAGCACTGGGGCTGGTCTGTGGAGAGCCAGGATGCTGCAGTGATGTAGTGGTTCCAACATACTAGACAACTGGTACCGAGGTATGGAGGCTGCTACTCCAGCTTTGGCCTCATATTCATAGTAGGCTGGACATTAACTCACCAGGACTGAATATCCTGAGTGATTGGAGTTAGTTAGGTAAGGACAGCATATCTATGGCGCAGGAAGTCTGTAGAAGGGATAGGGAAACTGGTACAGAAAACATAACCTCTCACCTACCTGTCCTTACTTCCACAAGACTTTGGCCCATTTATAGACCAAATCATGAATCCTTGTAGAGGTTCTGAAATGTTTGGTTAACGTTTTCCCTCCCCATCTCTTCCAATTCCCCTTAGTTTTTCGGTACATCTGTTTCTCCTAGTCCCTATCAGGACTGAAAATGGATGTGCTGAAAGCTCTCCCGAGGATTTTCCAGCTCATACAGAAGCAGGAAACACCAGAAATGTCACAAGAAAACTATTCTCTTGAGATTTCCAGCCCAATGTTATAGATAAGAGAAGTTTAATTATGGCTTGAGAAAGCATAATTAAGCATCTGGGTTGAACCTGAACTTAGCATGTGTGGTTCAGCAATCACGCACCTATGTGATATTTTGAGGCTGAGAAAAAAAGGAAATAGATTTCACATATTCAGTCTGATCTGCCCATTCAAAGTGCTTGTTATTGCTAACCACTGATCTAACCACTAGACCCACACACCCCTCCCAGAGCTAGGAACAGAACCAAGGAATCCTGATATCCCACAGTTAATTTCTGTCTCCCAAACAGCTGTGTAACTCACTGCAATCGGATGGAATTTAAGGCCTAAACCAACGCTTGCTGGCTTCAGTGGGCTTTGAATCAGCCTCTTAAAGAGCAACACATTTAGACTGGTACTTGCTGAAGATTATGACATTAATCAAATGATGGCAAAATTCAATGGCTCCAAACAGAACCCAGCAAACACACAGACATACTCAGATTCAAAGGCTGTTTTAGGATGAGTTTGGCATAGGATATAAAGGTCTCCATAAATGGTATTACAGGCATTTTTTATACTATGCATCAGGCCTGCATCCAAGTAATCCCTTCCCCACAAATTTTAGTCTGCTCGTAGAGATTGGAACTGTAAAGTCAGATACAGAAATCTAAAAATCATGCTATGGCTTAATGGAGAACAAAGGTACTTAATCACAGGAGTGACAGCTATCACGTTTAGCATGACGAAATGGCAGTCACAACCTTCACACGACTGATGTGCACTCTCCGCAACATCACGTTGATTGGCTGGAAGATAATGGATGAAGCACTTACAAGCCTGCACTACTTAGGATTTAGTGCCTCATCAATAGGGATAACAAGGTCTACTGGTCTACTTTTTCTTGTTGCTATAAAGTAAGATTCAAATGATTTGCTGGTGGGTAGAGCTCTGCAGTTCTGTAGAGTTCAGCTATTGTGTCCCATATAACATGATCTAAATGAATTGGACGGGCCAAAGTCCATCCCTGGTGTAATTCCACTGCCATATTACTATCAATGGGTGCCTGTCCCTTAAGGACCATCCACAACTGTTCTCCTAGCATGGTAACCCAGGTTGCATTACAGGTGAAGAATGACTACTGCCAATGCCAACTCCTACTCATATGGAATGTTTGCCCTTTTCTTCCAGTGGTAGACATGGCCATGGACCTTTCTGGGAGGTGCCAATCCATAGCCAAGGGCTGCAGGGAGATTTTCTTGTTGCTGGAAGGAGATTTACAGGACTAGGATGAAGATCTGGATTTTGTCTCTGCTTTTGTCTTCCTATTGGTTGTTGTCACAGCCTTTTCTCTCTTCTCCCCTGATTTGCACCCTCCAGTCCTGCTCATTTCTCTCCTTCCATTGTGAATCCCACTGACATGTGCTTCTCCCTCAGTCCCTCTGCTCACCGGCTTTCCCTGGAAAGACACAGCCAGAATGGGGAATGCAGCATTTCTCAGAGAGGAGCTACTAGGCAGTAAGCAGAGAGAGGGATTCTCTGTTCAGCAGAGCTCTTCTGCTCACTCAGGCCAGGCATTTTAGACAGAGCTGGTGTTTGGCAGAGGGTGGTGCTCTCACGTGTCTAACAGACCGGGGCTTAGAGGAAGACAGATAGTACCAGCTGAAGTCTACTGAAGAGAGACTTTTCCCCTTATAAGATTCAGCGAGTGCTCAGGAGGCAGGTGGGTGAGAAGGCCCAGCACTTTTATTAACTGCATGAATACTCAGCTTAGTTTGAATCTGCTCGGGCTTCTGAAGACACAATGAACACCAGGCATGCGCAGAGGCTTAACACAGACATTAGCAATGTCATTCCTATACACAACATCTGTCTTTCCATGCTGTTTGCTCCCTCTCTCTTTAGGACATAGCAAAACCACTCCCAGTTTTCTGCTGGCCCTTGTGCTTTTATTTTCTCACTATTCCTGCTTTCTGGCCTGCTCCTCCCTCCCTCCCATGTTGAACCTTTTCCTGGCCCTTCCCCCATTCTATCTGGGTGGTTTACCCAATTGCTCTCAGTTTGTCCTTATGCCAGATTTCTTACAAAACTCCCACTTGGCTGTGTATTGTATTTGGCTTTCTGGATTTAAATTGTTTTTGTTTTCAGTTTTTTACTGTATGGGGCTTAAAAATTCCTATACAATGGATTAAATTATGTACATATTATGAACACATACAGATGAAAAAGGAGTGCTGTAATGCAAGAGTGTGACTGGGCTGACAATGGTATTAAAGAGATCAGCTATCTTAAAGTACTTAAAATGGTTCCTATGTTTTGAGTTGATAGTGTTGTTGAAGAAAAAAATTCACATGTGTGTGTGTATGTATAAACACGTACATATAAAGAGCAGCAAACAGAGCAGTCAGTGTGCATACACTTTAAAGCAGTCAGTGTGCATACACTTTTCTAGAAGTTATACCTAACTGTTACCTGTGCATGCACTTTCATCAGCATGAATTTCATGAGTCATTTGCACTCGTTGAGTAAGTACATGCTCTGTGCTGTGCCAGCAAGAGGAAGACTGATCGAGAGTTTCCCTCAGCTTTCACTTTCTTTTAAGGAGGAGTGTTTGACTTGAAAAGAGGGCCTGGCCTGCACAATTTTACAATCTTTTAAAACTTCTGTGGCTCATTTTAGTGTCTGAAGAGTGACAGAATTTCAAGCTAGCAGCAATTACTGGAAGAGGGACCACATAAAAATCAAGAAATGTAGCCTCAAAATCAGCCTGGCTCTCTTAACTTCACACAGTGACATATAATTCTCCCCAGTTGCTAAGGTAGGTGCTTAAATCCTAAACCCAATAAAACAGAGAGGAACATAAGTATTATTTATGTCTCCTCCTAATGGAAACAACTGTTCCTCTCCTTTGGACAACGGGACAGGCACCTGTTTTCCTTTCACTCTGAAATGAGGAGAATCAATATTACAGTCTGTAGTGAGGATCTCTGGGTGTGCACATATGGGCAGGTCAGGTGTCTGTGGGATACCTGTAGTTAAACTAATCACCTTTACCTTATAACACCAGCTGACTTTCCCACCCCTCCCCCCTTTGGTTCTTTCTTGCATGGATCTCAAAATCCTCATTTTTTCCTGGCTACGTCTCTGTAGAGAAGAAACAAAGGGAAATGTCCCATTCAATTTCAAAGGCTTCTAATGTATTGACATCATTAGTGCTGGGAACAGACAACTGGACTAGAGATAGTGGTTTTTGCCAGAGAGCCATTCACCAGTCACTTATATAAGGAAAAAAGCTCTGGCACTCATTTGTTACTATATCAGATTACTGGATCACAGGCATGATGACTGGGACGAGGTATAACAGGTTGGGTGTTCCCCTAAGTTTTGCATATATTATAAGTCTCTCAAAATGCTTTGTTGAAAATCCGTGATGTCAATTCTCTTTATCCACGTATGCAGTACTAGGCAGCCTTGCATATTGTCTATTTTAATTTTGGTATGGCTTTTAATTAATAGATAGCTAATTAATGTGCTATAAGGTTATCTTGTTAAATGTTAATTGGATATGTAAACATTTCTTACGAGTTTAATATATTAAGAAAAAATGTAATCTGCATTTGTTGCTTGTGTCATTCTGAATTAATTATATGACAGCCAGATTTCTCCCTTCTCAATTTGAGAACCTTCAATAAGTACTCTTTAAAGAATCAATTGATATTTAATTAATATGTACTGACTGTCTTATTTAATCTAAATTAATTCTTTGAACGAGTTATAGTGTGGCTGAAAGACACAGCATGCTCACACAACTTTCTATCCTGCAGACTATTCCGGTCATTAGCACCAGAGGGCGCTTTGAGAAAAGATTCCAAGCCATCAGCCCATATTTCATGAGGAGGCTCCCCACCTCTTCCTTTCATTTTGCCAAGAACAAAAACTATCCACATGGAAATCTTTATGCGAGTTGCATGGACTGTGCTGCCTCATTCTGCAGGGGTTTCAGACTGCTCAGGGCTTTAGCAGGATGGCTATCTGGATGGTGTTTTGTTACACTGGATGATGAGGTCAATAACCTTATCTGCTCATCAGGTAGGGAGCTCAGTCCACATTCCTTCACTCCTCTTTTATGTTACCTTTCTAACACCCACAGATGAAATACAAGTAGATTTAGCTCATTGTTTGCATGCATTGATCTTCCTAGCTTCAGGAGAATAGGATTACCGAGGCCCCGAGAGGCTGAATTCTGAAATGGATGCATGGCAACAACATTCATGTTTAATTTATTATCTGTATGAAATCCTTAACATCAGCAAAACAGCCATGGAGTTTGTTTGTCCTTTCATCACACAGTAAGCTCATTAATGAATAAGAGACATCTCTGCACAGTGTAGTTTAACACATACCTGTTCAGAGCAATGGTAAAGGGGATCTGGATTGATTTTTGCCTGACAAGCCTTGAGTTCACCATCCTGAATATTTTGTGTAACAGCAAATAATGATTTTAACTTCGGTAGCACTATTCATCCAAGGAGATCAAAGCCCTTTACCACAGTAACCAAGTCTCAGGCAATAAAGGTATGACTATGCATTATTACTGATGGGTTAACTGAGGCACAGAGAGTTTAAGGGTTTTGCCCAAGGCCACAGTGTGATTCAGTAGCAGCTCCCAAGAGTCATGGTTCTCATTTCCTCCCTCTACATACAAGACAACACTTCCTATCAGAGGCAGCTGCACTCATTGCCCAGCTCTTGTATTTATGATAATCAGTTATTAAAGGGGAAATAAAACCCTGAATGGAAGCCCTGGCTAATAAGTGTAGGCCTGTTCTAACCCTCCACCCCCACCTCAAGGTAACAGAAAGTATCCCATTGACTTCAGGGATGGCATTCTGGAGAAGACAGGCCTGATTTTCAGAGGTGCTGAGCACCTGCAGCTGCCATTGATGATGGTAAGTGCTTTAAGCACTCATCATTTCAGAAACCAGGTCCTCAAAGTGACTTGCCACAGTCACACAGGAAGCTTGTGCAGAGCAATGGTAGCAGTAGTTTTGCCCTGTTGTCATGTCTCTGGATTTGCTAGTACTACTGATCCACCCTCTAAAGAGATTTGCTCCATTTCTTGCAGCCAAGAAGGCTGTTCTCAACTAGAAGTAGCTGAATGAGTTTAAATGCACTGCAACTGTAATCCCTAAATACCGGCTTTCTGCTAGATGTAAGTGGCACACCCCTCTCTAACTAAGAAAGCTGCTGTCAGGCTAGAGGGTACCTTTTATGGCTGAAATAACGCAGCAAGATGGCACAATCCAAATGTTACTCGATAGTTTGGCAACTGAATAACATCATGAATAGCAGGTGATCAGCTCATCTCCAGGCTTTTAGCCAGTAATAATAATAATCATCAATGCTTTAAATATTTTTCTCATGTGAGTATTTGAATACTGTCAATCTGATCATGCAGTTTTTACTGATGCATAATTGCTATCAAAGTTCCATTGTCTTCAGCTCTTTTTTTTTTAATTGACATTCTCCTAGTTTTCCCATTGCTGTAAGTTCCAAAGTCCTTTGCAATGTTCTCATTCTGAGTTTAAACCTCTTACGACCAAGCGTAAAATCTTCAAAACCACCTACATGACTTAGGAGCCTAAACCCCAGTGACTTTCCTTGATACTTAGGCCCTATAGTCACTAAGGTGTTTTTGAAAATTTTACTCTAAGGCCTCTGGAAATATGCACCCCAAAAACTATATGTTCTAATTTGGATTTACAGTCTGTCTACACAGTTCATTAAAGAAAGTGGTTTCTGGAAAATTTAAGATTTCAAACAAACAAATGAACACAAACAAAACAAAAGCCTTTCTAGCTCTTCTGTTGCAGTTTTTGAAGAGGACATTCTATGTGACCCAGTGCAATGCTGCTAGCTTGAATCTGCAGAAAGATAGCATAAATCCATAGATCTATGAGACATGTAAATGGCAACCACCATCTCAGTGATGTATTAATGTAGAAACCCCCTGATTATGATTTAATTGTCAACAGTGTTAGCTAAAGTGATCAGGAGTGAAATAGTTAAGAATTAGCCTGTCAGTATGTTTCATTTAGGGATAATCCACAGGAATAAGGGGCTAATCTTCTAACTCTTACTCCCACAAGCAATCTTTTGCTCACATATGTTGTCCCATTAAAGTCAACAAACTAGATTACGTGGCTTTGTAGGTCACATGAAGAATTTATGTTGTGCTTTTCCCATATATTTCTCAAAGATATTTTCAAAAGGTGGGGGACTTATTTCTCATTTTAAAGAAGGGGTAACTGACCTGCAGAGAGTTAAGTGACAGTGAGTCTAAGTTAGGAACAGAATCGTAGGCAGGACACTTTCTGTCTATTTCTCCTCTCACTCCTTTTTCTGTACTGCCCATATAGATTGAAAATCATTTGGAATAGGGACTAGCTTTTCAGATAGTTTGAAAAAAATGCAGCTTGGTTTAACTGAAGGCAATTGCAAATGCAGGTTGAATTCGGTGAATAATTTCAGCTGGAAAACTTTTTTCCAAAATGTCAAAACACGCTACATTTTGCAAAGAAATATTTTGAAAAGAAATATTATTCCATTTCAAAACGATGATTTGTTTATACATTTAGCTAGGTTCATTAAAACACGCACAAAAAGGCAAGAAAACACCACCCAACAACAACCCTAAAACAATGAAAAGAAAAAATGGAAAAAAAATTCAGGTCAAACAAAATGTTTTGTTTGAGCCAAAATAAAACTTTTATTGAATTTTTCATTTTGGCCACTGAACTGAAAAATCAATGGTTTGCTCAGCTCTAATATACAGTGCCTAAAATGCTAGGATCCTGTTGGAATCCAGGAAGTGAGTAGGCAGAGCCTGCCCACTGCTAAAGGACTTCCCCCCAGCCTAAGGGGAGGATCCACAGGACTTGGAAACCAAGTGATTCCAGGGGACAACTAATGAAATAACAGGGACAGGAGTGTGGTCAAAAGGTCAAACAAAGGGAACCTGATGGGGACACTGAGCAGAGAACCCTGGACAGCACCCACTGCTCCTCGAAGGTTTCAAGGGAGCCAGCAGATGCCGCCCAGAGGAACTCTGCCCAGATGCGGACAGTCACAGGAGTCTCCATTGGCCAACCTCCTCTCCCTGGTTTTATAGATGGCCATTTTAGCCAAGGCCAGGAGGAGGGTGACCAGACGGTTCCGTGGCTTTGTGGGGCCTCGGATGGGGAGTGCATAGATAAGGAGATGAGGGGAAAAGTGCAGCCAGAAATGTAACAGAATATTTGCGAGGAGCTGGAATAGGGACTGCAACCTGGTGCACTCCAGGTAAGTGAGCGCCAAGGTTTCCCTCATGCTGCAGAAGGGACAGGTGTCTGGGATGGGGTGAAACCACGCCAAGTACATGCCTGTGCTCATGGCCCCATGAAGGAGCTGCCAATTGATGTCCCTGGTGGGCCTTGGGACCAGGGTAGAGTATAGGCTGGCCCACCGGAGTGCCTCACTCTTGAAAGGTGGCAGGAGGTCCTGCCACTTTGTGTTGGGGTGGGATGCGAGGGTGAGGAAGTGAAGGGTGTGGAGCATGCGCATGTATAGATTTTTCCTTGATGCAGTCTGGAAACAAGCTGGCTGCAAGTTGTGCAGCTGGCTAATAGTGAAGGAGCGAGGGAGAGGCTGATTGGGTCCATGGGGCAGGGGCCAGATGAAAAGGTCCAGAGGGCCTGGAGTGGAGGGTGGGTGGGGCGTGCCCTCTCACAGGACCCGGTCGAGGTAGGCTGAGCAGCAGGTGTCAAAGTGGCCCTCACCTTCTGAAGTACACGCTGGGGAGTATGAGGCCTGGAGAGCCCCATGTGCTGAGCGAGCATCAGGGGATCCAGCCAGTCTCCCTCGTCATAGCTGGGGGTTGTGTAGCAGGGGCTCCGCGAGGAGATCTGCCCCTTTGGTGGCCGCCACGGACCTGGTCACTGAGAACATTTTCCAGGTCTGGAGGAGATCCTGGTAGAAGACTGGCAGCCTGGAGAGGTCTCGCGGAAGACCCCTCAGAGGGAGATAAAAGGAGCTGCCGGTCATATCGGAGCCCTCGAAAAGCGACGCAGGAAGGCGTGCGCCAGTACACTCCACTCTGAACTACCTCCACCATAAAGGAGCCTCTGCAGGGCCTGCATGTGGAAGACATGGACCTGAGTGCGTAGGCACTTCAGGCCCTGACCTCTCTCCTCCAGGGGTAGATGAAGAACCCCATGCGGAGACCCAGTGAAGGATCCCAAGCTTGGTTAGCGACTCCAGGCACTAGTGTAATACAAAAAATGATGATAGCATCAGATTCATTCTTGCATCTACCTGATATCTTGCCTGACTGGGCATTGGTATTCTAAGTAGCCTACACAAGTCTCGGGTTATCATTTTTGCTTTGTACATTTAAGAGGAAGTGATGTAGGACTAACTTTAATCTCAGCCAGGATAATAAGGTTAATCCATCACCACACCCCTCCCCCTGTCTACTTTTGGGCTTTTAATGGGTAATTTGTGAATCAAGGAAAAGTCTGATCTGTGGAAAATGCTTTAGGGGGAAATTGATTTCTGTGTTTTTAAAATATGAACCATTTACTAGTTGTCCACATGTATTAGCTGCTTTTCCTTTAAAAAAAATGGGGTGGGGGGAGTCTAACTCTAATGATTTTTAGTACCACTACATATCCTGAACAAAATATATAGCATTGCAGAACTTTTCCACAAAGGGACAAGTTTTTCACCCTACTTCTTATTACAAGATGTAACAGCATGGCACCCACCTCTTGTGAGTACCCCGTTCTGGTCGGATGTGTCTGCAGTCTTTAAACAGTCCCAGCCCTGGTATCGGGCTATATCCCCAGGGCTTCCTCCTTGGAAACAGTGGTTTTTCCCTCTCTGGGCCCTTCTGGCCCCAGCTGGGCCACTAAGGAGTTCATATCCCCTTCTGGGTGTTTATTGCTGTCTAACTGTAGGCCAGTTCCCCAGTGGCCTATGGAGGGAAGCAGGGGACCCTAAGAACAGCAGCCACATACCACCGTGTCCTTTTAACAAAACTACTTTCAGTTCCCTGGGCCACTTCCCCACAGCTCCAGCCTTCACCAAAGCTTCACCCTTACCACAGGACTAGTCTATGTTCAGGCCCAGCAGCCAGCCAGGAGCTCTTCCTCACTCCCTCAGTTCCTGCAAGCACTGAGCTGTCCATGGTGCTGCAGTGCCCTTTGCCAGCCAGGAGCACTATTTGCACTTCTCTGCCTCCAGCAAGGAACTCACTGATCTGCACTGCAACTCCTTTTATACTAGCCTGCAACTCTCTGACTGATTAGCCTCCTGAAGCCTCTCCCTGACGGGCTGCTTCCCACACAGTCTCTCTAGGGTGTTTGGAGGAGGAGGACTTAGCTCCACTGCTCCTTTCCTGGGAAGGGTGTGGCAGGGGCCTCTGGGCCTAGTCCACCCCATCACACTAGGAGTTTTAGAGCAAGTTGAAAAATGTTTTTGAAGTGTTTATGAAATCTTAATGTGGAAACTGACTGTTATTCTCAGCTTTCATTAAATACTTTTATTTGCAATTACATCAATATGATGGATGAAATCAGACTATTTTACTTTGAAAATCCCTGAACGCTACAGGCCCGACTCTCATTTGGATGAAGGCCCTTTTACCGTGCTCTGGTAAGGTAAAGTGACCTTAAATCTCACTTAAATTCCTCTTTTCAGTTCCAGAGTGATGTAACCTTAGTGTAAACGAGAATCAGATCTTTTGCTCCATCTCTAGTGCAAATGTCTTTGAAAAATGCAGCCCTTTGTGTGGAAGTCCCTATGGGTTTTTTGGCAGCAAATGCCAACTATGTTGTAGTAAAGTATGAATTGTCACCACATTTCAGCGGGATGCAGAGTGGATTCATTTTACAATATCCAAGCCAGCTGTTTACAAAAATAGCTTTCACTTTCCCAAAGCTTACTAATCATTGCAAAAGACAAGTACAGAAGAGGATATCTCAACTGACATGGAAGAGCACAAATGTTGACACCAATATGAATCTGAATGTTCTGACGATTGTGTTGCGTTAGCAGATTTAACAGACATGCCACTCAGCAGACTGGGCCTGGTTTAATGCTTCACTTGAAGGATCTGCATGATCCTTGAGGCTGTCAGTTGTGGGAACTGAAGTTCTTCTGTCCCAGGACATTATACATAGTAAGAGTGCAACATACGCTTGCTTCCAACATGCTGGCCTGTTGGTGACCTCAGATCCACTCAAAAAGGATTCCTCTTTCTTGGGCACAAGATAATTCACTCCCAGCCCTGTCCCTAGCCTGTACTGAGCAGATGGTATCAGTGTCACATGCTGATTATCCCAAGCAAGACATGTTTAGACATAGTGGCTTTGTCATGTTGTGTTGTGCCTTCTGGGGCATATTCTAGGACCAGACAGCCCAGACCAATTTAGATTTCAGACTGATATTACATTGGGATGAATGAAAAAATCCCATAGTGACTTGAATACACAACACCTATTATAAAATTATTGAGGGCACCTCATGTGGCCCAAATCCTGGGGGATCTCACTGAGGAGAGTGGAGCTCTGCAGTGAGCTAACTGAGCCGCAGCATGGCCAGGCTAGTGGGACTCAGGGTCAGGATTGCTGCCCAACTGGCATATAGTGGCCCATGAAGAGACAGTCATGCAAATGAGCCCCTGCCCCTGGGCCTCTGATATCCCTCTTTTGACTGCATGGTGGCCTCTGTGGGGAAGCCTTATACTAGGGCAGCACTGGTGAGAACAAGGTAAAATCCCCCAAATGCTATCTGGTGAGTAGAGGGTGGCAAGGGGGCTTTGTGTGACAGCAAATATAAATGTGGACTAATTGCATTAATTAGCACTTACTCTAGATTTGCAGCAGTGTAACTGAGATGAGAATGAAGCCGACTATCTCTAGATAATAGCATTAAATCCACAAATGCACTGTGTAGATAATTGGCATTGTATTGGCCCATCTATGCTTTCCTTGGGAAAAAAATACCTGTCCTTTCTTGGGGTTGTGGAAAGGAAGTGCAAAAAAACTATGGATCCACTACCATACTACTTAATTGGGCAAAAATCTTATATCAGAGAGAGGGAGAGACAGAAAATGAGAGTTTTGCCTCAATAAGGAGTTCAAGGGCTTAGATATGCTGTGTTATGGTGCTTTTGAAAATATCTGCTGGAATCAGGCTGGGTTTTCTTTTAAGAAAATGCACAGTATAGTGTAGCTGAATGCTACTTGTTAAGAGGAACATCTGCTTATGAAGAGACAGATATGCTGAAACGTTTACTGATGTTTTGCTTCCTCCCCTTGTGTCACCTGAAATCTATCATCACACTGTGGTATCATGCTCCTGCTTGCAAATCTAGGGAAGCAGGGCAGTGGTGCACATCCTTCAGAAGATGATAAGTGATGTGTCATGCTAACATATAAACATGGGCACTGACTCAGACGTGTTACCTATAAATCTGCTCATCAGCAGCCGAAGAACCATATGTGCCTTCTCTTCCTTAAACATAAAAACATTAATTACATTATATTGTTCTGCAGTAACGGGCAACTCGTTGCCTGAGACTTGCCAAAGCCTTAATTTTAACCATAAATCTGCAGGGCCTGAGCTGCTTTAAACTGATGAAGATAAAGTTGAAGTTGGTCCATATCACAGCAGAGTAGCTACTGGCAGGAAAGGATTGCTGCAGACTAACCACAGCCACTGAGGGTGAGATCGGAACCTTATAATCTGCCCCATCCCAGGAGTAGCTTGGAGCTGTCCTGGACCAGGAGCTGACCAGACAAGCTACTGCAACTCAGAGTAACAATTTATCCCCTTCCCCCACAGATCTGGGGGAGAAGTTTCTGCATCACCATGGAATAGCTTATCCCACCCATGTGGGCCTTTCCAGCTATGCTGGTCAGTGACTGGCAGTGAGACACAGCCAGGGACCCTCCCACAGTGGGGAATATTAAATGAGGAGCCCTTCCTTTGATCTTCATGGCTGACATTACAGTCAGAACCGAGCTGACGAAGAGAGCTGGGGTTGGGGGTGTGGCTGAGTCAGGGCTGGGACAATCTAGCCATAACTGAGTTAGCGAGTGGAGTCTGGAGGAATATTAATCACTAATAATACATACGCTTCCATATCTGCATTGTAGTAGTGCCTGGAGGCCCGATGGGTCAGTACCCCGTTGTGCTAGGCACTGGGCACACAGAGAATATGAAGACAGTCGCTGCTCCAAAGAGCTTACAATGGGAAGAATCCTGCTGATTTGGGGGTACAAGATATAAGGAATGAGGCAACTGTGGATTAACATACTCTCCTCTTCCTGCACATGTCTATTCCTAACCAAGTCACTTTTAATCTAGAATGAAGTGTCTACACAGGGAATTATACCAGAATAGTGATACAGGAGTAACTCATTCCACTATAGCTGTGCCAACCAATTTCCCATATAGTTTAGCCCCAAGTTGATGGGCTGTTTCACCATCCCTAGGAAGGAAGATGATCCCCACACCCAAGTCTGAGGCCCTTGCCTCAGGGCACCACTTATGGTTTGAAAACAACACGGGAACAGATAATAGCAAACCTATAGCTCTCCTGACAAACATGGCTCCCGTCCACAGAAGCTCTCTTATGCTGCCCCCATCAAGGATAACAGGACTCACCTTTCCCTCCTTGACCCAGTTTCCTTTTCCGTGTATATGCCACTTGGACACATTATAGGTGAGTATCCCTTAACCCTTTCCAGGCTGCCATTTCATCTTGCCGTAGATGGTTTTAAGTAGCTCAAAAACATTTGGTTCAATTGATCTTGGAGTGCTTAGAAGCACTGGGCCTGATTCAACACCCTAAAGGTGGTGGTTGTGCATGGAAAATGCTCTCTCTCTGTCTCTTGACTGAAATACCATAGCTGTATTAGCCTAATGAGGAGTATAGAACAGCAAAAGACAGGAAACAATTTGGTATATATCAGGTGGTAACTCTTTCTAGGGAGGGCAGAGGATGCGGCTGGTGTGATGAGCATTTGTGGTTGTTCCCCCCCCGCATCAGATCAACTCCGGAAGTACCAATGACAAAGCACAACACTGGATATTCACTGTGCACAGGACAATAAGATTTCATTTCATGCATCGTTAAGAAACCACATTGATTCCAACAAGTCACAGCACCACATCCTACACTTGCATTAAGGCAAACAAATCTCTCTTTGGCTTGTTGTTACTAAACGGTTTAAAAACGTGGGTGCCTAAAGCAATAGGCTTTCCAGGCTTAGATGCTTTTGGGGCTCAGGATGCCTAATACAGCACCCTGTAATTTGTGTTCTCTCTTAGGACAGTAGGGACTCTGTTCTCTGTAACAAACACAGCTCAGCCTTTGTTATTTAGCACACTCTCACTGTCAGGGGTGTAATAGTTCAATGAAGTCTCATCTTCCCAGGCAGTGCTGGAGGCTATAAAGCTGGGAAAAAGCTCAGTCCAAATCGTAATGAAAAGGGGGAATTCACAAAAGAAAAAACTTGGCCAGAGTAACCATTTTTGGTCTTACTCTTACAGGCTAAGCTGGTTCTGAAGCATTTGGTATGGGACAGTTGATACTTTCTCCGATGCTGCGGTCTCTAGTGAGACCCCCTGAATATCAGGCACCGTCAATGCTGAATGTTAAACTGAGAGCAAACGCGATAATACTGGAGCTTGGCCAAAGCAACAGCAGTTGTAACCATATCTACATTGCAAACATCCGAGAGTTCAGAGCTTGGGTTTAGTTCAATCCATTCCAGAGCTGGGAGCCAACTGTGGATTTTGGATCTGGATTGAGGTCAGGAACACCACCAAAATGCAGAGGTGTTAGGTTTGTGGTCAAGATCACGGCTAGATAATATTGCATGACACTTTTCTGGCTGAGAAGAGACAGTGCTCAGCTGCAAGAAATACAGACACACTATGGAACACATCTCTCTCCTCAGTTCACAGGCTAATTAGGACACTAGGATGCTAGTGTCACCACACTGGGTCTCCCCAGTTTCTGGCCTATAGTGAACAGTCATGGAAAGGATTGTTAAACCCATTAAAAACTCAAGAGCCCTGCAGTGCAGCTGGGAGGAATGTGCTGTAGTAGGTCCCAGGATAGAAGCAGCAGCCAGAAAGTCATAAATTCTATTTTTGGCTCCATCACTGACTCCTCTATGGCCTCGGGCATGTTACTTAACCTCTCTGGTTCAGTTCTCCAGAATCATAAGCACTTACCTACCTTGAAGTGGTATTTGTGAGGGTTAAGGAGTTAAGGTAAAGAGCTTTGAAGATGAAAAGTGCTACACTATGTGCATTAATAAATCACGTTACTCAGATTAGGGGTACAAACTATCACTGTTTCTTAGCTAAATTCCTCATCTTGTAAAATGAACCATGGCTCAGAGATCTAAGTTTCACCTGCATCTTTACTGATGGCTTGTAATGACATCCAACTTCCTAACCGGAGACTATTCTATTCTCATTGCCATAGTATGTGAGCGCTTTGCAGTAGTGAATTAAGCAATATGGCTACCATCGGTCACATGTTTGTTCTCTCATCTTCTCCCCTGTGGGAGACGGGTGTGTAGGGGAGCATTATGGTTTTGGATTTTTTTCTTCTGGGATCAGATGCCAGCAGCAGTTTGACTGGCTGATTAGCCCCACCAACTGCCTCTGAGAAAGAGCTGGAACTTAATTAGCTGACCCTTATAAAAGGGCAGCAGGAAATGGAGGGGGAACTGCAATACCTTCCAGAAAACCGAGGGGTCAGGGACTCTGCTCCCAGTGGACTGCTACTGGAGCTACTGCAGAGAGAACTTGCTCCAGAAACCAAACAGACAGAGGGGATTCTGTGTGGCATTCTTTATTGACGAGGATCTGAGGTAAAAGTCAGGACATTTTGGTTACTGGTGTGAGGGGCAGATTTGGGGAAGGGACTATCTGGCCTGCACAGACTTTGAGGGAAGAGTCTGTGAAGTTTTGATTTGTTTATTAAGAAGGCTTAAAATAAAACAACTAACCCTGCTGGAAACTGCTTCCGGGATTCCTTGAGAGATCTGAGATGGAACTAACCCAGGGGATGAGCTGACTCAGCAACACCAAAACCTGGTCCAGTATGAGGAGGGCTCTATAAGATAGGCCCCAATGCTTTTATGTTAGAACTATCCAATCACATTTCTAAAGAATTTGAGACCTTTTTGGTTTGCCTGTTGTACCACTTGGATTCCCACATGCATTAGGCAAGGCCTCATCTACAGAACAACCCCTCTTCTAGAGTCCACTTTTTATTAATGCTAAGAAAATCTCATGCCTGTATCATTCAGATAAAGAGGAGCATATTCAAATGACAGCAGAGGGGACTGGCTAAAATCACTTTGTGATCTTTCTAGATACACAATGTGGTAACAAGTCTGAACTGTAAATACAAATGACAACTTATTTTTTTTCACTTTCTTTTGGAGAGCTTTCCTAAACCTGTGCATGTGGAGAGCAGGCGATGGGAGGACTGGCAGGAAAAGAGTTACACCTGGGCTTGTCTTGTCACGAGCTCAGCTCCAGTAGACAAGGATATTTGTGACTGCTAGCCTAAGGGGAAGGATGCCTTTTAAAAGTTGGGAAAACCCTGCTAATGACTCATCATGGCCAATTACACGGTTCACTGCACAATGCAGTCACGCATCAAACTCCAGGAATTTCACAGTGTACAGTCAAACTAAGAGTCTTAAAAATTATATACAGTGCAAACCTAGACACATGAAAGTAATGTATACTACCTATGGCATGCACATCAACAAATTACGTCACAGAGCCATGTGAAAATCTAAACTTATCACTGACTTTTGACCAGCTTCCATGCACTCTGCCCACCAACCTGATCTCCAGTAGTACTACTGATTACCCTCCAAATTGCTCACCACCTTCAAACATCCATTATTTAAATAGGAAAACAAAGAAACACAACAGCAAATGTTTTTTCTTTACCATGCAAAACAGAATTTCTCCTCCAAAATCACACTGGTATGAGGTGCAGGTCAGACGATAGGCAAGCCTGTAACAGGGACCGGTGTGAAGAATGACTTGTGACCTAGAGAAGCCTACTACTGACACTGAGAAAATAGTTCTGATTTTATGCCCATTCCATCTGAATAGCAAATATGTGCAAGATTAGTGGCAACTGTTTTTGGTGAGGAGGACACTAGTTCACTAGGAAGTGTCTGAGACCAGCAAATCATTTCATAAAAGGCACCAGATAAGAATAGATAGCTCCTGGCTTGGATTCAGGCTGATATTATCACTGTGAAAGGAGGTATGGATGCAGAGAAGCATGGTTTGGTGGTTACGGGAACAGGAGGATTCAGGCAATTTGTGTTCTATTCCCAATTTAACCACTAACTTAATGTGGAGCTTGGACATGTCATTTAACTTTTAGTGGTGCTATAAATGAGGATGATGGCAATAAAGTACCTACTTCACAGCTGGACTGCAAATAGAGCTAGTCAGAATGTGCCAATTCACTGAAGTTGAAATGGTCCATGAAGATGGTTGGATTTTGAGAAAGTTCTGACAGAACCCTTCCTGCTGGGCAGAGTTCCACTTGAAACCTGCCTGGCTTCCTGCCAGCTCACCTGCCCTCTTCCTCAGAGTCTGTCTGGCAGGCTGACAGGGATCTCAGAGTCTGGAAGCCCTGGTTCCCAGCTCTTCAGCAGTTCAGGTTTCCATGGCCCCTGGCGTCTTGGGGCAGCCCACTAGATTGACTGCCTCAGAGTTGAGGGCCCCAGGGCTTCCAGGGTCCATGGTTTCTTGGGGGTAATTGGCCAGACAGACTGCCCCAGATGTAAGGCTTCATTCCCTTTTGTGGAGAATGCTGGAATTTTTCGTTTTTGATCCAAATTAGAATGAAACCAAAGGTTGAAATATCAGAATTACCTTTCTCAGCACAGCTCTAGTTGTGAGATTTAATTTATTCAGGTTCATTAAAGATGGAGATGCGGAAGGTGGAACAGAACTGCTGACTGTCATACTGTCAGGGGTCATTGCACTCGGATTCCGTTTGGGGCTTCCAAACCCTGAGAACTGTTGCTATCACCCAACGCCTGCAGAGCCCTTTGTGGGGTACTCAACCAATAAGAGCACTGCCCTGAAACATACAAAACCATTAAAGAGCTTTCATTACTTGTAAACGTTGAGGGTCTTTAAAATAATTAAAACATGCCAGCTAAAGAGAATAACTTCTCCTCTCTAGTCACAGCTGCCTTCGAATGGTAAAACTTCCCCAAAGCTGTGAATAGGCAAAGAGCTCATTGTACACCTCCCACAGAGCCATTAGGTAGCTCCTGCCATGTTCAGAGATACCATGCAATTATCTCCTTATGGCATCTCCTGACTGAAGGCACAGTAACAAACGAAAAGCAGGTTAACTGCAGGTTCCTAAGTACTTGCCCATCATCAATAGGGAGCAAATGTGTACAGTGCCTGGTCTGAATTGTGGATTGCAATTTGCTTAATGGCTTATAACAAGACTGAACACTTACATGACACTTTTCATCTAGAGAACTCAAAGCAGCTTACAAGGTGGATAAATCACCATTAACCCCATGAGAGGGATTATCCGCTTGCCCAGAATGAGGTGACAAATTCTGCATTATGGGATTGATCCTGCATGGTGCTGAATACTCTGGTCCAATCCAACAAAGCACTAAACATGGGTATAACTCTCAGCATGTGAATAGTCCCACTGGGGCTCAGCCCTTTGACCCAGATCCTCAAAGGTATTTAGGGACATAATGCCCACTAATTTCGATGTAAGTAGTAGGTCTGTCGGCATACCCGCAGCATGAACGATCCAGACTGTTCTATGTTCTTTTCCAGTGCTGTTTGCATGAGGATCCAGGCAGATTTTAATGCATAAGTGTTACCTCAGGAAAGTAACAAGAACTGGCATAACTGGGGCCGTGACAGGATATCGTCCACAGTGATCAATTAGAACCAGTGAGGATTCAATTCTGTTTGATTTCCAAAAAAACCCTTTCAGCTTTGGTGGCCTGTGATGGGGTGGCTGCCCCTCACTGGCAGAAAAGGGGTTAAAGCAGTCCTAGGGAGGTTGCGCTGGAGGCAGCCAATCAGAGGAGGGCTGAAGGGAGCAGCCCATTGGGGCCAAGTAGACCCATATAAAAAAGGAACTGCAAGGCAAAGGAAGGCAATTCTTTGCTGGGAGCCCAGGGAGGAAGGACTGTTTCCCTGAAGGGCCAAGAGAACTGCCAGCACCTTGGATAGACAAGTGCTGCAAACAGGGACCAAGGGAGCCAGAGACAGCTCCTGGCTGGCTGCTGAAAGGGGTTGCAGACGGAGGCCCTGACACAAGGGTACAGAGGATGCTGGAGCCATGCAGGAAGTGGCTAGACTGTGCCATTGATGGGAAGTGGCTGAACAACGGTCTGCAGGTCTGCCCAGGAGGGGGGAACACAGTGTGTGGGACGGCTGGAGGGCTGTCTCATTGAAGAGGATGCTGAAGTCCTCGGAGAGACGTGGGCCAACGAGCAGGAGTCATGGGAGCAATGCACTACCTGAAGGGGGTGCACTCACCTGCGGAGCTAATTCCCAAGATAGGCTGAGGAGGTGCCAGAGTGGTGAGTGAACCCTGTTACATGGTCATTTAAAAATATTATTTACTCCTGCATAGACTTATGTTCTAGTTGCATGGAAAAACCAGTCACTACCTCCTGCTCCTCCCCAATGCCAGGCTATTGTGAAAAGAGGTGTATCCATTCAAGTCTCCTCATTGTATCAAGGGTCCTTCTTTCAGTTCCTCTCCCCTTTGCCTCTCTGGGGTCTTCTCTGTCAGCTGTCTGCCTTCAAGAGCTCTATTCATTTTCCTCTTTATGCCATTCTTAACTTCTCTCCATTTAGCTCTGCCCCTTCCTGATGGGCAACTCCTGGCCTTTTCCTCTTTTGTGTTCCGCTCCTGTAGCCCCTGCCAAGGTCTTCTCTGATCAGGAGCTCATCTCTTATCTGGAAGGAGGACACGTGCCTATGCCATGGGGAGCAGAGGGTTGATGCTGTCAGAACAGTTGTTCCGGTTGGGCAGGGCTAGTGGTCACTCAGAACTTGTTTATAAGCACAAGTGTGGAGAATGTCAGATGTGGGTTTTGCAGTGTTCTATTTTAGTCTGGTGACCAATGAGTTAATTGTCTGGGCATGTGACCTAAACTCGAGTCCATGTGAGCTGCTTTTTTTTTTCCAAAAAACTATTGGCTATAAGCTCCTGGAAACATGCACACTGCAATAAAATTATATAGTTTATAGGTGTTTAATGAATGTCTGAACTCTGGATGCAGAGCTGGGCTGGGTGAACTGTTGTATCAATCTCTGTTACTCCTCGGGAACCTGGTGAGGAATTTCTCTACCTTCCCCCTGATACTTAATAGTCTGACCCTATGTAAGTGAGGTCATGCAGTATCTAGCAGCCAGTCAGCAACAAGTAGGGACAGACCCCAAAACAGCAGTAGCAGTAAAACCAATGTATACTTAAGTCAAATATAGATAAACAGAACTCGGGGTAAGGTACTCTATAAAAGAATGCCTTTCAATCAAGCATCTCAAAGTCTTTAACAAACTGTTTTTAACTTGAGCTGTGCAGAGAAAGGTAATACTGATATTCCAAAATTTGGTCTCATTCCAATTTGGATCAAAAACTAAAAATTCAGTTTTCTCTGAACATAAGGTAATTATAATTGTGTACCAACAATGGAGGGAAATGTTTCCTAAATCATAACTTAAAAAGCTGGCAAATTGCTTATCCCATGCTATACTGCATCACCACCCATGGGCTTCTTAACTGGAGGTCTTGCTTTGTGCAGCATCTATCTTTTAAAAGATAATCCTAGCCTGATTACTCTCTGTTTGAGAACCACACTCAGTAATCTTCAAGCTAAATGGATTGAGGAATATAGTAACTGTCAAATTGGTGTATACATTGGTTGCAGAGGGAAGACACTCAACACATGTGGAAGCCCATGTGATGAATTGTATTTCCAGATGGCCCACTTTATTTAGCATGCACCTTGTGATGAAGTGGGACTGTTCTTAATGTTTCCTCTGAATACTGTGCGGGTGCCTCAGTTTCCCCTACACATTTCTTAAGTCTCCAGTGTGCATAAATGGCTGCCACTCTGTATCCTGGCAACAAATGGCTGGGGCCCTTCCCCCCTGCAAGGAAATAGCTAAAGGTGAACAAAGAGATCAGGTGACCTCCTGGCCTGGGAAAGAGACAAAGGCCAGAAAGGAGGGGCTGGAGGAAGAGTCAGTTTGGAGCTGGCTGGGGATGGGAAGTGAGGGCAGACAGGGTTGTCTGGCTCACTGGGCCCCAAAATGGACCCGGTTGAGGGGTCCCGTTCTCTGTACCTACAAGCTCTGTTTTAGACCGTGTTCCTGTCATCTAATAAAGCTCTGTTTTACTGGCTGGCTATGAGTCATGTCTGACTGCGAAGTGGGGGTGCATGCAGAACCCTCTGGCTTCCCCAGAACCCCGCCTGGGCAGACTCGCTGTGGGAAGCACACGGAGGGGCATATGCTGAATGTTCCAAGGTCAGACCCAGGAAGGTGAAGCCGTGTGAGCTTCTTGCCCTGAAGATAGTCTGCTCCAAGGGAGAAGAGGTTCCCCAAAGTCCTGACTGGCTTTGTGGGGAGCAGTTCCAGAGCATCGCCCAGGGACTCCATGATACACCTTTGACTACTTTGCATATCTTCTGCCCACTAATCCATCTCTAGATTTCTTCTAACATTCAAGTTATGTGAGAGGTTTCAAACAGTTGCCACTTTCTTTCTCCAAATGTGAATCCCCCCTCAAAATTAAATGTTCCTGAGGCTACAGGTGGACAAGATTCAATCCTGGGCCAATAACTCTTCTGTACTAGAAAATAATGTATAAGATCTATTTTGCAACCTTGCAGAGGTGGAAATGAAGTGGGGGAAATGCCCAACCTCCCACTGGGATCCAGCATTCATTTATTAGTCCTGGAAAGGCCTGAGATATTCAACTTTAAATGATGACATTTTTAGATATAGAGTTATTTTTAGAGGCTTCTGTGTCTTCCTCTAAACCCTGTTCAGTTGGGTACATTAACTAAGGCATCTGGAAAAAGGATAGGAATATTTGCCTAGGAAATTCTGCTACCAAAAACTTTGTTACAGGACAGTTAAGGCTAAAAGGATGTCAGCATACAGCTAATACCTAACTAAATATTTTAAAACGTCCCTTTAATAGACACATTGAAACAAAACACCCAAAACCATATATCCCAAAGACTGGAACTGCACAGTCAGGGTATCCAGTCAGTCCCAATTGCCATAGCATAATTCGCTACCACCCCAATCAATTTCTACTACCCAATCAACCTTAACTTTGTTTGATTGTTTAATTAAATCTGGATGTTGGTCGCCTCACTGTGACTATGTCTGATGTCTGTGAAATGCACACACATACACTTCTGTTACTAGCCCTAAGGCTTTTCTCCCACCTCTCCAATTTCAGCAGATTCTGTTCGTGTTCTCAGTTGCTCCTCTTCCCCAGTCCCCCCAGAAGGGCTAAGGATGTTGCCTCTAGATCCCCTTGTTGCCACCCTTCTGATGCTGGCTTCTCCTTGCCCTAGGTCACCGTTCTGGGCAGACTGGAACTGGGCACTGCTTCCGGTTGGCTTGTTGTCTTCCTGTTCTGGTTGTTTCTACCTAGCATGGGTGAACCTAAGAAAAGTGGGATCATTATTATTCAGCCATGTTCGGGTGGCTTAATATTGAGCATACTCTGTTCTTCCATCTCCATTGCCACATTTGTTCATATAAACAAACCCTGGTTTCATCTGCGTCACTCCAGAAGGTGCAAAAGCCTGAAATGGTGAGAAGTGGCACTGTCTGCCTATTACTTCCATTAAACAGTTAAAGAAAAAGGGGAAATATGTTCTTTAAATAACAACAACAACAATAATAATAAGTAATGTTAGGAGCTGAGTGAAAGACATCCTTCAATTAACAAGCATCAGGATGAGCTAATCCGAAGCTCCCTGCCCCACACATGTAAGACAAAAGGAGGTTGCAAACCTGCCCAAGAGTTTGAACTGAGTGGGTGAAGCTTTGTTTTGCTCAGTATAGTGAGGGTGGATACAGGGAGGCAGGATACACAAATTGAGAACAGGGAAAGGCAGAGGCAAAAAGCAAAAAAACCAAACAGAAGCCAGCGAGCACAGCATAACCCTGGAAAAACCAAAAGCGTGCTTTTGGGTCTGATACTTAAAGAGGTCTGGGGCATTTGGAGAAACAGGGCTTTCTACGTTCCCTGTGAATAATCAAGATTGCAGCAAAGAAATGCTGATCACCACCTTCCCCATCTAACTGGAGCATCCCAGGGCCCTGAACTTTCACTGGACACTTGGGTCAAAAAGGGGCAACAACAAAAAGGTGTATTTGATTGGGATTTAAAACATATGGCTTGATTATCAGAGGTGCTGAGCCCCTTCAGTGCCTACAGGGGAACTACAGGTGCTTAGTCTCTCTGGAAAACCAGGCAGGCCGTTGTAACCTGAGATTCGAGAAATCAGGTCAGGAGAACTCATCACCCATTTAAGAACAAATGTGCAAAGTTATCACAGCTTGAGATTTTTTTGTGCTTTTAGTCAATTATTTTCAGCAGTCCTGCAAAGAAAATTGTGTCTCACTGTCAGCCAGATCCTCAGCTAATGTACAGTGGTATAGCTCCACCGAAGTATATGAAATTATACTGGATTATAGCAGCTGAGGATCTGATCTAATGGCCACTGCTTGCTCAGGCTCTGGTCCAGCTAAGCACTTTAGCTTAAAAGTAGCCCAATTTGGGTTCTTTGTGTGCTTAGAGTTAAGCTTGTGCTTAAGGATTTGCTGGAACAGGGCCCAAATATATGACATTTCAGATAAAACAGGTTGTGTACGTAAAGCCTGCTCCACTTAGCTACAGAAGATGACTTACATGGCTTACAAAATCCAGGCATGGCAAGAAACTGATGTACCAAGGATTGCTACATAAAAGCAAGCACTGTTCCTATAAATATGGGAACAGGTATTGACCAGAGAGGAAGAGCTCTTTCTGCATATATGACAATTTCATATAACTCCGCTGCTGGTTATGATAGAAGCTTCCCAATACACAATTTTTCAAGAGTTTCTTCCCCTGGACTGTCATTCTCAACCTCTTCCTTCCTCACATGTAGGCCAATTACTAAGATACCTTAGAAGTTTCCTGTCACAGCTCAAGCAGCTTTGGAAAACATGTATCAGGTTAAAAAAAGAATAGCTGGAGGAAACAAAGAGCTACAGGGATATAGCTGAGGCAGAGTCAGGGGGAGGAGGGTGGGAGGGAGGAGAGGGAGTCCTCTACTTCCACAGCAATTGTGGCTATAGATTAAATGAAACCCTTCCCCTCATCTGACAGGTCTATCATGGGAGGGTTCATCTGCTTCTATGATAGTAATTATCTGAACTAGAGATCGATTTAGTTTCTAGGTGTGACTTTGCAAATGATTGGGAAATAAGAGGATCATTGGTAAAAGTTTAATGTCCCCTCTCTGCTCTAACCAAGCTAAGGAGAACTCCCTGCACAGTTCAGATTTAGTGATTCAGGCAGTACAGTTAAAGAGCCAAAACATGCTACAGTGGGCTCTCCTCATCTACTAGTGCCCCCTGTCGATGACCACGGGTCCTATAGTGATCTTCCTTTTCTTGTGACCCAGCCCTCCCAGGTCATGCTTTATGCCCACCCCTTCTGGGGTAACAAAGTCCAGCAAAAACAAATGCCTGATCCCTTAATCTAGTCTGCCACTCTCAATTATGGCCCAGAAGTTCTCTCAGGGTTTCCAGTAGTCCATATCCCCTTCTGAGGGGCTTCATGCCACCTTACCAGTGGCTGGTATGGAAACCCAAACCTCAGCACTGGGCTCCAGTCCAGGGACCTAGAATAGACCTTCAAGGCTTATCTCACCAGACTCCTTGCTGCCACCTCCCTGACCTTCTTCCTAAATAGCCTTCTTCTTCCCTAGAAGTCTCTTTATTCCTTACTACCAGGAAAGTGACTGTACAGTTCAGTCACTTTCTGCTCCAACCTTTCTTTATTCATATTACTATCCAGCCTCTCCCCAGCTGTGTTTCACCATTAATTAGTGCTGGCTCCAGGTGCAACCAGGTGGGTTAATTGGCCTCTCAGCCACACAGTAACCCTTTCACCTCCTGTATGGGATCATCACAAGGTCTTTTTAGTTCTGAGCCTCCAACACTGTATAATCTGTACATGTGGGGAGCAAATTCTCAAAATCTGAACATTGCCTATCTTTTTTTAGAGAAATTATGAATGTCTCTCCAAAAGTATACCCTGATCTCCAGCAGACATGGATGACAGTTTAGATCCTTCCAAGAAACTTTATCCATTTTAAGAGCCAAACTTTTCCCGCAGTTGGAAAATGAATGGATACATTTCCCTTTCTTTCAGAGTTTCTGATCACAGCCAGAACAGGAAGTTGTTGTGAATTTCATAGCCTTACACTAGAAATTCAAAAAGTTCTGATAAGCACCCAAACATATGGATGCCTGTTGGAACTGAACCAAACTGTCTACCCTCTTCATATTCACCCATCACTATATATGTGTGATAGGTGCTATAGCTTTTCTGGGCAAGGGCATCGGAGAACATTCTCCCAGGTGTTGAACAGTAGAATTACTAGATGGAAATCAAAATTTGGGAGAGTCTCACACTAAAATACAAAACAAATGCAGACAAAAGCAATAAAACCCCTGTTGGCTTCATATATCTATTGCTCACATCCTCATAAACAAATTCTGCAAACCAATAATATTGACATTAAGCCTGTTGCCAGGGCAGCAATGTTCACTGCTGATCAGAACTGGTTGGAAAAAATACTCAAATTCTAAATTTGGACAACAAAAAAAGGAGAAATGTTTCACATTTTTATTTCCATTTTCAACCAGTTCTGCTCTGAATAGCTTTCCAGTACTTGTTAATTCAACACAAACTTCTACAGTGGTCATAGTCTTACTTGTGAACAATGCTTTTCATCCCAAAGTATTATGCAGAGTATATACAGGGCTGCTTCATCTGCCTCTCAAATGTAGCTGCCATCTTAGGGGTAGTTCATCAGTGCAATGGCACCCACTTTCTGACCAAGCATAGCACATCCCCTGAGGTCACATAGAGGGGCTGTCAGTCTGTTCCTGGTGCCCAGGAGTCTGAAAACTTTCTCCATGTCTAAGTCCATCGGGGGCTGGTAGGGGAACCCGCACCCACCCACTCCCCTGGGCCCTCAAGCTAGATAAGCAGGTCAGGGTTCTTCAACTCTGACAGTGCCCTGAGCTTCTTCCTGCCTGGCCCTGGATCTCTGTAGGCTCTCCAGCTTGTCGGTCATTTCATCCCCTTCTGGGCAGTTGTCACTGGGCAGCTCTTTAGTAACTTGCTTGCAGGAGCTTCTTTCTCCGGCCTGCTCACTACTCTGAGTTTCCAATCAGCAGTTGCTGGTAGTGCCTGTATTAACGTTTTGGTCACTAGGTCAGTGTAGGGTACATAAACCCCATGACAGATACCTATACAGATCTGATGAACATATAACCATGGCTCTTTCTTTGTCTCCTTCCAGTGGCTGGACCTCAGAGAGCTTCGTGAGTCTGCTACTCTCTTCAGGCTAACAGCTACAGGTCTTTTAGTTCAGACTGTAGAGGCTCAGATGTTTAGGTTCAGGGTTTGATTGCTACTCCTGACAACCAATCCAGGACACTGCATTACAGAAGTGTATGCAAAACTCATTTACAAATACATTAAACTAATGTGTTACATTACAAAATCAGGCTGCCAACATATTCAAGAAAATACAATGAATTTTAATTCCTCCACCCCAGGCTGTGCCAATCCCAATGGTATTGTTGCTGTGTTGCAGTTGAAAACATTTTTGCCAATATTCAAAAGATAAGCTTGAAGTGTAGCTCTCAACTTATCGAAGCCAAAACGTGGGATCCAATGAGAGACAAAGACCCAGAAAAAGGAGCACAAAAAAGCATTCATGCAGGAGACAAAGTGCTAGGAGATGGTTTCCTCTAGTACATGTCATTCTTTCCACAACCTTAGTTCCATGACTCTTTATTTCTGATGTAAGGTCATTTCCAACAATAAAAGTGAGGTCTTTGGAGCATCTTGAAAAATGGGTTCCCTTCTCCCACCCTAGAAAACTTAGATAAAAATGAAAAATAAAGATGAATTTTAATCTTCCAGAGAATTTTTTTTTGGCAGAAGTTTCCAAAACAAGATATTTTAATTTGAAAATGCAACTCCCATGAGGTAGTGCAACAGCAAGTTGATGCCTCATGCTCCTGTTGCCTGAGCTTTGTCGTTATACCACATCTCCCATGATGAACTATGGTCTCCTGTCTGGAGAGGGGAAGAGGTGGCATCATGGGAGTCCCTGTCCACGGTGCATCATGGGAGGTGTAGCTGGCTGGGGGGGCCCAGCTCAAAGAGGAGAAGGGAGACATGAAACAACTGAACTTCAACCCTACTAATTTTTGGCTGAAATAGTCTGGTTTTCAGACATCTATTGTTTTTTTTTATGAGGGCGGGAGAATAAAGGTTTTCCACAAAAGAAACTTTTCCCAAAATTAAAAACCCAATTTTCTGGCAAAAAACCCAACAACGTTAGACGCACCCAATTGGCCTGGAATGTATGCAATTTTGGGGTAAGATGAGTGCTATCTTGCACAGTGAGATGTTTGAGAGTTACAGCTTAGTGAGCTCTGTTCTGCAAACACAACCAGATACTGAAAGATTTCAGCTCTAGACAGTTGTACTAGCAATATCCGAGGAAGGCAGGAAGAAAGGTTTAAAAAGGAGGACAGTCTGAATATTTCAGGAGCATTATGGATACAATTCTGTAATCCTTGTGCACTCAGAACTCTCACCAATAAGAATGTTGAACAATGAGGCCCTTTGTCCTTTCTAATTTTACCTTAATCACTAGTTTAAATTTCAGTGGGAGTTATTATGAATGGTAAGAAAATCCTGTCCTTGCAATCTGATGTAACTAATTTTGATAAGCTGATAGCAATGGCTATAAAGATCATCTTTACCTCTTCAGTTAATTGTGATATATAAAAACATACGGCAAATATTGTCTTGTTTCTTTTATAATCTGAGTTGGGGTGAAAGGAACCCAGAGACAGAAAATGCAATCTTTCAATGGATTAAGAGAGAACTAACTAACATGAATCAGATCATTAGCTTTGTATTCTCGGTTCTACTTTCTGATGTCCATATGTGACTCATGAGGACGAGCTGGACTGACTCCAAAAACTAAGTGGAAATTAATTTCTCGAAGGCTGATCTGGAAGATAAGATGTATTTCACAATCACTTGCTGTAAAGATCCCATCTATTTGCCACGAAGAAAGAAAAATAATGCTTTACGTAGCAACTCAGAGTACAAGTCATAATGAAGCAACCACTAAAGGAGGAAGGAAATGTACCTTAGAATATAACAGCCACTGAAGCCTGCACTGGTAAACAATATCATTAGTTTTGGAGGGGAGGGAGTATACAATGATTCTGCATGTTAAATCCACATCAAGGAGCAAAATTCCTCCCTAAAGTCAGTGCCTGTTAAAATGGTAGAGCCAGGTTTCTTGAAGGCGGTGAATAGAGCTGTGCAGAGAATGGAAATTCCATTTCACGGAGGATTTCAATATTTACAAATTTGTTTTCATTCCAGTTTGGTAGGAAACTCCAACATTTAGAAATTTTCTGCATAGGAAAAGTCTAACTGGCTTGTTTTTGTTTTAGGCCCACTAGTTGCTTACAATTTTAAAAAAAAGTTGAAATAAAAAGCCATTTTGCAAGAAAAACAATTTTTTTTGTTCCAAAATATTGAACCACCCCATTTTCACATTTGTCAGAGCTTTTTCACTCCAAAATGAAATTTCAGAAGAACTGAAATGATTTTAGGAAGGATTTCAATTTTCAGCAAAACTGCATTTTCTGGTGGAAAATTGTTCCATCAAAGTTTTTCTGATCATCTCTAGTCATGGGATATTTCAGTCACAAGAGACAAATTCTGCTAAAGGAATTAAGAAGCAATTCTTTATTACTAACAGGTCTGTTTCTGATCACACCTGGGTGTAAATCAGGAGTAGCTCCAAATAAATCAACAGCTACGCCTCTCTGACACAAACTCTCTACAATAAGGATGAAGCCCACCTGTGCAGAAAACAGGGCTTTCTTAGTGGCCAGTCTGAGACTGTGAAATGAACTCCTTCAGGAACGAAGGATCATCACAAACCTTACCACGTCCATTCCACGTGCAAGGTGCACTTCTTGGACCTTGCCTTCTCTAACCATCAACAAAAAGCTACGTGTAAACTAATAACACCTAAACCCTACCAAAACAAGACACTACATTGCACATTTTTGTTGCCCTGGGGAAAACAAGAGAACAACCAACATGTGACAGATGTTAGTTGCATTGGGTAATGTACTGCTGGAAGGTGCTCAGATACTATGGCGATGAACCTTATAGAATAGAAGCTTGCTTAGTATAGAAGAGTAGAGCTGATGTAAGTGAGATCACAATCAAGGCCCTGATCCAGCAAGGTACTTAAGTATGCATCTAACTATAAGGATGTGTAGTAAATGGGACAATATATGTGCTTAAAGTTAGGCATGTAGCTTGTTCCTTGCAGAACTGGGGTTTTAATCTATAGACAATAGAAGTCAAAATATTAATTGGTACTAGTATAGTCGGATCTCAGAGTACTTTTAAATATTCGTAAATCATGCTTTACAACAACCCTGCCAGGCAAGTGCCATTATACCTTTGTACATATACGTAAACTGAATCACATGGAATGAATAGCTTCATTTTCAGAAGTCCTGATCACTTATGTCTGCAAATTTAATGAGTGCTCTGAGTACTAAGAACCTCTGAAAATCATCAGAAATGCCTTTGCACAAAGTCACGGGGAGATCTGGGAACTGGATCCTGCTACCCTGCCTCCTACTCTAACCATTAGACCCTGCATATCACATGCTAAGAGAGGCCTACTGATGCATGGAGGGGCTGAATGGCCTAGGACATTAATAATGGGGTAGGGATCACTGCACCTATAGGCCACCAGCTCAATTCATGTTGTTAGTGAAGCCATGGGGTGAAATCCTGGCTCCAAGTTGATGGCGAAAATCACATTAATTTCAGTGGAACCAGGATTTCATTGGAGGTATTAAGGTGTGTTGAGCTTGTGAGATGATAGGGTAGGGCCCAGTCTAAATGGGCAAGTGTCCACATCACAACCAGCAGCCTTTTTGACAAGAGTCACCAAAGCCTAAATGGGCATGAAGACTTAGCTGCCTTCTCACCTTCCAGGCGTTTCTTCCAGAAGAGGGATGAGGAATGTTGGCAGAGCATATATTGCTGCTGCCCTTATTGTATCCTCTTTCTGCAAAAACATACATCTCTGGTCTCTAAGGCTGGTAATCAAGCACATTCGCCCAAGCTTAAATTCACTTAAGCAATGCAAGACTCCTGAGCACACATTCCTTTGTACCATTTGGCTGTGTCTTTTTGATCCCTTCAAACATATTTGCATTAGCTTAAAATTGTAAATTGCTAAGAATCCTTTAGAGCGATGTTAGTCTGGGCAATTTAGTGTGATTATCTAGCTCACAAACACATGCAACTCTCTAGGATGATGTCTCCCATCGTCATATACACGGTTCAAATGCCTGATGTGTTTAATATCACCCCCTTCATTAGCACATGCTCCCACTCCCATTGACTTCAATGGTGAATGTTCAAGCCTTCAGATATTATTCATCTTGCTGCAAACACAGGCATTGTTTTTATTCAACTCACTAGATGGTAGCAACATACAAAGTGTGGATTTTTGGATTTGAATCGGGCTTAGGTTCAGAGCCCTCCCTCCCTCATTCTTTCTGATTCCATACACTGAAGTTTGGGGGATAAAAGACAAAAAGCCTTAATATTATTATGATGTTGAATGGATGCCAAGGTTTGGCAATTTCTTACCATCCTCCAGATGTTTTCTTGTGATGACAGACACTAGAGTATGTCAGAAACTGCAGCCACTGATGATCATAGCAAAGCATCAGTCTCTAGTTCTGTGCTTAATTAAATTCTCTTTTCCAACGTATGCCAAAAAAGATTTTACATCTCCATTAGTTCCCTATCTCTTCCACCATTTTTGAACTGAATTCCTTACAACGTGTCAGACAGCGTGATTAAGCTATTGTCGATTATGATTATATGCTCTCTTGGGAAAGGCACCATTTTTAATGATGCCCAATCTATATGACAATTGACAAGAGGACTCAGACATCCAAACTATTAATGTGGGCTGAGGTTATTGCTGATGAGATTCATTAATGTCAGTGTAGAAGATTAAATAAAAAAACGCAAATGATCATGCTCACAGTTCTTCTAAAAAGACATGCTCTAGGAATTATTTTGGGAAATTCAATGGCCTATGTTATGCAGATGATCAGATTAGATGATCACAATGGTCCCTTGTGGCCCTGGAACTTATGAATACAGTATATGTCACACTATTGTCTCATGACCTTTTGTCCTATACAAAACAATGGGCAGCACTCACTGCAGTTCTTACAAAGACGTGGCAATATTCTGACAGACAGTACACATTTTACTGCATTGCAATTTACTGATTTTTTTTTAACTTTAATAAATTGCTGCTAACAGCGCTAAACAGAAAAAATGGCGCCATCTTGCAGATTGGTGTAACCTGCAGTTCTTTATCATCATCACTAGCTTGCCCTGTGCCTTCACTGGTCACAGCCAGTATCCGGGAGGCATTCTCCAGAAATATCCCAGTATAGGCACTGCTTGCCTCTCACAAGAAGTGAGAAGGCCATTTTCCCTTCAAGAAGACTTTCCTTGGGATTTCAGGTCTCCCTCTGCTCCCTCTTCTCTCATAGCCCTGTTCTATCTTTCTGGCTTATTATTATACTAGACAACTCCACCCCAAACTCTAGCCCCACAATCATCCAGATAAAGACACAGTGCTGTTTCTATGCAGTTTCAGGTTTTGTTCCACTTTTTCACTATAATCAACCCTAATAAGCACCTCCCTTCCCCTTTTGCGCTGCCTTGAGCAGCCATGATTTGGCACATTAGTTGTCTTTGCTGGGGCTGTCATACTGAAACTAGTTTGTTTTTAAACATGCAAGGGTTTCATAACTGTATAATTCATTCTTAATATTGATTCCATTTTCTATATCAATTCTGAATCCTGAACAGATCAGCTGATGCATCAGAGGTGCACTGTCAGGTTAAAACAGCATACTACTGAAAACACGAGGACATTTGTTTAGTGGTGAATTTTGTCTCTAGCAGCTCGTGGCCAGGCAATAGAGTGGATATAACTAGTTATTACAATCCCCCATCCAGTGGTGGGAGTTGCACAAGCATCCTGTGTTACCACAGTTGACATTACAACTTGAACCCTTGCAGGCCATATCCAGCAGGCGGATCAGTAGGACAAGACAGAGTTCTCCTGACTGAATCACAGTACTGAGCTTGCCTTTGCAGAAGTTGCTCTCTACACAGCGTACAGTGAACATATTTTCCAGTGGCACACAGAAATAAATTCAACAGACATTCTCTCAAATGATAGCTTTCAGAATTCCTCCTGATGTGGAAGATAGACTTCAGTATTGGCACAATCTTGCTTTGTGGGAAGTAGTGAGAGATGGGCAGAAATTAATTTTAGATGAGGAACCACAGTCCCGCAAGAATGCTTAAATATTGGGTGCCTTCTTACTAACTCAATACTTGAGTGATGATAGTAAATATACCACAGCCTGGTCATTGCTCTTGATTTTCGGTGGTTTTACTCAGCTGGGTTGTTTAAATTTCAATAGGAGCGTATGCATACATGAAAAGATATTTTGATGACAAGCTCATTGGGGCTGGGACTGTCTTTTTAATAAGTGTTTGTGTGGCTTCAAGCACATTACGGCACCTCTTCCTGATTAAGTCTATTAGCTGCTACCACAATACAAATAATATGAATAAAAGAAGAGACCAAAATAAAACAATTATTTTCTTTTGGTTCCTATAATTTCATAATTATGAATGTTGTAACATTCCAGCTAAGACTTGCAATCCAAAATTTTAGCACTGAAGGCCAATTCACAACTGGAAAAACAGGGTCTTGTTAAAATATTGGGTGAAATAGTTTAGCGTGTCCATGCTGTGTGTGTTTGAATCAGAGCGAAACAGGATGTGTGCTGATTTTTGAGCTATACTAATTTTAATATTAGCATTTAGAAATGAACAGAAGATATAACATGCCCATGTCTTGCAGTTATGTTCCTGCTGGCTACTGCTATGGTTATACATTGCAATAATACGCCAGTGATGATATTCCAGTAATAAATGATAGCAATACACCATCAGACTGTCATCACTCCAGTGATGTATTATTGTAATACATCAGACAATGGAAGGCAGAATATTAGTGGAAGAGAAAACCTGTACATACATATAATGAACATTGTGTACTATACTGCATATTATGTACCTTACACATAAAATATGATGTAAGTATTTATAATTAGTATATATAAAATGTATGCTGCAGACATACACACACAAACACCTCTCTCATCCATCTGAATCTGAGGGAATCTGAGTTTTTGAACAATTCTGTTTACTGAAGAAAAGTGCACTGTTATAGATTTGTATTTTTACACACTTGCTCCATGTTTTCTTTAAAATGCACTGTTCTCTGTGCTATTTATAATGATCACTGCACAGGATACTAATAAGTCATCCTAATCTATGATATTTTGTATTTCTTTAGCAAAGTATTTATCCTGTGCACTGTTTGGGGCAGGGACCTTTTCTTCATCTCTCTCTCTCTGCAAAGCTTCTGGTGTGCACTGTTGGCACAATATAAATAATATTCGTCTATTGCCTTTTATTGCAAAATATTACAGTGCTTTGCAAACATTAATCAATGCCACACCCAATTAATACAAGTAACTTGTTCACAATCAGAGTATCAGTGATGGAATCAGAACTAGAACCTATATCTCCTGATACCATCATGCTCTGTCCAGGCTTTCAGATGGTTCTCCAGATGACATTAAGAAATGAGATTTACAAGTTTGATTTTTTTTAACCCCCCCCACCAAATAACTGTTTTCTCTTTCAGTCTTTACTCAATAACATAACATGTAGAACCATTCTGGCACAATGGGGTCCAAATAATCATACTTACTAAACATACAAGACCTAAATACTTCCATACTACTCATCTGGCTGGTTTCTAAAACACAGAACACAGTGAAAGTCACTAGAGAGTGCACAAACTATTTAAAGATATACCACACAATTAATCTACACTACAACAACAAATAAGTAGCATGGAATCTGAATTGTATACAGATGGACGGACCACCTGGGGGAAAATTAAAGACAATAAAACAAAAAATCAGTCCTGCACTATTTCCAGTCCTTGTCATTAGAACCTCCATTTGGCAGTGCTCTTCACTGGATAGCATAAGACAAAAGTTGTTGGCAGGGAAATAACTACAAGTGTAAGAAATGAAATTGGTTACATTTTTGTTAAACTGCTCTAGTATGACTTAATTAGCAGGTTAATTGTCAATGAAGTTTTCAGGAGAGCTGGAATGCATGTCAGAACATGTTTCAATCCTGTATACTCTCAGAAAATGAGATGCAGACTAGACTATCCTAGCGCCTTACAAATCACACATCTGTTTCTGCATGGGGTTTTCATTAGCAGTCTATAAGCAGGAGTTCAGCTGAAAGCTAAAAGTTAGTGCAGAAGCTGCTGAAACACTAACATGATCACAGCCAGGAAGAGACTCCTCTCAAGTCAGTAAGTGAAAAGGGCAATCTTGGAGGTTGAATTCTTATGGGAAGAGACCAGGGAGTGAAGCGACATTGCTTAAAGATTTTGTTAGTCTTTTCTGCTGGTGCATTTCTCCAGAGGAATTCTGTGCCAGACAGCTCTATGATCAATATATATGTTATCAATAGAAAAACAAGGAGAGACTTAAAGAATCATTAAAGGTCACTTGGTTTGTCCCTACAGTTTGTATGCTCAGCATATGTGTGCTACTTAAAAAGTCACATATCTGACACCGTGAAGTTCTTTGGGGAAGGAAGGTTGTTTGTGCGTGATCAGCTGAAGTTTGTAAGTCCCAATATAGCGAATATCAATCCCTAGGAGTCAGCTGGAGAAACTTTTGCATGAGCAATCAAACCAATCAATTCTGTTCCTAGTATCCTTTGAACTACAAAGGTGTTAAACAATTCCATTTAAGTTAAAATAATGATCACCATTCTACATCTATCTGTTTTGTAGTGATGATGGATACCTGTGACATCCAAAACATTTCATGTGCCTCTACGCTGCCACACATTCAGTTCAGCTATAGAGACTGTTTTTCTTGGTTTAGTATCAGAGGGGTAGCCGTGTTAGCCTGGATCTGTAAAAGCATCAAAGAATCCTGTGGCACCTTATAGACTAACAGATGTTTTGGAGCATGAGCTTTCGTGGGTGAATACCCACTTCGTCAGATGTATTCAGCCATGAAAGTTCATGCTCCAAAATGTCTGTTAGTCTATAAGGTGCCACAGGATTCTTTGCTGCTTTCTTAGTTTAATTAATCTTCTTAGCAAAGGCAGAAGCCATTTAATAGAATCTAATTTGATAGGAAGAAAATGGGTTCGTTTACTTCTGTAATAAAATAGATGATGTAGTTTAGCAGAGGACTATGGCCACGTGGGGAGAGAGCAGCTCCATCTGGGCTTGGACACCAAAAGCACAATTGGACCCAGTTCTCTGTTGAAGTGTTTGGGAGGGCGCAGGGGAAAGAAAAGAACAAAGATTTTCACAAGCAGGTTTTAAATAAAAGCCAAGGAGCTGGCACAGCTAAAAGGAAAAGCTAAGGATGTCCCTTATAATGATAAAATCTGTGAGTCTATATGGATCTAAGTTTAAAAGGGACCATTGTGATCATCTAGTCTGACCTCCTGCATACCATGGACCATAGGATTTTCATGAATTAATTCCTGCTTCAGGTCTAATAGCTGTACTGAATTAGAGTGGACCAAGCCTAAAAGATACATGATACAGAGTTAGGTCAACACAAGACAGCCTATGTCAACCTAGTGATGTCAGCATACACATTGTAGCCTTGCTCCTGCTGATGGAAGTGCCCTACCACACCTACGTTACTCCACCTCCATGATATACAAAGGGCTTATGTCGGTGTAGTTAGGGCGCCAGTGTTTGTGGAGACACTGTTACCCCATCAGCAGTTGGCTGTCATTTTTGTGAATTTCATGGCTTCATACTGGAGCCTTGAAATTGAAAAGAAAGCTGTGAGGCAAGTGAGGGGCTCCAGCTACAGCCCGGCTGCCCCAGGCTCCGCTGCTCCCAGCCCAGTTGCTGCCCAGGCTCTCCGCTCTGAGCCAAGCTGCACCAGCTGGGCTGCTGCCCAGAGGCTCCCTGCCACTGGGAGCGGCATGGAGGCATCTCACTCCCTGTCACCAGGAGCCCGGCTACCCTCCAGGCTCTTGGCTTCTTGTCACTGGCAGCCAGATTCTCAGTGGGGAGCCAGGAGCCTTGGGGCAGCCACTGGGCTCCCTGTGATGAGCCGGGTGGGTGCAGCCCAGCAGCTGCAGAAGGCTCTTGGCTCCCCATTGGGAGCCGGCCAGGCTCAGGCTGTGGAGCTTGCAGCTAGGAGCCTGGCTGTGGTGGAAAGTGGGAGCCAAGAGCCCGAGGGGTGGGGAGGCAGCTCCTGGCAGTGGGGAGTAGGAAACCGAGAGTGGGAGGGGGCAGGTTTCTAGCAGGGAGCTGAAGGTGGAGCCAAGAGTGGGAGGGGGCAGCTGGGCTTCTGGCAGGGAGCTGTGGGTCTAGCCAAGAACCTGGGCTTCCAGCCCCCGTCCCATTGTACCTCTTAAATTTGTGGAAGTGCTCCCGATGAGGACGTGAACCACCGACAGACAGTGTGTAGTGTGGACATGAGCTCAGTGGTTGCAAGTCGACCAACGTAGATCAACTTACCTTTGTAGTGTAGACATACACTTAGAAAAACACCTAACCTTGATTAAAAGGTTTTCAGTGATGGAGAATCCACCATTGCTTACCCAACAAATATAATGAAGTCACAGAGTCAGTCGTGGAGTTTCAGTGCAGAAGTGGCCCTCAGATCATCTAGTCTGACCTCCTGTCTATCACAGACCATCAACATCACCCAGCACTTGCACACTAACCCCAACAACCAAAATTAGACCAAAATATTAGCCCACAGGTGACTAAACTATTATATGTTATAGGCACAGAACAGGAGGGACTAAGGTGCATCACTGCCTGATGCCCCCACAGTAGCAGATATACCCAGATAATCCTGGCCAGTGACTCTCATCCACATGCTGCAGAGGAAGGAAAACCTCCCCCAAGGCCACTGCCAATGTGATCTGGTGAAAAATTTCTTCCTGACCCCACATATTTTGAGCAAGAACCAGCTAGCCACACAGAATGCTCAGTGTCACCTCAGAGCCCTGGCCCACCCTGGCTAGTGTTCCATCTCCAGCTGTGGCAATCCCTGATGCTTCAGAGGAAGGAGATAAAAAAACCCCTTCCAGAATATACATTCTATTCCTGATCCCTGCAGGTGGCTGGCTGAAACCCTGAAACATGATCTTTTAGAAATATCATACGTAAACTGGAAGTGAGACCAGGGCTGTTTGGCATGATCTCTTGTAACTAAGCAACTAAGCTAAGATTGCTCCCCAAAATAAGAAAAATGGTTCTCTCTAGTCAAAACAGCTATAGAAAGTCACTCAAAAATCTAGTTTCATTCACTGCTGCCACTGCAGTCCCCCTTTCCAGTAAAGGTCCCTCCCTCTGCTTCCTTTCCCATTGGAAGAGTCTGTCTGCTAAGCTAGACTAGGAAAACCTGCCAGCCTCACCAGATTAGTTTCATAGTTCCCTATGGGATAAAATAATTCACTCCAGCTGTGCCCGGGCATACTTCTCCCTTTGGCTGAGTTCGCTGGCAGTTCCTGCAAAGAGGCAGACAGCTGTGATATGCTTTCAGCCAAGGGAGAAGGTTAACCCTGTCCTTGCCAGTCATGTGAGGGCTTCCACACACCCAGTAGCACGTGCCTGAGAAAAACAACTCAGCCTGGATTTCCAAGAGAGGGATCTCATTCCGTACAATGGAGTTTCCATTCCATTATTACAACAGTTGCCACAGCCCAGGGATCCTAACAGTCCAGGCCTACTGTATCTGCAAAACAGAGCTAGAAATACTGGAACAAGCTACCTTTGGAAGAGAGTTGATCATTCCTGCTATCTAATAGAGACAGCTCCACAATCACACGACCCCTTGACATTACATTTCTTAAAATGGAATCCCGCTTCTGCACAGGTGAGTAAATTCAAAAAACATAGGGTCTGTTCCAAAGCTCACTGAAGTTAATGGGAATCTTTCCACTCAATCCAGTGAACACAGGATCAGGCCCCTGTGACTTCAGTGGGGCAGGATTGGGCCTAGGCTGCGTGACAACTGGCATTGTATAAATATCTTGTCTCTACATCTTGTTTTGATATAGCTGGATGGGTAAGATGGGTGGTTTGGTTTTAAGGAGTGCAGTATACATGCTCTCCAGTGGTTGAAGACTGAAACAGGAGAGGAGCTCTCACTGGGCCAGTCAAGGAGTAGGACGATGTTTCTCAAACTGGGGTTGCTGCTTGTGTAGGGAAAGCCCCTGGCGGGCTGGGCCAGTTTGTTTACCTGCCCCATCCGCAGGTCCGGCTGAGCTTCGCTGCTCCAGGCCAGTGGGAGCTGCTGGAAGCAGCGGCCAGTACGTCCCTTGGCCCACGCCGCTTCCAGCAGCTTCCGTTGGCCTGGAGCAGGGAACCATGGACAGTGGGAGCCGCAATCGGCTGGACCTGCGGATGGGGCAGGTAAACATACTGGCCCGGCCCGCCAGGGGTTTTCCCTACACAAGCGGCGACCCCAGTTTGAGAAATACTGGAATAAGAGGTGGTGCATAGCAGAACTGCTCCTCCAGTCCTGGGAAAAGGGAGGGAGCCCTTGCTGTACTCTTAGCAAAGGAGGGGGGAGCTGTGTCCCTTGCCAAGTTCCCTTTCTTTCACCCCTGACATTATAGGTTTAAATGAATACCTTTTCCTAGGCTTGCATGGCTGTATTCCATGCTCTCTCATTTGCACTGTCTGCATGGGTACTTTTTTTCTCGACTATAATGAGAAATGAATTATATGCAATGGGTGCCTCTTGCAGACTAACACCAGTGCCTTGAGTATTCACCCGGCATTGTGGGAAAAATAAATAAATCCTCCTGTGGTTACCCTGGGCAGGCAGAACTGCTCTGCTCAAAAGGACTCTGAGCCTATATGTAAAACAAGGAAATCTTTATGAAGGGAAATGGGGACATAGACTCTGGGAAAACTCAGCAATACAACATTCAAATAAAGATTTGAGTATTCTAATTCTGCAGGAATTCATTCAACCCCCTCCATGCGAGTCTCTGTGAAGGCACAACAGGCAAGAGTTCCTGGGCCATGTCACTCCATCCACCACAAACCCCACTCGCAGTTCAGATCAGTGATTAACACCACTCCGGGTGTGTAAGAGCTGTGCTCTGTGCAGAACTGGCTCAGGCCCTACTGAAGCTGCTCACCAAATCTTACCTTGAGCTGTCACTACCTGATCCAACTTTATGATTCAGCTCAGGAGAACTCTGAACTCACCTGAGCTCTGTTACTGCCCCACCTGCATCCCACTGAGAAGTCTGTTCTAAGCTATCTCCTGCCAAGAAGGCCTCACTGCACCATCTCTCCAAGGATCCTCAGAAAAGGAAAGCCAAGAGCATCTAGAAGAGACATTGCTACTTGGAGATGAGCTTCTCATTACAAGGAGAGAGCCCTTTCCTTCTCACAGTTCAAACTTCATCTCCCTACCAAAGGCTAAATCTGGTACAGTTAGGGTAATTTCCAAGTGTGACCAGTGAAATTATGGATAACATACATAAATGAGGCTCTCTATAGCCATTCTTCTCCCTTTCCATCAACAGAGACCTCCTTTCACTCTAAGCATCTAACTTTTATCTACATAAGTAGCTCCATCTGTGTTATATTGTAGCTGATAAAGCTCCACAGCATAAAGGATAAACAAACAAATATATAAAGTGTTCCTCAAATTTCACCATCTAAATTCTGCTACTTGCTGTGCCCATCAGAAAGTTAGGAATAATTCCTTCCTAACATCTTGGTTTGATGATACATTTGCATTTATGCTGGCAAATGAGCCATTAAAAAAAAAGATTTACTACAAATTAATAAATCCCCTCTGCTGAATAAGTTATTTCTATGAAAATTTTAAAGAGTTTGAAGAGACAGCAAAGTATCTTTTTTTAGAATGCTTTCCATAACAGTTGCCAATGGCAGTTATTCCCTTACATACACACACAGCTAGTTAGTTGCCAAGTGTTTAAGCTATGAAACAAGATAATATTGCAACTGTTATGCAATGGTAGGCTCTTTCTGAAAAGAAGTATATGGGGCTTTAAGCAGAAAGTTGGCATTTGTTCCATATTCATTTATATTTTCTTTATTAGAAATGTATAATTTAATGTAATATTCAAAGCCCTTAGGGTATACACTCTGTTACCTATAAAACATTTATGCACATAGAAGACTTTTTTTTTGCCAGTTCCTGGTTTTGTACATCTGCTATATAATACTGAAAGTATTCTAACAACACTGCTTAATTAAGTTTAGGTGTTCAAGTCATTTATTTAAATTTGCTAGTGTGAATAATTTATTTCAATTTACATTTTAATTATTTTACCCACTTTTTTTTGGGAGTAACCTCATTTTCGAGCTCTTTTTTTTTTTTTTTTTTTTAAAAAGTCCAGGCATATGTTCACTGCGGCAGTGTTCACACTTACTAAATTCTCTGCGAAGGTCAGTTCCAAACAATGAATAATTCATACACCAGGCATCAGCTGGAATTAAAGTTGAATGTCCAAACCAAAACTAAACTTGTTCCTGTAATATGTGATGGTACCTATAGCTCCCTCAGACCTTGTGATGTCTGCCAAGACTAGCTGGAGAAAGCTCCATGCACGAATAGCCAAATACTGGTCCTACTGAAGTCAATGGGCATATCAATATTATTTATTGTTTCTATTTACAGTAGTGCCTTGAGGCTCTGTCTGAGCTAGGGACCCCGTTCTGTTGTTCCCTGCCAATGAGAGCTTTCAACCTAAATAAAACGGACACTGAGTTCATAGCAATGTTTCCCCCTCATCTGATGCTGTTGATATTTATATTTCATCATGTGCAAATGGATTAACTCAGGCATTTTCTCTTCAAATAATTAATTGAATTGAATGCTAAGGAACATATTCAGCTTCCCATATCTCCTCCTCCAGTTCAGGTGATTGGCAGGTAAGGGAGCTGCACACGCACACACACACACAGTATGACGGTAGCATCTTGAAATTTCAGAAATACCCATTAAATCTAGCAACAGCCAACATTGCACATGGTTTGCACTTACATAAACCACCATATGATAAGCTTTCCCAAATCTGGACCTTAGCGTCCAGAAATCTGGGTGCCTGCATGAACCCCTCTAAGCTTTATTACCAGCTCAGATTTGATCTCGCTGCCACCAGCCAGGAATTTCCAGGGCCGACTTCCTCTCTGCTTCCACAAACCTGTCTCTGGGGACTCTCAAGACCAGAGCCTGAGTCTTACCACACAAGGAAATAACCCCACATCCTACCCCCTTTCTCTCCCACCAGACTTTCCTCTGGGCTACCTGAGAGTTTACGAGGGCAATCTCTTTTGTAAGCTTCCCTCTTTGCTGCTTGTCTTTTGTAAGCAGCATCTTTCTTTTTCTCTCAGCTCCATCTCTTGATTTTTTTTTCAGTCTCGCCTGTGATCGCACACTTTATTTGTTCCTTCCTCTAGTCTCGCTCGTTCCTGCTTAGACATCTTGCAGTCAATGGTTCCTGTTTCTGTGTGGGGTGCCCTCTGGTGTTTGTTGTCTTAACTGCTGGCTCCTGTGTCTCCTGGAGGTCTGCCACTAGCAACTCCTTTCTTTAACTTCTCTTCTAGCGAAAACCTATTGACATCAATAACGAAGCATAGCCATCAGTTACTGTGTGTGTTGTCTGGGTACATACTAATTCACGAATTCTAGGTGTAACAAAAGACCCTAATGTCTCCTCTAATATCAAGCCACCTGACATTCCTCTGGCACTTTAAAACCACCCTTCTCTCTGAAAAAGCCCTAGAGAGAAAAAGAAAAATAGAGTACTCTACTGCTCTGGACTCTATATCCACCTCTGCCACCCATAAAACTTTCCCAATCGTGACCTTACACCAAAATCGGGCCTGCCGCCCCTCTAAGCTAATTAGCAACTCAGATTTGATCGTCGCTGCCACCAGAACATGGAATTTCCAGGTGCCCTGAACTCCCCTCTGTCTCCACAAAACCCTTCTCGGAACCCCAGTACCAGAAACGCCCTGATCTACGACAAAGGGAAATAACGCCACGTTCCCCCTTCCCCCTCTCTCTCACCCAGACTTCTCTCTGGGCTAACCCGAGAGTACTGAGGCAATCTCTTTATATCACACAAAAGAAGCATGTCTCCTCTATCCAATCAAACAGACAACAAATACAAGGAAACAGAAAATGATTCTCTTCTCTCCCCTCCTCCACAAATTCCCTGGGCTGCAAAGCTACCCTCCGAAGATCTAACGACACAAAGAAATCCCCCTCCCCCTCGTTCTAGCCTACCAGAGGAAAAACCTTCAAACGGTTAAAGAAGAAAGCTTTATATATAAAAAAGAAAAAAGACATAGAAATCTTCATGTATCAAGTAACATATACAGAGTCAATCGCTTAACAGAAAAATATGAAATAAACACCTATTCAAAAGAGATACAAATTAACCATTCATCAAAACTACAAAACCCATGTAAAGTACAAAAACCCACAACAGCCTATTGGTTTTTCTACTTGTACTTACAATTGAAACGAAGATGTAGAAGCTGAGATGAAAGAAAGAAAAATCCCCTCTCATAGCGAAGAGCCAGACAACAACAAAACCCAAAATTTCCCCTCCCTGAGCTTGAAAAATCCGGTGTCCTATTGTCCTTGGTCAGGTGTTTGTGCACCTTGTTAACTACAGTAAAAGAAACATAAGCCTTAAGCTATCTGTTTGACAACCCCATAGCTCCTCCCCAGTTCCAGTATGCAGTATAGGAGCTGTTACAGCATGGCCAGAGCACATAAAGAGTGTTAGCAGGGGCATTCCTCCAAGGGAGGAAGGTATTGCTTGATGACTAGAACAGCCTCGGGCCAATTAGAGCACGCTACTCATTTAGAGACCTGACTCCAATTAGGCACCTGACTTCAACTTAAGCACCTGAGGACTTCCAGTTAGAGCAACCTACCCAGCATGGATATTAAACCCCTGCTTCAGCTCGGACAGGGGGTGGTACGTTGAAGAAAAGTTGATTGGAGCAGAGTCAGATTGGGAAGAAGAGTTGGTCCAAGAGAAATAGAAGTTGAGAGTGCTGCGGTGGAAGTGGGGAAGCCCACAGAAACCCTAAGGTAAGGGCACCAGGCTGATAGACCAAACGGGCTGAGAAGCCCTTCACAAGCGACGGGTATGAGAGGGAAGAACCCAGGGAAGAAACCGCTAGTACAAGTGGTTCACCACAAACCCAGGCCCCTGGGTTGGGACCTGGAGTAGAGGGCGGGCCCAGGTCCCTCCCTCTCCACTCCCCTCCTCCAAGGACACTAGGGGAATGATTAAGAACTGGTTCAGAGGCAAGCAATAGCGCCCTGAACCTACCCCAGAGAAGAGAAAGCGCGAGACCCAGGAGAACAGTACCGGCAATTTGCCACAAGCTGCACATGCGCACACACACACACAGCATGATGGTAGCATCTTGAAATTTCAGAAATACCCATTAAATCTAGCAACAGCCAACATTGCACGTGGTTTGCACTTACATAAGGCACATCAGTGCAGAGAGTGCACGACACATTTCACAGGAGGATCACAGGGTGCTTTAGAGCCAGAAGGGCTTCTATTCTCTGAAATGATAGCCATTTTGGATCCTCAACTTGAGGCATAATGAAGGGCCCCTGTATTTTGTTTCACTTTGGGAAAGTGGTGAGCACCTGCTTTCTGAAAGTCAGGCCCCTTTAAAAGTTGGGGGTCTGAAAAAACAGAGAAACCCCAAATCAGTTGTCATTACTCAAAATGTAGACCTCATGAATTTAATCTAATCTAACATCACAATGCCCATGGAAGTAAATATTATAACCCTTGCTACACAGATGGGGACAAAGAGGCACAGACAGTTTGTGATTTTCTACCCTGGGTGACACAAAGTTAGCAGTAGAGTCACAAAGAGTCTCGTGACCCATAGTCCCCTACTCTCGTGATTTGACTGTGCCATTTCCTTAAGGGAGGAGGGAGAGGAAGGAACTGATGGTTTTAAAAACCTGATTAGTGTCTGTGGGTAGCAGTTCTGTTATGGAAAACTAGAAATGTAATAAGTTCCTGCGATCATCTGAAATATGAATGTATCTGAGCAGCAAAAATCAGTGGATTGCAGGCAGATGTGAATTTGTTTTGTTCTGCAGGAATTATGGGCCTCCTTACAGCACTTACACACGTGAGGGATTTAATCGAGTTGAGTGGGGCTACTCACATGCATAAATATTTGCAGAATGGGCACCTTGATTACCTACCAGTTTACCTAGAATACATTGCATCTGTTTTAACCACTGTATCACTGCTATATATAATGAAAAATCCAGGTTGCTTATCCATTGCACAGTTCACAAAAGGGAGCCCAGAATAGTTCTGTCAATATTCTTAAGGGTCACACAAGGGATTCTGCCGCATGTAATGTCCTAAACGTTATGGCGTAATCATATAGCATGATTATTACTGCTAGTAGAAGTACTTATTATTATCATAGTGCCTAGGAAGCACTATTAGCGAGATGCAGGATAAAATGAAAGTCGTACACTGGCATTCAATAATTATAATACTTAGCTCTCAGTTAAAATTTCATTTCATCCATAGATTTCAAAGCACCTTAAGAGTAGCATTATCCCCATTTCACAGATGGCTGGAAGTGGTGAGACTAGCTGAGTTAGCAATGGAAGGTTCAGTCAGCAAATACGATTTGTAGCTGAGTAGCACTAAATAAATGAAGTTTGTCTTCTGGCAATAACAGTCAGTGTGTGGTACTTGGCCATCAGAATATTTTTTGTGCCTTCAGTCATTACTTGTTGTTTTCCTAATAGTCCTTTCCTAAGAAAATCTGATCAGAAGCACATGTTTTCTGAACACGAATCTTTTTTGTTTTGTTTTTTATAAATAAATATTCAGCACCACTTTTAAAAAAAATAATCTAAAGTCCATGCTGAGATGTTATGAATTCCCCTTCCTGTAAATGGCAACAATTTTCAACACCTTTTACTTTATAATATATATTTTTTAAAGACTCATTTTGATTGCTAACATAGCACATAATTATCCATCAGTAAATAAATGTAAATAAACTGTTAGCCAGAAATATTAATAAAAAACACTTTTGGTGTTAACCTACAACAAGCTCAGTTGCATCTGTGTCTTTTGAATATTAATTGACAGCCAACCAAAAGAGTCTCTTCTTGCAACTGATATGTACAGCAGAACGTAGCTGTTGGGCATAATAAACTCTGCTGATATCATCCAATGGCCTTTATTTAGGTGCAGTGACTGCTCCTGGGCCAACATCAGGGACGGACTAAACTGGGGACCTCCAGTTCAAGCTAAAGAGCTGGGGTCCAGAGCTGACAGCTGTGACACTCACACATCCTCTGTTGATCAGGCACAGGACACACAACAAACTCTGACCAAAGGGTTACACAAGCAAAACTCATGAGGCAGTCGGTGGGAGGTCTGCCTTAGAAAGGACTGATCTGGCTCATAGTGAAGTACAATGAAAGTTCTAATTGTTTTCACTGCATCACAGACTGCAAATTCCAGTTTAAGGTACTTCAGCACCTGACTAATTTTAAATACATGACTGTTCACTTGCTTAAAGTTAGACAGGTATTGATGTACCTTGCTGAATCTGGCAGAAATGAATCCTTATTCACGGTAAAAGAATTGTGGGGGTTGGAAGGAGACAGAGCAGGAATATGGTTTCACTAGAAATATAGTAGAATCCTGGATCAAATATGTATATATTTAGGGAATGGACATAAACAGGAGGCAACAGAATAGAAACACAGACTGGCAGTTCAATAGAAAGTGAGGCTTAGACAATTGATATTCTCTTGCAAATTCACCGCATTTTAAAATTTACTTCAGGTGCCTTCTCTGTTTCTACTGCTCCTTGAATGGCCATTCCTCAAGCCCCACACTCACTCACTCAGAGATGCTTGTTAAATGTGAAGACTATAGATTCCCATAGATGATAATTCATAGATTCATAGATTCTAGGACTGGAAGGGACCTCAAGAGGTCATCGAGTCCAGTCCCCTGCCCTCATGGGAGGACCAAATACTGCCTAGACTATCCCTGACAGACATTTATCTAACATACTCTTAAATATCTCCAGAGATGGAGATTCCACAACCTCCCTAGGCAATTTATTCCAGTGTTTAACCACCTTGACAGTTAGGAACTTTTTCCCTAATGTCAACCTAATCTCCCTCTGCTGCAGTTTTAAGCCATTTGCTTATTGTTCTATCATGTAGGGCTGAAGGTGAAAGTTTTCATTCCTCCTCTCTGTGACACCTTGTTTACGTGCTAATGTCTTGCAGGGAGACACACACACACACACAGTGAGTTACATGGCATTTTTTAATGAAGTATAAGAAAACACACCGCAACGGGGACTGGCACGTTTGCTAGTTCAAAGCAGGGAACGGTCCAAGACAGCAAACAGGTCCTACTAAATATATTTTATGTGAATAGCATGTAAAACAACTCATACATAGGCATGTGGGAGCTTTCCACAACTTGACTATCTTTAATGGCAAAGGGCAGGCTCTTCTAAACACACCGGCTTTCCAGGCTAAGCAATTCTAAGCAACTGCAACAGCATTTGCTAGCACAAACACCCTTTAGTAACCTGTCCCTGAGAAGGCGAACGACTCAGCGTAAGACCACGTGACAAAATCTTCCGCAGTCCCTTACACACCCTTTTAGATACCTGAAAACTGCTATTCTTGTGCACCTTCAGTCTTTCTTTTCCAAACTAAACACTCATTTTTCAGCCTTCTCATAGGTATGTTTCAAACCTTAATCATTCTTGTTGCTCGTCCAGTTTCTCCAATCTTTTCTTGAAACGGTTGCCCAGATGGACACATACTCCCGTTGAGGCTAACAATGCGAGATGGCAGAGAGATGACTTCTGTCTTGATTACAACACCTGGTTAATGCATACCGAATCATTGTTTGCTTTTTTGCAACAGGCATCAACTGTTGACTCAGATTTAGTTTGTGTGATCCACTGTAACCCTTAATTCTCCTTTCTGCCTACTCCTCTAGACAGTCTTTCCTGTTCTGTATGTGTGACGATTGTTCCTTCCTAAGGGGAGCATTGCTTTGTCTTTATTAACTTTCATCTGTTTACCTTCAGACCATTTCTCATTTAGTCCAGATATTTTGATTTGATCCATCCTCAAAAGCAGTGAATCCTCCAGTTTAGGTTCATCTCAAATAACACTTTCTATCCAATATCAAGTCGGTTGATTGAAGATATTGAACAGAGCCGGTCCAAAAACAGACACTGCAAACCCCATTGGTGTATATACTTCCAGCGAGATTGGAACCCATTTAATTACTACTTCATGGTATGGTTATCCAGCCAGGTTATGCCCCACTGTATAGTAAGCCCATCTAAATTGTATTTGCCTGTTTTATTTGATAAAATATATTGAGAGCATATCAAATGCCTTACTAAAGTCTAGGTATACCACGTCCACCGCTTCTGCCTTATCCACAAAACTCGTTATCCTATCAAAGAAAGGTATCAGATTGGTTTGACATGATTTGTTCTTTACAAATCCATGCTGGCTATTCCCTATCACCTTACCACCTTCCAAGTGTTTGCAGATGATTTCTTTAATTACTTGCTCCATAATAGTTGGATGCAAACACACAGATAATGACAAGCTGTACTAAATGTGTGACACCGCACAGAGATTTTTTTTTAAATGGCTGCAGTTATCTGATGTGGGTCAGGGTTACAAAAGGTTAGTACCAGGGTCACGTGACAGAGATCCATATCCATTGTATAAAAATAGCCACAGGAGTCAAACTGCCAATGTGGCCTTCCATTTGCAGACGACAAGAAAAAGATTGTAGCTAGAGGTGGTAGGAAGTTTCCTGGATTTTTGAGTTGATATTTTTCATTAAAAATTAGATTTGACAACTCTTCCTCCACCATCTCCCTTCCACACAAAAAATGTGATCAAAATTTCTGTGGTTTTTCAGCTAGTTACAGAGGTGGTTGAAATTTCTTGGCAATCCAAAAAATGTCAACAAAGTTTTTTGAATTATGTCAAAAATTCCACTTATAAAAATAGTACACATTTTTGAAAAAATCCAGCAAAATTCCAGCTCAAATCATAGCATCATTTTTTATATTGTGCCCAAAGCATGCTAGTCATTGTAGACAAAAATGAGTCTTGCTCCTCATCCTACAGCACTTTTAATCTAAAATTTAGACAATGGGCAATAAAGTGAACAAGTAATGGTAGGGTCTGGTTAGGGAAAAGATATGGTTACCAGTGAAAAGATGTGGTTGCCTTGTTTGGCTGTGAGCACTTCTTCAAATGCAGTTCTACTCTGGAGAGTGACTGATGTGAAAAATGTGCCTTCTTAATGGATCTGATGCCTGGGCCTGAGACGACACTGTGTTACACTTTGCGCAAAGTGGGTGACAATCTTTGATGGCTTCTGCAAGTCTCCACTGGATACTGTAACAAGCTGTTTCCACATCCAATAACTTAAAAAGCACAAATGGACAACAGGGTCCTGGACATAGGGCATTGTGGATACAAAGACAGAGTCAAGTATCATACACCTGACAATAAAGCAGGTTGAACTTGTTATCCAGCTGCCTTGTAACTTTCAGCTTAAAATCTTATCAGACCTGAACCCATACGCAGGAGCAGATGGTTTGTATTAAGGAGGAGGAGAGATAAAATGAAAAACAGGAAAGGAGGTGGAAAATGAGTAGCTAACTGGTTAGAGCTGGTTGGCATAATGCAGTGGCCAAATAGACAGAGTCCCACCAATCCAAACAATAGCCCTCAGTACTTGTTTCTTTTCATCGCGGAGTTGAAGCTGTGCCAGAAGATTGCCAGTACAGCTTTGGCATTGCAGGCAGGCTGTTTAACTTGATTAGTAGATTTCACTCACTGTCTCTGCTGGGTGGGTGGGTGGGTGGTGAAATGAGGCAATTAGGAAAATAATGCTGCTTTCCATCTGGGCTCCAGCAGGATCCTGTGAATGAAACCTATCAATCATGTTAGAAGGATCATCAGCACTGCTAGAGGTGAGGAAAGCATATGTCTCCTTCCCACCTATGCTATTAGCCCATCCGCTTACTTTGGAGCAGGAGATGCATTTTCATAAGCAGCAGCAGCAGCAGCTTTGAAAATGTTCAAGAGGAGCTATGCCTCTGAATGGGACAGGGAGAGAACTGAGCAACAGCTAGGGGGGCAGGGGCAGCAGAACAATCTGAAAAGCTACTGAAAAATATTAAAAACAAGCCAGTATGTATGAGTCACACTACTTACAAAGTCTGTTAGGTATGTGGCTGTGTGTGGGAGGGGGACGGGAGTAGGGATTAGACTATGGGGTCAAACAACAAAATGGTGGCTTAATATTGGGACGTTTGCTCACACCCCTCTGGCTATTTAGTGATAAGCTATCAGATGTTCCATATCTTCCGCCTCTGCCTTGCCTATCCTCTCTTAATCCTTCTACGGAAAATTGTTTACTAGCTCTCTAGCCTACCCTTCTAGTAAATCTTCGGTACTCATTGAGCTGTGACTGCAGAGTGAGCTCTGCCCTTCATTCCTGATGCAAGCATCTACTGTTTATTGAATGACCAAACCCCCGCCCTGCCAACAACATTAGCCTATTTTTAGTTAACCTCTCAGCTTTAGATTGTATTCCTGAGACAGATTTGGAGTTGGCTGTAGCAACCCATGCACCTCGTATGCTCTATACGTTTGTCTGAATGCACGTGTTGAGTTTGTGCAATATAGAATTATAAGAAAATGGACTCCAGGAAGCAGACGAGAGGGTGGATCCAGATAGTCAGCAATCCATCTACCAAACACTCAGGAGCCCAGGTGGGCTTGTCCAATGAGTTTGGCAAGTGATGAGAGTCATATTTGTGGAGTCAGAGAACAAAGAACTCTGCCTGTTCTAGAAAGAACTCTCCCTGAAGCAGGAGGGAAACAAGTTTTGCAGGAGATTGAGATGACCACTCAGACAGATGGGGAGAGAGAGATGAACTAAAGGGAAACTGAGGCTGAGATTGCACAACCTGCTAGTGTGCCTGAAGAAGTGAGCCTACCTTGGATGCCTACTAGGGTGACCAGATAGCAAGTGTGAAAAATTGGGATGGAGGTGGGAGGTCATAGGAGCCCATGTAAGAAAAAGCCCCAAATATCAGGACTGTCCCTATAAAATCAGGACATCTGGTCACCCTAAATTGCCTACATGAGTAGGACACTGGAGAAGTGAAACATTTGCTGGCCTCTTGTTGTTTTCATTCTTTTTCTTTGAAATACTTTGTTCCTCAATAAAGCATACATTCATTCTAAGAAGGTGGCTCTGGTCACCAAAACCCACTGGTTACAAGCTCCTGGAGGGGCACAAGAACCACAGGTAACCAAACCCAGTCAGATCTGTAAGGTAACAATGGTTGGGACTCAGGGTACTACAACCCAGATCCCTGGTCTGAGAGTGGGGGAAAACATGCAAATGTAGAGAGGTAAAAGGCAGAGGCCTGATTTCTGAGGGGATTCATTCAGAGAGAGAGTAGGAGGGATAGAGATCTCAAAGGGGACAGAGGTGCAGCTAGCTCTGAACCAAGACAATTCCTTTATAAGACCCAAACAAGCTGTCATACTGCAGAAGGACATAGGCCATAATCTGATTCAATTCCACCAGTGTGAATCCAGAATAATCCCATTAAATCAGTAGTTACTCCAAATGTGTACCTGCTAGTTGGCACCTGAGAACATTATATAGATCGATATCCTGCCTCTGGCAGCTGACAATGCTGGATACTTCCGAGGACATCTAAGCCTCCCCTAATACTAATTTCAAAACAGTATACCACAAAGTAAAGGTGAATTGCTGGCTCATCTCCTGAAGCATGAAACTGACAGCCCTCGTGACATTATCCTAGCAAGCGTAACCACAGAGAAGATTCTTCATGCATATCATTGTCTGAGCCTTTCAATAAATCAATAAGCTTTGTGCTACATTAATATCTTGTGCCAGAAAATTCCACTGGTTAATGATACATTGTGCTAAAAGGGGGGATTAGATGTTGGCTTAGATCAGGGGTCAGCAACCTTCCAGAAGTGGTGTGCCGAGTCTTCATTTATTCACTCTGATTTAAGGTTTTGCGTGCCAGTAATACATTGTAACGTTTTTAGAAGGTCCCTTTCTATAAGTCTATAATATATAACCAAACTATTGTTGTACGTAAAGTAAATAAGGTTTTTAAAATGTTTAAGAAGCTTCATTTAAAATTAGGACCCAGGCAGCGTAAGTGCCACTGAAAATCGGCTCGCATGCCGCCTTTGGCACACATGCCCTGGGTTGCCTACCCCTGGCTTAGAACATTGGTTGTGGCCCTGGAGCGCACAGTGCTCCCTCTTCTTAGATAGGTGAACACAAAGGAATATGTGCATGTGCCAAGGTGGCTCTAAGCCAGTTTTGCACTCCCTCAGTGCTGAGCTGGCTGGTCCTGGGCCAGCCTGGTCCCTAGCCCTGAAGGCTGCTCCAAATTACACTCACCGCCAATGACTCCTAAGGTGCTGTTGCAGCAGGATGAGTGTGCTGAGGTGCAGGGAATCCCATACCCCATTTCTCTTGGCCAGGCCTCCTACACTGATCTTAAGGATGTCGGGGTTGTGTCTATCCTGGAATGCTGGCTCTTCACATCAGGCAGATTCCCCAGCATTGGATGAGCCTTGAAAAAGCCAGTGCTGTGTGAAGTGGCTCCAATACAGTCAAATATGAAGCTGCTGCCTTTCGTTCCATCTACAGTTGCACTAGCCTTGTACTATGGGCTGAAGAAAATGAGAGATCATTTCTCTATACTACATCAGGTTATAATTGTTGCCGAGTGCTCTGTGTTAAGCTTTCCTGTATATACACAGCCATTTGCAGCTAGAAAGCCATTGGAGAGGCTCTCCCTATTAAATTCCTGTTTGAAACAAAGAGCCAGTTTTCACCTTGCCCCTTGATTTTGATTTTGAATTACTTTCCACTCTCATGTATCACCATAAATTGATTTGTTATGCTGAATTCATACCAAGTAAATAATGAGCATCCAAATTAGCCCACATGTAATATGGGAAGGATTAACTAATTCCAAACATTCATATTCTCTTGGCCCTCAGTGGTAGGCTGCTAGAGATGCTTAGTGCTTTTAAATCACTCCACTGAGTTTTCTTATTAAATGCCACTGTTTTCAGCCTGTATCGCATTATTAGCACTGTTGTCCTTTAGGGACTGATGTTAATGACGACTGAAGGAACTTAATCAGAGCATGTGCCTTGGCTAAGCTCTTTATACCCCTTATACCATAATTACTCACATTTTATTGAAAATTCCACAGGGCCAAGCTCACAAATGCAATGTCGGTGTGTGTGTCTGTGTTTGTATGCGTGCACGAGTTGTTTTAATAATTACAGGACATTGTGTTACTCAAATAGGGCCCAATTCTTCCAAAGTTCACCTTCTTCATTACAAATGACCGCAAACAGTCTCAGAATTGCTAAGCACATGACTGTACAACAGGGACCATTCTAACTCCTAAGAACATACAACAAAGGCACTTGAGTTTAAGAATTACAAATCATGCTGTTCATGCAAATGAACTTCTCTGGCAAGAGAAAGAACAATGGCTACAGAAAAAAAGCAGTTGAGTATGTACAAAGAGGTACCTGCAATAAGACTTTAGATGATCGCTGGTGAGAAGTAATTTATCAATATTAAGTTGTGTTGAGCATAATTTTAAATACTGTTTCAAACTAGTAACCTTTTTCTTGCCTTGTTGCTATTCAACCCAGGTCAAAACTGTCAACCTATGTAAATAGATACTTGCAAGATAAGTGAAATGCAGTCTTTTCTGGGATGGCATGTAGACACTGTCTTTAACAGTGCACAACACTGCACAACTGTGCAATGACAGGATGTAGAGAAGAACACAAATACAAAACCCTTTTGTCTTCTCATTTGGGATAGATTATGTGCTTAATTAGATACCAACACTGCAGTCTGGTGGAACAGGTCTTTATCATTTTATGACTTTAAGATATTTTCAAATGCAATTTTAATACAATACTTATTCAGTGTATAGTAGAAGGAGTTCTCACCATGCAAGCTCTTTCTGTGGTTCCCTGAGCAAAATGGTTAGCACCTCATTTTGCAAGATGTTTTGTTTTTAATAGAATTTTCCATACCAAGGGAAATTTTGTTGTTTTGAAATTTCCTTTAGTTCCTAACTATGACAAAAAGTTGAAATTTCAAAATTTACCCTGGAACAAAAATTGTGAAGCATCTAAAGAAAGAACTAGAAAGTCAAAATGAAATGAGACAGCTGAAATGAAATGTTCCATTTCAATAAAATTGAAAATTGTCTAAATTGACATATTCCTGAAAAACCTTTCGATTTCAATGAAACGGCATTTTCAGATGGAAAGCTGTTCCATCAGAAACTTTTCAACCAGCTCTAGCTTTTAATTGATTTTATTTGTACTACACAGAGCTGGATTATGACATTCTGAGACCTTAAGCTATGTCAAGTAAAAGAGGCACCTTATCATAAAAAATGAATTTATTATTTTCACAGAAAGGAAATCGAATATATAAACACAAAAGCTTTATATTTGCATATCTACAAAGGCAAAGTTGTAAAAATAGAATAATCTTCATTTTCAGCAGTTGTCTCTGTAACGATGACATCATGACAGAAATAAGTTTTAGACTAATTCTTTGAACTAATTGCATATGTAAGTAAAGTAGAAGCAAACAATATAAAATATAAAATAAAAAATACAGTAAATACTACAATTTACTAGAATAGTTTTCAGGAAATTTTTCTTCTCTATTGGGGTATCTAAATTGTGGAATTCCTTGTCTGAAGATGCAATGAGACTCTTAGAGGATATAATATAGCAACAGAGGATACAAGAGGCAATAGAGGATATAGGATGTAGATAACCCACAAGCTTAAAGCTCAACTATTTAGTTATATTAATATGAATTACACCCAGGCAATAAGACAATCATCAGGAAATTGTATGTGTGTTGTATTTTTCCAGTAAATTGATTTGTTTTGTTTTTATAGAAGGTTATGCGGAATTACCTAATATTGGTACTAAAATTAGTAGCAGAAATTTTTTCTTATTGAAACAACTACAAAATGTAACTTTATATTATAAAGATTGAGATTTATATATCTATACAACAAACAATATTTTTATTTTATTATATACTTATGCTGAAATTTATATATTTTAATATATTATATACATTATTTTATGTATATATGCCAAAAACCTATGTTATTTTTCCAGGATATTTCTGTGCAAGTTTGTGGTATTTTGTCTATGTTCTCACAGGAAAACAAGAGAGGATATATAATTTTTGTTATATCACAAATAAGGAAAATTATCCTTTTTTCATATGAGTAAATGAAAAAAATGTTTGATTAATTTTGTTAGAGAAATACAAAGTGTATCCAGACTATATATAAAAATGTATTTACAAATGTTTATTCTGATTTAATTTTCGCTATGGAACAATGAATTGCTGGGATTTTTCTTTTGCTATACTATAAAAATACAATGTATTATGCACATGATATGTGATTTATAAGTCTGTATATGAATTTTTCATAGCATACTACCTATAATAAAATATTACCTTGCGTACTCCAAACCCGGTGAGCAGAAAATCCGTCTTTTTCTAGGCAGACATCTCTCTTTGCATTCACTTCTCTATCCTCTGTCTCCCCCAGGACCACTAATTAATCTTGAGTAAACACCTCGGACACAGAGTGACAACAAGCTACATGTACGAAAGAGAGAAAGAATTTACTAGAAAAAAGACTGGTAATCTCTAGACAGGCATTGAGAAAGTGAGAAAGACTAGTCTAATTCAAGCAAATATAATGAATATTATAGGCATTAATAGCCTATACATCATATATGCACATACTTTGAAATAACTTGCTTACCAAGTACGCAGAATAGTTTGATATATATATACGCATATCATCCTTCACTTCTTTCAAAACCCTTGATTTATCCTTTCATCAGCATTCTCTTATATTTACTGTGAAAGTTCCTGAAACTGACGGAGGGAACCAATGCAAATTTATCCTCCTCAAGATCCACTTGACCCAAATCCATAAGACCCACTCGACCCAAGTCCATAAGGTCACCTCCGAACTCAATCCCATGAAGCATGGATAGCACACAATGCAGAAAGTGGTGTGCGCACTAAAATACACAATTATACGTACGTACAGATCAAAAGAAGAAAGAACACACTAACATACAAGTATGAACTTGGCAGGCTTGCTTCATGACACTGCCATCTCCGACCTCACATTTTTCCCGATTTTGTTGACAGTGAGATTTATTTATTTAAATAAATTATGATGGCACAGTCAGAATTTTACCAGTAGCAGCTCGCCAACAAAACACTGCCTTAGGAGACTGATAGACTTATTCACAGAAATACTAATTTTACAAGTGCCATTATTATTTTTTTCTCAGCCCCAGATTCCTGCCTGTCAATATTGAACAATTAGAGAAGGGTAAGAGTAGGGTAAGAGTATTTGTGTAACCAGATGGGTATATTTTTGACATATTTGAATAAAAATATTTAGAGAGAATCTTCTTTTCACCATATCTCTTATCAACTAATTTTGATGAAATTTGAAATGGAGTCAGTTGTTTCTTCTTTAGAGGCCCCTCATATTGCGAGGCCCTAAAATGTAGCTTAGTTACCTTACACCTTAATCTGGCACTTATACTACAGTTGTACCTAAAGATCCTGTCATGTCAAAATGGGCCCAACACCAAAATGTGTATTTTTTTGGCTATGCAGCATGTGCAAACTTCTCTGCACATGCACAATGAGGTACTGAAGCTTCAGTGAGGCCCTCACTGACCCTTTGCCCTTAGGTTCAGTGTTTCATTTTTCATTTTCCAAGTCAGTGCATGAATTCTAGAACAATATGTGAGACTGGAACTGTCGCAGATAGGGACAAAACACTCAGAGTGGTCCAGTCCATCCAGATCTCAGGCACTTCTGTGTGCACCACGGAAGACAGACACCACCTGGAAACTCACAGCACTGCAAACCCCAAATGCTCAAAAATTGTGAGACAGCCTCCCTCCATATCAAGATAGTGGCTTTAAAAGCATGAGGATTTTTAAAAAAAATAAAGTTTAGGCTCTTTTTCTTTGGATTATGTTTGATTCCCCCCACACATCCATCTTGTGTGTGTTTTATCTTCAAAAGGCCCTTGATGAAGCAGCTACTAAGAGTTACATAAACAACAAAATTATGTAAACAACTTAAAGCCAACGGTGCTTTTGTTTCACTGACTAAACAGGGTATATTCTTCTTTATAACTCCTTCTGCTAAACTTGGCCTCATTGCCCCTTGACTTGTCTTTACTCCAATTACCACTCTAGTTTAGCTGATTAATTTGTAGTCACTGGCAAACATGCACAGTTGCCAGGACATCATTCTATTTCAGTGACAAGTGCTATAAAAAGATCATTTTCATTAGCATAAATAAGTGCATGTTGATAGAACTTTGGTTTCTGAAAATAGGTTACAGTCTTAACTGTCTTTATTCATTACCCAGACAGAACTGAAAGTAAAATTATCACATAAGTGAACAATGGGCTATGTGTAATGCCTAATGGTTGAATGCACAGTTGCAACAGTTTGGAATTATTGTCTTATGATCAGGGCAGGCTCCAGGCACCACCGCTTGGGGTGGCCAATGGAAAGGGGTGGCATGTCCGGGTCTTTGGTGGCAGGTCCCTCACTCCCTCTTGGAGTGAAGGATCCGCCACTGAATTGTTGTGAAAGAATGAAGCAGCGCGGTACAGCAGCTGCCAATCACGCCTCTCTTTTTTTCTTTTTTCGCTTCGCTGCTTGGGGTGGCAAAAAAGCTGGAGCCAGCCCTGCTTATGATAAACACTCCACTGATGTAAATCTCTGAACAGGCATTCAGTAAATTTTGGCAAACACATCCATGCTTTGGATGGCGATGTACAAAAAGCACAAATGCAAAGAGAATCAGCTGAGAAATTACAGAAACCCTATTTTGAATTACTTTGGTTTTTGTATAGAATAGAATATTTCTGATCACTGGTCTCAGTCCAGTGGTTTGTGAGATTCATTGTCCCTGACTGCGTTGGTTCTGACCTTTCAGCCAAATCATCTTTGTAAGAATTTTTCCCACATGATTTTTAACAGCTAATATTGTATCACTTGACCATTAATGAACTGAAGCCTGATTCTGACCTCCTTTAAACAGATTTTTCCACCATAGTGATTTCAGTGGGGTTGCTCCTGATTTACACCAACTGGGGGAAGTGACAGCAGAGTCAAGCCCTGATGTTTTGGGGGCAGGCACCACCTGTGTTTGCACAACAACTATCCCAGTGGTCTGTGGCTGGGGCTCCTAGACGCTAAGAGAATACAAATGGATAATGTTTTAAAAGGTGGAGATTTTCAAACTGGCAGACCCTGATTTCTAGCTGTAGTGATTCTAAAGCTGCTGAAATAAGTCAGAATGCAAGCATGGAGAATGGCAAGATGGTAATTAGAATGATGCACTTTAGCTCTAGTAAATTATCAAAATCTTTAAAGTCAAATATTTGGAAATGAGGACACACTGCTTTCAGCTGTTATAGAAACAAATGTTTGATAAGACCTTAAAAGCTATGTCAGGCCTTCACAGGTTTCTTAATCAAGTCTTTTGAGAGTGAATGATTTAGGGCTGGATAAATCAAGTCTTGCAGCTTGGACTTGTGTAATTTTCAATCCCTGTTTGACTGTTTTGCAGAACTGCATGTATGAAGGACTTAATGGAGAAAAAGGATATTCACTCAGAATCCCAATTACTGGCTTCTGACATAACTGGCTAGTGAATATGAACTGTTATGGAAAAATCAACTGTTGCTCTTTATTAATAGGGTAAAAGCATTAGAAAAAATGCTGTTGAAAAATAGAGAACAAAATATGGGAAACTGCCTTGGCCACTTAGCTAAGTTACAGAGGCATCTCCCAGCCATCGGTGGCCTGCTCTGCTGGTTCAGGCCATGTGTCCTCCAGCCCTGCCCTGCTCCTTGTGTCTGCAGCTACCAAAGGGGAATAAGGTAGGCTGATGATGTCAGTCCATCAGCAGGGCAATTCCTGGTCTGGGGCATGGTCACTGAGGTATGGCTAAATCACCATATAAAAGGGTCACAGCAGAGGCCAGCTGGGGCCGGTGGCTCTCCCTGTGTGTGGGATGTGGTGGAGGCACGGATGGACCAGAAAGGTTCAGGGAACTCTCCCCTACCTCTTACACTGCATGGTATGAGCCAGAATCCCAGCATCCAGGGAGCACAAACACTGGGTAAGTCATAGTGGTCCCGTCACCACTTCATAACAGCTGGCAGGCTCTTAAAGAGGCTGCAGAGGGCTCTCCTCAGTCATGAACAGAGATGACTGTTGCAGTTCAAATGCTTCTAGCAACTGCCACCAGTGTGCTGCCTGCCTGCACCTCATACCCCGCCTTAGAGCCACAATGATTTAGTAAGCCAGTGTATGAAAGTGTCTACTGATGGTGGAGGGAACTAGTTCTATTGGGTAATGCCTACATGGAAGTTGGGGGTTAACAGTATATAGGGGCCTTTAGGAGGATTATTTCCTGTGGTTAATAACTGACGCATGTAGACAATTTAGTCCAGTACTACCTTAATACTGTACAAGCATCCCAGCAGGCACTGACAACAAATAAATAATACACCCATAACATCCACCAACCCAAGGTGTTGTCAAATCAGGCACATTTGATATCCAGAGTGGAAGGCATTAAACCAGATATACCAATCATTACTAGAGAGCGTCAGCACAGATCTAGATAAAGGGAAAAGCTGGTTACCTAAGATGCTGACTTTTTCGTACCAGTCACTATGGATCTTCAAAGTGCAGAAAGAAGGAGGCTGCTATGGATGTATTTGGCTTTTCATCGTAACAGAGCACCCCATTGAGATTGGGGCCCCCTTGCACTGGACGTATCCATTCTTTCAAATAGAGAGGACCCAAACTATATAGTTTCATATATCAAAGGTAATAGCTTTCATTGTGCCTAGGGTCAAACATGGAACCAGTGAACTCTCCAGAAAATAGGCACACTATGTTTCTAATTACTGCAATAGCTTCTGGGCAGGGTTGCTGAGAGTCATTGAACCAAACTGTAAACCCTGTATATAATGGAATCCACTTCAAGCCACAGGGTGTGGCAGCACCACCAGCATCGATAGATCCAGCACCTATGCTTCTGGGAGACTTCAAGGGCAGGCTAATGTACAGTGCATTAAAAGGATCCAGCCAAGAAGTCACAAAGATAAGTGTAGCTGAGGCCTGGCCTGACCTGGGTAATTAACATATGGAGGAAGGCCTCATTTTTTGGAAGACAGAATTAGAGAGGTAAACGAATCATCAGGTTGAAAACAGAATGTTTGTGCTAAATAAGATAAGCAAATAGGTCAGTAGGCTAAGAAGACAATGTCTGAGCCAACTAAGATAAGAAGGAGAACATCCAGGGAATTATTTACTATGAACTAGATAAAGGACAAAATAAGTTAGGAATGTAGAGATGAGGTAGAGGGGAAGTCAAACCATGGACAGTACATGCTTCACAGGGATTGGTTACTGCAAAGCAACCAAGCCAATCAAAAAATGTGTGATGTTATGTATAGTAAATGCAGTGAGATGTGTACTGTATATAAATGGAGAAGGTTTCTGTGTAACTTTGGAGCTGTGATATACCCTGTGTTTGAGTCTAATCAACTGTGCATAGCACTGCTGTACGCCAAATAAAGATACCTGAGTGATGAAGGCTGGAGTTGAACTGAGTTCTTGGGAAACCGAGTGGAAAGAGGTCATGGAGAGAATCCCAACACTATGGAAGACTCAGGCAAAGTCCAAGTCTAAGAGAAAGGATTGTAAACATGTGATCAGAAGTTGTTAGCTCACCAGTGCTACCTGAGATCCCAGAGACAACCAGGGGACTAAAATGAAGCACTCCTAGTTTATGAACCTGTAGAACAAACAGTGGGGAAACTCCCTGTTCTTCTCAGTTTTGATTGAAGATGAGGCAAGTTTGGAGCACTAGTACTCTCATTTTTGACTAAAGTCGGATATGTATTGTTAGCATGAGACCATTAACATTTCTGATATTCGTTTGATACGTAACCCCCTAACTTTGATTGTAAGCTTTCTGGGGAAGGGACTGTCTCTCTGTTCTATATTGGTACAGCACCTAGCACATCGGAATCCTGGCACCAGGGCACAATGGTAATAATCATAGTGCAAAATGTTGGGAAAAGGCTCAATTTTGCAGGTAAGAAGTTGCTTGAAAGAAAATTGGGATATAGTATCAGAGGGGTAGCCGTGTTAGTTTGGCTTTGTAAAAAGCGACAGAGTCCTGTGGCGACTAAGTCTATAAGGTTAGTCTATAAGGTGCCACAGGACTCTGTCGCTAAAATTGGAATATATTTTTGTGAAAGCATTTTACACAGTCCAGTGAGAGTCTTTAGAAGCAAGGACTGCAGGTAAGACCTTAAAGCAAGGCACCTCGGCAACTGTATAATAGTGTTAGCCAATTAGAAATGTCCAGTACGGTGATGTCTTCACCGGGAGTGCTGCTTTTGGGAATCATCGCAAAGTTTCAGATGACTTATCTGAAGGCAATGGTATCAGATTTAGAGTATTTGAGAACAAACCTCGGGCGAACTCTTAAATATCTGATCCAAGTTTTGGTAAACATGAAATTCATGCAACCAGCTTGATACCTCTTTAATCATTTCCTAGCACCAAGTTAGTAGCTGCAAGCAGAAGTTACGCAGAGTTGGAGGACTCTAAAAAGAAAATCCTGTCCTCTTACTTCCAAGAGAGATTCAACAATATTTATTTGAAAGAGAGGCTCTGCAGTCTTACTGAATCCCACCAATCAGCCAATAGTAATGCTCCAGAGATTCCTGTTCCCCAGCACACAGGTTAGACAGGGCCTGCCTTTTTTCCCCAGAGGCCACCCAAGGAAAGGGAAGGAAAAAATGACCTAAGTTATAGATAACAGTCATCTGGGCTAAGTTTGCTTACCCACATTTTGATGACATCAGCTCACAGTGGATGCATCTGACATATAAAGTGGTATTATGATATCTGTGTAAATAATGCCCATCTCACTAATAACTTGTACTGTCGCAGCACCTATCAGCACACTGAGCAAAGTGTTGTACCTAAACAGAACAAAATCACAGTCCCTGCCCCCAAAGATATGTGGCAAGAATGAGCATGACGGAGAGACTTTTGTTGTTTTTGGTATGACTATTTCAGTAAAAGAAAAGAGTTTTTTCTTTCACAGTACAAAGCAACACAGCGTCATTCTAACATCACGTCCCTTTGCTGGGAGGAAAACATTTTGCTTTCTGTTTGTATCTTCCTCAGCTGTTGCCACCCAGCTGATGGGTGAACTCATGATGGATCAGACTCATTCCTGCAAGATGGTTTGCTTGGAATGAAGGATTCAAAATGCTTTAAGAAATATCCATGCTGTTCTCAACATATCACTCTGTTGGCTGCCTTCCAGTGGCCTTATCTGGCTAATATAATATTGCAGAATAAACTCATGGAGGGAAAGAACCCTGTGTATGGACACGGTACTCTAAAGTCTCTGATTATGGGAAACATTTCTCATATAAGGCAGGTGACCTGGAATTTCTTTAGTTTCTGTGTACATTTCCTTACATGTAATGCAACAGATTTAAACACTTTTTAGTCCTTTGAACAAGGCTTTCTGAGCTGGAGGATCACAATGAAGTTTTATAGCCCTTTCTTATGAAGTGTGGCATTTCTGACATTTGATGTGCAAGAGCAACTGCATTAGTCAAAGGCTACGCTTGAATAGTTATCACTTTAAGCCCATGCCCTGAGAGTATTGTATTCAGCTCCCTCATTATTTCCAGCCCTGCAGGTTATACCAAGACTTGCTTTTGTACATTACAATAATAAAATGAAGGTAGTCACTTTCTATAAGAGTCAGGCTTACTCCCGGAAACAGGCAAACTTCATCTTGATGTTCCAAAGGACCAGCAATCTGCTATTCTTTTCCATACGATTAGGCTGAGCAGTAGTTTTGCATGCAGTTCTCCTTTATCAAGACTCATAAAACATTAAACCATTTAAAAAAAACTCTTACTCTACAATGTCCATTTGACAAAGACATCATTCTCTTATGATAAATGAGCTTCTAAATAGTCTACCTATGCATGTATACCATCATGCCATCTGAGCAACTGCTGGTTTGCTGATGTCACTGCTAGAACCAGTCATAAGAAAGAAGGGGTGCAAACAAATACAGTTATAATTTTTACTACTTGATTATATTAAAGAACAGTCTGCAGTTACACAGCACCTTCCATTCGATTAACTCAACACATCTCTGTGAGGAAGAGGCATGTTACGGTTGTACAAAGAGCCTTATAGCAGTTAAGGGCCTGATTCAACAAGCACTTGAACATGTGCTTCACTTTAAATCCTATTGATGTCAACAAGAATTACATGCTTGCTTAGACACTTTGCTGAATCACTGGTGCCTGAAGTGTCCTGGTTGTGGTCACAAAAGATGTCTAAAAGGGTCAATCAGAAATTAAAAGGAATCTCATCATGATGAGTCCTGCTCCTTATCATCAAGACCATCATTCCTCCTATAGATAGAGCCTGCGTGGATATAAAATTTGTATTCACTTCCAACCCGCCATCCACAAACATGGTCTGCAGCTATCCACAGGACTTTACTTACAGATAACCCCCACTGATGTCACAAGGGGCAGCCCATAGTTCTGAGTAAAACTCACAGAAAAACAGAAGATTGTATACAAGTATCTACTCATTTGAATTGCTTTAACAGAAGGTGTAAATGTTTAAGTATGGCTGTATGTGGGAGAACACACGGGTACCCATACTCTGGTCCCCAGATATACAGACGGTAAGTATGGGTGAAACACTCAAAATAGAAGAAAAAACAATTTGCACCTTGGCCTAAATCTCAAACTAAGAGAAAGTCCTTATGATGAGGAAAAGAGAGAATAAGTGGTAGCAGAGTGTTGATTTCCATGCTGTCTCCTCTTCTGATACTCACAGCCAAGAGGCATCAGAATCAGCACCACGATTAAGGCCACCCATACAAGAGTCAATGCAGAAACCATCAGGTGAGGAGATTTCCCCGGTTCACTCAATAACCTGTGTGTGTCATTTGTTCTACTGTGTCATGTGACAGCAAGGGTCCAGTGACACCCAAAGACTTGGAAACTCAGCACACAGATCTAGCTGCAGACAATGAAAAGAAAATCAGGGTATGCAAGAGCAGCAGGGCTTTGGTAGAAGGGAGTCTCCCTCAGTCCACCACAGTGGGTCAGGACAAATGGCCCTGTGAAGAAGGCTGAGCAGCATCTGTAGCATCAGCAACAGTCCATAATCTGACCTCTAACAACATTTTTCCTCTCTCTATTTCATCCCCAACTGGATATTTTTTAAGTTGCCCGACACTCAGCTTTAGCACTTGTGTCGGCAAAGAGGCTTCTAAGCCTTGCTCCTACACTGAGTCCAGTTAGCTCATACTCTGCACAGTCTGCCTAAATGGAGCCAGCCCCCTCCATCTATCTGCCAGACAGCTATTTTGTTTTCGGTACCCAGCATGCTTTGGGAATTAAATCCAGTTTTTTTTTTCATAGCTGGATATCTGGTTTCTGAGTCTGATCTCAAGCCACAGGGCGCTATCAGCAGCATCCTGATCACTGACATTGCTGCAGCCTGAAGAAGGCTGCAAGCCCAGCTGGGGGCAATTACACACTTTCTGTTGGGGGATTGTGAGCACCTGGGTGGCAATCACTGGGCTAACAAGGTAATTGGGAGAATATAAAGGGAAGAAACAGAAAGCAAAGGGTAGCTCAAAGGGTGAGCCTGGGCTGAGGAGTGGGAGCTGCAGCTAAGTCTACACTGTACGATGTTGCTAGGTGAGAAAAGAATAAATACACATCTTGGTGGAAAAGAGCAACCTGGTGTGTGTTTGTCATGGTGAAGCCACCTGAACTGGCCAAAGTTCACCAGGTAGCAACAGAGTTGTCCTGTGACACTCCTATTCACTTTGAGTGCGAGAACCTCATTTGGTTCATGTGCTCAGAGGTGGTGATTTTCATTGGTGCACTGTAACTACACACTTCATGCCTCCATGATGGTAATGTCCCATATCCCCTATTTTTTGTTGCAAATCCAGTGAGCAAACATTTGATTAAACTGTATTTAAGAGATGCTGCTCATATTTTATTACCATTAAGCAGTGTTCTGAACTCCCAACACCTAAAAGACACAATGTATCCAGCTGATGGTGCTTTTCTCTTGGAGGTCAGTGAAACAGCCCTAATTGGTTGTTAGTTTACCATTCACATTTGTTAACTGAGATACACAATGCACATCCCACTTGGGAGACGCTTTGTAAACAATAGTTTACAAGTTAATATTGTGCAGACAAGATCCATGGATTTAAAGCCAGAAGATCAAGAAGTCTGATTTCCTGCAGAACACTCTCCATAGAATTTCATCCAGTTACTTCTGGGTTGAGCTCAATAACTTGTATTTTGGCTAAAGCACTCCAGAAAAGCATCCTGTCTTGATCTGAAGACTTAGAGAGATGTAGAATCCACCACTTCTTGCTAGTTTATTCCAAGGGTTTATCACCCTCACTATTAAAAATGAGTGCCTAATTTGAAAATGAGTGCCTAATTTGAATTTGTCTGGTTTTTGCTTCCAAAAACCATTGGTTCCATCCTCTGTGTATCTACCTCTTCTCCAATTTTGGTGTTGTTCACAAATGAAGTTTTAGCTGAAGTGACACCACAGTGGCAGCACATGGCAAAGAAAGATCTGACTCCATAATGGTAGAAACAAAGTGATCACGTGGGGAAGAGGAGGGAAGAGCAGGGAGAAGGAATTTGATTCTAAAGGTTGACATTTATTTTTCAGGGGTATGAAAGCTGGAAGAGTTGTCTGTAGAGTTTATTTATATTCACAAGTATAATTGGGTGTTTCAAGGGATAGAACCATCAAAACAGTTTAGTCACTAATGCAGTGTTCATTTCTGAGTTTGGTGGGCAAGAAACCAAGAAGAAACTAGAATGGCAAGCTCTATGTTCACTGCATTCTTCAATAAAGGTGGCAAATGCAATAAATGCAGCTTCTTAAAACCCCTACAGTAAGCTGGATCAACTCTTGCACATGGCTGGAATCACAGACTGACACACAACTTTTCAAAAGGGTCAAATGAACAATGATGACAGTTTCAATGGGTAGCACAACACCTACCTGAAAAACTGAACCCTGTTGTGGACTGTGCTCACAGAAACCTCCTCCTGGCCAATATTAGAGAAGCATTCATGACTTAATACTTAAATGCAAAATGAGTACAGCATGAATTCCTGTACAATAACCTTAAGCAGTATATATAAGGTTGCCATATTACCATCAGCATTGCAGGCCAATTGTTCTCTGGTGGTGTAAACTGGCCTAAACCCACTGCCATCAATAAAGCACTACCGATTTACATCACAAGAGAATTTGATCTACAAATCTGTTAATATTTCATGAGACCAGAGCTTTCTTGGGGGCTGACCAAAGACTGTGGAAGTAACTCCTCTCAGGAACAAAGAACCATCATAAACGTCACCATCTTCCGCTCCAAGTGCAGCATGCATTTCTTTGACTTTGTCTTCTCTGACATAAAATATGTATAAACACTTGTCGCTATACATTTCAAAACTTCTCAAACAAGATACTGCACTGCAGATTCTTCTCCCCCCCGGGAGAGGACGAGAGAACAAACACATAACAAATATGAACCATTTTGCTGAATGCACTTCTCGAAGGTGGTCAGATACTACTTCTCAGATGAGTGTGATAGAAGAACCCATAGAGAACAGATCATCATTAGTTTCACACAGATACCAGAAATGCTTTAGTATCCCAAGTTAACCAATGATGTTAACTGATACAAAGCTCAAGTTTCAAGAAATTGCACCTCCAATGACAAGAGTCCCCAAACTGGGCTTGTGTATTAAGATAAATGCTAGGAGCAGCAGATGGGAAGAACTAATGGAGCATTCATATGTTAAACACAGCTTCAGCTGAACTAACTGACGCATGGCACTAGAAGAGCTAAAATGGCATGTGGCTTTCTACTGTTAAAGCATGTGTAGGAGAAGAGAATCTCAGAACAGCAACACTACATAACGACCCAGGAGCAGTAAAATGATCTACGATCACTTCTCTCGTTTTCAGAAGGCAGTGGTGGAACACTAACTTGTTTCCATGGCAACTCTGAGAAAGAATTACAGCCTTAAAATTGACTGAATGGTAGCCTCATGAAAATGTAAAGGGCAGACCATATCTTTCTAAAATATAATTTAGTACTAAGTCACCTGAACAGTATTAGCTAAAAGGATTTCAGCTTTAGATTTGGGAAGCGACCCATTTGGGATATGGAGTGTTAGGTTTTTCTAATAGCATGCTTTAGATCTGAAAAGCTACGGAAATACCATCAAATACACTATAAAGGAGGGGGAAAAACCTTTGTGTATGAAAAATCTTATCAGCAAAACAAGAAATTATTGAAGGAAGAGGAAAAGGGGTCTAACCTGGTATACAACTGGCAGTTTTGCAAAGAAATGCAAAGAATAATGCAAGAATTTAAATGTATGGAGGAAAATGGATTTTGGGGAAAAAAATCAAACAGTCTCTTGCAACAAATAAATGAAAGGTCCTATTGACTGAAAACATTATTTAATGATTAGAGCAAGTAGCTAGGATTCTACTCCAGAATGACTCATTTTTCCACCCTGGGAAAATTCCTCAAGTCAAATCTTGAGGTCCCTGCTCAGTTTTTAGACAGTTTTTCCTCAGGCAAACTCCCACTAATTTCAGTGAGAGTTGAGAAAGGTCTAAGAACATAGTAATACTTACTTACAGACCTGGGTTAAAAAAAAGACTATCTACGGATGGAAAGTTATGTGTGTAATTGCAAAATCATATTTTTTGGAGAGTTGTGACTACCTTACCTGTCAACTTAATTTTATATGTAGATAATATCAGAAATGTCTGCCAAGTTCAGTGCATGTTTGTTACTGTGACCCATTACCATTAACCTAATATTCTGAATCAAGCCCATTACAAACTTAGAGGACAGAATCCTTAGCTATTTGTCTTCAATAGAGTTATGACAGTTACACAAGCTGAGGACTTGATCGAGAGACTTTTATTGTATTTTACAAGCAAATTATTGGAGTCAAGTTTCAGCTATGATCAGTATTCTTCCCCAGGAGATATGTGCAATACAGTATTATTAACAGTGCGCAAAATTGGCTATTGTTGTGCATAAGAAAACAAATCCAATTCCCAACGAGGAGTCTTTCCATTAATTTCAATGGGAGTTGGATTGAGCCCTTGGGACACCTGTTCTCTTCCAGGGTCTCATTATGAAGAGATTGTCTAGAAATGAGTAAGTGCAGCACTGAAAAATTGTTTTAAATAAGAAACATAATCAATGACCTCAATTTTCAGAATAGGCCACCAGATGCATGACAGTTTTTAGATGTCCAAGCACAGACATCTATGGCCTGCCTGATTTTGAAAGATTTTCAAAGGAGCCAAAAGGAAAGTCTCACTGAAAGTCAATAACTCTGGCAGGAACCGTGAAAATCCCAGAAACTGAGCAAACTGAAGTTAAAGGCTACTTTTGGAAGTTTTGCCCAACTGAGTGTAGGATTTATTTGCCCTCCTACTGGAACTCTTACTTAACACACCATGTTAAGGTATAAGTAGAAACAAATTGTGTATTTAATAAGATATTAAATAACTTAGTAAAATTGTCATGAAAATTTAAAAGTCTGAGCGCAAAAAAAAAAAAGGCTACACCTCTGTCATTTATACTGATGAGAACGATAATAACAAAAATAATGGTGTTTTAACTCACTCGTCACTCTGAGACAGCAGAATTTTGCAAGGCTAGTAGAAAAGTTAGTCATACTTTGAATTTATGAATTGGTAATTCTGCTTCTGACAGACTGAAACATAGAATCACTGTTTTCCTCATTTATTTTTATTCATTCATTCATCCTAAGCCATTTTCAGCCAAGTGGTAGCAGATTCATTGAAGTAAAATGGAACTTACAAAAGCAAAGACTTTGGCTCTCAAAATCGCTGAGTTCCACTGTCCATATGCACATGTAATGTCAACTTCAGTCAATGAAAACTGTGTGTGCGCCCAACAACTGCAGCTTGGCACTCTGTGCATTATGGGTAACCTGTAGCGTAGTCCTCAGGTAAACCCCCACTGAAAATGGAACTCCCATTGTCAGAGAAGAAATCAGTTCTAAAAAAGAATTACTTCCTCAGATTATCGTCCTCTATGGATTGCTTTACCTGAGAGCATTATAACAATTCTTTCTACTTGACACAACACGGCAGTAAATATTTTTGATGTCAGAGGAGTAGTTTTCCTTAGTTAGACAAGTTGGCAGCAAATCAAAAGAGATCAATAAGACTATAACTTTAAAAAGAAAAAAACAGAAATGACATACAGTTCCACAACAGATTTAGATTTTTTTTAATGGACAGTGCGCTTTTGAATATACGGGGATAAAGATAATTTCCAAACTACATACCCAACCTTTTAGCACTTCTCTTTTCTTATTTCCTCTTCTGCTAAGAGAGATCTCTCACAAGTACACTGGACAGGATTGAAAACATGTCAATGCTGGGCTAGATCCTCAGCTAGTGTAAGTCAGCACAGCTTCATTGATATGGGTATGCCAGTTTACACAAACTATGAATCTAGCCCACTATTTTGGGCATCATTAACAAGTGAGCAGGTAGCAAAATCCCTAATGAAGGACTGAGTTGGGGAGTTCTACTTAATATATATATGGCATGATACAACCTTCAGTTTTCACTCAGTCCTTACTATAAACCTGTGGGAGATTGCCAGAGCAAGAACTGAGATAAAGTGGTACAGAGATTGAAAGATCTGACCCCAAGAAACTCATGAGAACACACAAGTATTTTCTTTTATGGGAGCTTCAAAATTCCAGAAATGGTTTGGTCTGACAGTGAGAAACAAACACTTATTTTTCCATTCCCTTTGGGTTTCAATTCTTGATGCTTCTTGTAGACTCTTTATGCTGGTCCTGGAAGCTGGTTGGTTTCCAAATCACTTCTCTATCCTGGGCTAGAGTTTTTGCCAAAAGTGATGTAAGGAAAAAAAATAGAACAAATTAGAAGTAATTTTGGAAATAACAACTGTCTATGAGGTGGAGGACTCTGGGATCAGGTGGGTTTTAAAGATGCCAAAGCATTATAATATCCTATTCAGTGATGTCATTAAAGTTTGGAGCAGCTGGCATAAGAAAGAAAAAACAATGTAGTTAATATCGAGAGGATATTATGGTACTTGATTACACATCTTTCCCCCTCTGTCTTTTTGGTAACATGCCATTTGTGAAAAATAAAACAACCTATCCTGAGCTTCTAGGAACTCACTTGGAAAGTTGGAGAAAATCAGAAAGGAAAACAGATATCAGGAAGAAAATCTTCTCTTGCTGTCAGCCAAGGTCCTTTTAAAGATTGTAAAAGTTACTATGTTTTTTTATGTAATGCTTTGGAGACTGTATGAAACGTGGAGGAGGAATTTGTTAAAAGGATTTATATTCATTTCCTGACAGAAACACCTGCTGTTCCAAAATTCTCAAGGGTTGCCTTCTGGTTCAAGAAGATTTTGTGAGGGGTTTTGTATGTAGAAAGAAAAGCTGCAGTGTTCATACTCAGAGGATTTGAAGGAAATCATCGCTTTAGTCAGCTTCCTGTAGTTCTAGGGTCCCAGGGTCTCTAAACAGTGGGAGGCTATGTTATAGGAAAAGAAAGAAAAACTTTGGTGCTGTCTGAACAAAAGCTCTGTAGTGGACTTTTAGGGAAATTGGCTTCTTTGTCGCCAGAAAAATGGAGTGTGAGTTTTCAGCAGGGCAGGATCTCTACTGTGGATATATTTTGTGCAAACCTGAGTACTTGTGTCAGAGAATAGGATATGGACTGGAACTCAGGAGACTGGGTTCTATTCCCAACTTTCCCACTAGCCTGCTGGGTGACTTCAGGCAAATCACTTCACTTCTCTATACCTGTTTCCCAATATAATGTAAAACATAGGCAGTTATATTTTTCTCTTTTGTAAAGAGCTTTTGACATCTATGGAAGATGAGTGCTATATAACAACTAGGTGGTATTATTATTTACTTTACCTGATTATGAGAGATATCAGAAATTTTCCACTGGAACATTTTTCTCTATCAGAAAATGCTGATTGGTCAAAGTAGAAGAGTTCTGTGGGACATGTTGATTCTGACAAAATTTCGATGGAAGTCTCTTGGCCCATCTACCTTCCTGGCTCCTCAGTAGCTCCCCTGGCAGGTGGCTGGGGAGCCTGGGCTTCCAGGCACTCCAGTGCACCACTAATGAGCCAGGAAATCCTGGGAATCCTGGCTCTGTGGCAGCCTGCTTAGGCTCCCAAGCTCCCCAGTTCCTTGGTAGCTCGACTGGTAGGATGCTGGAAGGCTATGAGCATATTTCATTCCAGAAATCACCAAAATGTTCATTTTGCAGGGAACATTTAGTTCTTAACTAAACAAACTGCCATTAAACAAACTGCCATTAACAATGTTGAGGTGTTGGATTTCCACCTGGATTTGGGATAATAAATTTTCCAAAAACTTGAAATTTTTCATAGAAGTGGGAGTCCATTTTTCCCAGCCACTTTCAGTACTATTCAAATACTGCAGTAACACATTTTTCCAGACACAAATTGCACCTGCAAGAAGTGAGGCCAGGTCTCTTCCCTTTGGAAAAAATACTATTCATATCCCAATAACAACTTGTGTGGCAGAAAAGTACATTGCCATTGCTTGTTTTACAATAGCACCCAATGGCCTCAATAAAGATCCAGGTCGGATTGTACTTGATGCTGAAGGACACAGTCCAGCCCCAAAGAGCTTACAGTCTAGTCTGAATCAAGAGAACAAGTATGGGGAATGAGGGGGAAGGTAACATTAAGGAGGTGACACAGTAACACAGGTGAGCTGTGTGCCCAGCTTAGTGATTCCATGTCATGTGAAAGGTTTGTTAATTATTAAATACAGTCAGCTATGCCCAACTACTGGTCAGCTTAGGTGGCTGACTGACTTTTGTAGGTGTCAGGGCAGAGGTGAGCCTTGAAGAGGGATATGGAGGAGATTACAGCTGGAACCACTGGAGGGAGCAGGGGCTGCCCCAATAAGAGACAAAATGTACTGATAAGTGTTGTGAAAGCCCTTGAAGGAGAAAACAAGAAGCTTGAATTTGATGGGGTGTAAAATGGGGAGCCTGTAAAAGGATTGAGATATATCAAAGGGGTCACTGTGATAAAAGAGGAGGCACTCCTTCCAACTCGAGACCTAAGTCTGCTCCTTCTTGGCCCCAGGAGTAATAAGAAACCAGAGACTGTAAAGTGATTCTTGTGTGGCGGTGCACAGCATTAACTCACAGACCTAGCCTGACTCTCTAGAGCATTTTAATGTAAACAGACATGCACATCTAGTATCAAGACAGCATACAATCTAACGTACAGTTCCAGCTCTTCAGTCCTGTGGGACGAGGCATGAGCAATTCTTGCTATTGCACATTCAAAAGAATCAGAATCCCACCAGTAAATTGCTACATGCAGTGCCCAGCAGCAGACCTTTTAAATGGCTACGATTGAATCCATTCTAAATTAATTTGGAAGTGTGTGGGATTTTAAGACTGAAGAACTGAACATGGTACGTTTAATCGGGCCTGCCATTTAGTCCCATGTCACATCATCCCAGCTAAGTAGCTGTCCCAATAAAGAAAAGGGCCATTTAAAACAAAACAAACAAACAAAAAAAGACGGGCAACACTCTAAATAGAATAAAATGGCCAAATTGTCTGTTCCACTGACTTCAACGGAATTAGATCAGCAGAGAATTTGGCCCGATTACCACAATTAATGACAATCATAGGCATTGCATTTTGTCTCAGCCCAGTGCTGAGTTGCTGAACACTCATTTCCTGTTGACTTCAATGCGACTTGAAAGCATTCAGCACCTATAGACCTTAAATTGTTGTTCTATGCTGAACAATGACTATGGGGAAAAAAGGCACCTACTCATCATATGTATTCAGAATTATATCTGCCTGCCTTACTGACAAAAAGAGGGGTTTCCTGTGTTTCCTCCCTAACAGACATGAACGCTAAGACAGAATGAGAAATTCTATTCCTTCTTGCACATCATCCACAGAGTGGCTTACTAACTTCCAAACATTTACACCTTTTAAAGCCCATTGGGTGACACTGGGGTCCAGGGCCAGTGGGAGGAAGTTTCGCGCCCTAGGCAAAACTGAGACCTTGCACCCCTCCCCACCCCAAGCCCTGTGGCAGCTCCGCCCTGAGGCGCCCCCCTGTGGAAGTTTCTCCTCCCTGCCTTGAGGCGCCCCCCCTGTGGTAGCTCCCTCTCTGCCCCCAGGGAGCCGTCTGACACCTCCCCACCCCAGCTCACCTCTGCTACAGAAGCCCTGCTGTCAGGAACCCCTGGGCTGGATGCCAGTAGCTCAGACTCCCTCTCCCTCCCAGCGCAGTGGCCACTGAAAGGCTTTTAAAAAAAAATTGGGGGCACCGCTTTTTGGTGCCTCCAAATGTTGGTACCCTAGGCAACCACCTAGTTGGCCTAAATGGTAGCACCGGGCCTGCTGGGGTCACTGAGGGCCTAAATTGGTCAGTAGAACTGTTATTACTGATGTTGATGGATAAGGCAGCAGAAATCCAGATTTAATCTCAGTTCCCAAGGGGAATTTGCAGGGCTGTTCAAGGAAGAGAGACTTTAAATGTGTAAGCAGAGCTCATATAGAACACAATTCCTGATAGACAATAAGCACACCTCACCCTGCTATTGGGCCATTTCTACAGTGTGACTTATTGGAGTAGAACTGCATAATCTTTATTTGATAACTTCTGTACTTAAATAGCAGAGCTTGGGAAGTGACACCTATATGAAACCTGATTAACTGCCTGTTATGTCTGGGAGAGTAATACCTATTGAGCAGTTGGCTTACCCTTTAGGTGATACTAGATGAGAGATAAGTGCTCCTCATACCAAATATTCAGATTCCCCTCCATATATGAACCTTTCCCTTTTAGTCCTGATTAACTTTTTCATGCTAGCAGTGAGTGTTAGTATGGAGGATTCCCTCCTCCCTTCAAACTCTACCCTCCTAAGCAAAGCCACTCAAAGGATCCAGTTCCATTTCAGACTGCCTGGAGCAGATAAACTCAATGCCTGCCTTAGGTGGCTACCTCATGTTTTACCCCAACTTGGCTTTGCACTGTTGGGCTGAGGACAGCTCAGCCATGGAAGATATTGGAGTTAGTAATAAGGTGGAGACTTGGCACTATCAGATGACTCTCAACTCAACATTTCTCTTACACACCTTCCTCTGGTTGCAGAGTGTGGTCAGAGACAAACACCAACCAGACCACAGAGGTTACTACATATCTGCAAGTACCCTGGATTCTTCTCTCACTTCACCGAAAGATATTCATCTGGTACAAAGGCCTAAATGCCTGAGGGATTAACATGAGCATTAACTTCCCCTCACTCAACATTCCCTGAAGAGTGGTCCTCCCTTTTGGCCCAGACTGTTGTTCACCTGACCTCTCCCAGCAGAATTGTGATACCCCCCTCTTCTGCTCCATCTCAACTGGCTGAAGAGTGGGTGCTTGAGACTTATACATACAAAACACAGATGCGAAATGGTTTCTCTGTGACATGACATGGATGGGAGGGCTTCCTGTCTGAGAGGGAGGAGCTTCCCTCTCAAACAAATGCTGAACATAATGAAGGAAAGCCATCAGACAAGACCAGTGCATCAATAGGGCCACCTAGGGGCACAAATGGACCTTGAATTTGCATTTCCTTGATTACCCAAGAGCAAAAGAATACTGTGCCATTACTGCTCTCCTACAAATAAAGTTACCTGATTTCTGCACTTGGTTGGGACTAAGAATTGCAATGAAAAAAAATCAATCAATTGGATGTTTCAGACAAAAGAGTAAGCCTGACTCGAACTCAGTTCTAAAAAATGTTAATATTTAAGGAGCAGTTCCATCACTAATTAACACAAGTGCAGAGGGAAAGTCAGAGTTTAACTATTATAATGACAGGTGCATGATGGGATCATTTAGTGGGCTTTCATGAATAATTCTGAGGCACTATCATCCTTTCAAATATTTATTTGAAGTTTCTACTTGAGGAGTTTTACATTTTCAGGATTGTTCTCATCACAAGTCTGATGCAAAACTCATTGCAGTTAATAGAATGACTTCAGTGAGTTTTGCATTAGGCCCGAGTCAACATGTCAAAAAGCAAATACAAGGCACAACAGAATTTTTTGGTGCCCATTTGAGATCAATTACAGGGCCGTTATTTTGAAAAAGTGAAAAGCATTCTGTAGCGAGGCACAGTGCCTCCTGCTGGTCATCCTGGGAATTAGCTCTTCCAGCCCAAAGTGCCCTCTGCAGGCCGGTGTCTTGCCAGCCGCTGGCCCCCATGTCCCTCCCAGACCCCAGTGCCCCTCTACATCAAGGTTCTGCCCCCAGCAGTACCTCCACAGTCTCTGGGTCTCCCCTCCCAGGGGAAACCCCAACTCTCTATCCCCATCTTGCCTCAGTGGCTACTGTCAGTCATCATCTAGCCCCCGCTCCCTGGGGGAGACTGCAGTCTGTAATCCACTCATCACTGGCAAGGGAGGTATGGACCTGCTGCCTTTGCCTAACCCTGGGCTGCACCTCTGCAACCGCAGTACCTGCTCTGGGCCTTTAGCAAGGCCTGCAACCTGGGGGTTTCTGAGGCTGGAGGTCCCCAGATCCTCTGGCCTCCCCCAGCCCTGCTCCACTCCAGGCACCCTGCTCAGCTCCCAGGCAGCCACGTCCTTCTCTTTCCGCCGCTAGAGAGAGAGACTGCCTGAGCTGTGTTCTCACATCCCTTTTATAGGGCCAGCTGTGGCCTGATTGGAACATGGCCCCAGCTGTGGCTGTTTCCCCAATCAGCCTACCTTTCTCAGCTGCAGCCCTCTCCAGGGCTGCTTTTAACTCCTCTTAGCCAGAGAGTGGGGTCACTGCCATGCTACACATCCACCCTCTGAAAAATCAGGCCCCTTTATGTCTCAGGTTGGGCTCCGAACTCTTAGACAGTCACTAGATCACTTTCAAAATCTTGGCTAGATCACCTGTAGGGTAGCCAGATGTCCGGTTTATTAACCAGAAAGTCCGGTCAAAAGGGGACCTATGCGGTGTCTGATGAGTACTGCTAACCGGACACTAAAAGTCCAGTTACTGCAGTGACTGGCCTCTGCTGCTGGGAGGCTGGGAAGAGCAACTACTGCTGAAGGAGATCAGCTAATGGACTGGAGAGAAGCTTAGGAACTGGCTCCCAGCTCCAGGAGAGAGGAGTACGTACTGTGTTCTCAGCTGGCCCCTCACTACGAGGAAAATCACCTCTCTGCTCCGCCGTGCCTGACTGTCCCTGGCACCTTGCTCTGAGGATTGACCTCCTCACCCCGCTATGCCCCGATTTCTCCTGGCCCCTTGCTCTGGGGTCTGCCTCCAGTTAGCCGTGCCATGCCCTGAATGGGCACACAGGCAGCTCCCAGACCACCCTGCAGGTGGCAGGTGAGTCCCAGGCAATGGGGGAGTGAGCAATGGGGTGGTCTGTATTGTCCAGTTTTAAAATATTGGAAAGTTGGCAACCCTACCCATCTCAACCTAACTCCACGTACCTGAGCACCTTGCAAAAGTTAACAAATGTATCCTCACAACTCCTGTGTAAGACAGAGAAATATCAGACTTTCCAGTTTACTCTTATGGACTGAGACAGCTTATATTCTTATTCATCATGTTTGAGGCCAGAATGGACCATCTAGTTTGGCCTCCTGTATGTTACAGGCCCAGGTACCCCCATACTGACCCCAAAGACTTGTATTTGGCTAAAGTATAGTTCTGTGACTTACACACACACAAAAATTGGAGACAGGCTAGAAACCCAGATCCCCTGCACCCCAGTCGTGTACTGAACTACTAGTCTATTCTTGTCCAGGTAACAGAATTCTTGTCACCAGCACATCTATACCTCTAAGCACCTCATCCTACAATGCTTACATGAGCACAGCTCCCTTTGAAATCAATAAGGGTTTTGCATGCAATGCTGGATAGTTAACACAGGGAAGCAGGGGATGGTTTTCCCACTGAAGTAGAGTTTTCAAGATTTAATTCCCACTCCCCCCCACCATCTGAAATCAGGATGAAAAGTCAACATCTCAAAAAAGATTGTGAACTGAAAACCCAAAAAATGACAGGGTCATTCAGAACATTTAATTTGTATAATTTCGAAATGTTTTGATTTTGGCCTTCTATTTGTTTCAGGATAAATTAATTTATATTTCAAAACAACGTCATTTTGAAACAAGAAACAAAACCATTCCAAAATCATTGGACCACAACACTGACAATTTCAAACTATTTTTTGCCATAAGTTTTTCAAATCGGGAGATGTGTCAAAAGTGACCCTTTCCTACAAACAGTTTAAGTTTTGACAAATTGGTATTTTCTGACAAAAATGTTTATTTAGAAAATTCCTGACCAGCTCTAATGGTTAATAGTACAATTAGCTGTATGTGAACCATGTCACTGGAGAGGACTTATATTCTGAGTATGTCAGACCTGATAGAGATTGAGTGGTATGGGAGTAAACTTTTTTATTAACCTTAAAATAAACTTCATCCATGACTTGCTAGCTTTTTCACCATACACCATTACATAGGAGCATAAGCAGTGCCAGACTAGATCAGACCAGTACCCTGTCTCTGACAGTCGCTAGCATCATATGGTTCAGAGGAAAGTATAAGAACCCCACAGGAGGCAGATTCAAGATAACTTGCCCCACATAAATCTCATCCCAATCTCTAATAGAGGCTAAAGCCCTGTTCCATATTACCTGGCTATTTAGCAGCCACATAGTATTACATGGTAAAGAAAATACCTTTAAAACTGTTTGCAAATTCTATTTGCAAACCATGCACTGTTTTCTGGACAACAGCTGGGCCAAACCCAACCTCTGGCAAATATAAAAGACTGTATATAGCCAGCCTTTCACTTGATTTCATTCTTGAGGACGATTAATGAGTCTGATATGCAACGGAAGCTCTCCCTTTCCATCATCTTTGAATAATTTGCCACACAGAGGGTACTTTGCTGCCTAAACACCTTCAATAACATTGTTGTGAATATTTAAACATATTTGTCACAAAGACAGAGGGATTTTGCACTATTCATTAATCTGTTATCTTCAATTAATTTGCTCTTATCTGCTATTGTAGAGAAACAGTTCATTAAGCAATAACAGTTCATCGGCAATATTGTTCTCTCTAACCTTGGCCTCTTCCCTTTGTGGCTGCAGAATTCCTGATCCAGGGGTGCCATTGTGACTCTGCTGCCAAAGGAGAGTATTCTAGGATCCTCTGCATGGAGTTAAGTCCTGCGTGCCATGGAGAAATGTTCTGTCAGGGCTGTCTAGGTGGCATGATTAGGGAAGAGTCAGCAAAGATGCAGTGATGGCCAGGTCCATGCAGAACTCCTCAGTACACAGCCCTGACATTTGGGCCGTGCACTGGGCTAAGGATTTGACTGTCAGACAACATAAGATCCTGCCTATCCAGGTACTGGATATCTAATAGTCAGAAATGGGCACCTCTCTGTGCCCTCTGGGATGGTATTCCACAGCCAGCACAATATGCATCACCTCGCAGGGTTTTTTCCCTGATGATCCTGCTCCAAACTCATGGGTCAAATGAAAGACAAGGGACTGATTCATGGATCCAGCTGCCAGCATTCGTGCTGAGAATGTGAAGCATGGGTCTGTCACATATAAAAAAACACTGTACATATGGAAAGAACTTTTAGCCATCAGATATGACCCCCCCTGCCAACTTTCCACTGAAAGATGAAAGAACAGAGTGGAGGGAGCATAGAAATGTGGTATCCACCAACTGTGTTTTCTCTGCTGCCTGCTCCACATGACACCTATTACTCAGAAGCCCTGAGGCACAAAGGAATTCAGGGAAGCCAAGATGTGTAGAACAATATGCTTAGGTTTGGGGTAATAGTATGTCTTTCCAATGTGAATGGCATATTGCTGTAAACTGCAAAACTAGGCCTTTTACCACGTAAAGGATAAATCCAGTGTTGAAGATACTCAGATTTCAGGGAAATACAGCTGCTGTTACAGTAAGAGCTAGGCATTACTGTTGGGGGCAGGGGGAATGCTGCCCTCCAGTAAAAGGGTGTGAGGGGAGGGAGGGAAGAGCATGGGGGGAGAGGGGGGAGCTCTTCCACACACTATGCAGTGGCAGACACAGATTGTTACCTAGCATGCTGAAGTGTGCCCAAATAGAGACCCGCTCCCACTCCACTATGTTCACATGACACAAAGGCAGTGTAATCGGATGGCAAAGTGGCTCTGAGCAGGCTGCCATGTGGCTATAGCACAGGATGCAGGCAGCAGCAAAGCATTAGCTAATAATTCAGCTCTGCTCTTTTTAAGGCACTAATTCAGCAAAGCACTAAAACACATGCTTTACTTTAAGCACAAGTAGTTCCACAGGCTCCAGTATGACTAATTACTTGCTTAATTGGGACCCAAGAGTCCAATCTAACTCTTACTGAAGTCAAGGGGATGGGCTTTCAGAGGAACATCAAGGTATGGGTAGTAATGCATTTCCCCTGCCCCTCAGCAAGCCCTGATGATGGCTCTCGTGCCACAATGTCACCCATTCCCCTCCCGTGACTTGCAGCCACGTCAATTAAATGTAAAGAGCTTCCTTACATTCTTTTGCCATGATGAGAAATCCATAACTTCCTAGAAGATGGATCTAAAGAAAACCGAGGGTTGCCAAAAACTTGAAACAAGGAAACAGAGTGGGGATTTTGTTTTTTGCCTGTTGTGCTTAATCTGTTTAATTTGCAATTGTCCAACATTTTAATGATTCCCCATCCTCCTCTCTCCACTGCAATTCTCTGTCAGATAAAGCAGGCTCCTCTGCAGCTCTCAGAATAAATGCTAGTCTTGAGATTGTTGCCAGGAGGTTTTCACTGAAAAGGCTACTTTCTCCAGCACAGCACATAAGGGATTTAAATTGGATTGCAAAGGAATGATAAAGCATATCATTATAATTACAAAAATAAGCTTATCTTGTAGAATTTCCCTCCATAAAGCAAGCTACCAAGGGAGCACTGCTCTAGCAAAGACTGCAACAGTAGGGACTATTCCATAATGAGGAGCACTCCTCTAAAGCAAAGTGATGAAAGTCAAAGCCTGTGCTTTTAGCATGCTAAGGTTTGCTGGCAGACACACAAACAGCATTCAGATGAATAATTTCCTAGCAATCAGCTACTGTCATAATTTTATTAAGGGAGACTGCACAGGAGAGAATGATAATCGGGTGTTGTATCTGGAGCTTGGTTGGTGGGAAATGTTCTCAGAAGGGCTTCTTAGCACATGCTTGGTCGAGATTATTCTGTTGGTAATTGAATGAACCTCAGTGCAGTTGGGTTCACTCCAGAAGTAAACTCCAGAATAATTAAATAATAATAATACTAATATACAAAAGATGGCACATCAAGTGAATGCTGGAGATGTGATGATATAGAGCTATCAATGTTTTTGGCACAACATCCAAATACTTCAGAAAGCTCTTTGCAAATGTGATAGCAGGTTGGATTGGAGCACTTTAATTCACAGTTTATCACTAGAGCTGCCAGATAGTTTGAGGAGTATCTGCTTAAAAAAAATAAAAAATAAAAGAATTTGACAGTTGGGATAATGACAATCCACTTCCTTCAGCAAACATACTCAGTTCACGAGGTTTTGAATTATGCCTCTAAAAAATTCATCATTTATATTGTCGCAAAATAGCTCTTAACTGAAAAAGTACCACAGATATCAGGAAAAAATAGTGAAACTATAAATGCCCTACTCAACTTTTTCCAATGTGTTATTTTACACAGGAACCCAAGAGATACGTTATCATATTTTTAAACCTGAGATACCTGGTAAGTATTTGTTAAGCTAAGAATAAACACAGACTATAGTACTTGCCAATGACAAACAGAGTTAAATGCTACAGTTTCCATCTTATTCAGTTGCCCCTAGTCACCCAAATGCATTCCTGCTGGGCTGAAGTTTTCCATGTTCAGCCTCAGCCCAGAGATGTTGTTTTCTAGCAGTGTCAGTAAAATTGGTTTAACTGTTTTTGATTTATGTGCCTCTGTGTGTGTGGAAATATACTTTCCCTTATGTTGTGATGAAGTGTTGTATTTGCATAAGTAAAATAACTGCTGTAACTATAAACTTCAAACTCAGCTTGATTTATGGTCCTCACCAAAGAAGGAAAAACAAAACAAGTCTTAAGACAATCAGTTCAGAGGTTTACAAGTTAAAATATGAATGGTAAGTGTGATGGGTTGGTTCACAGAAACTGCCTTGGGAACTGCCAACTGATGTGCCAAAACTACTTCTGCCCCTGCTTTCCCTGCCAGCTCAGGACTCCAGCACCCTGTCTTGCTAAGCCAGACACGCCCGTCTGCTCCAACACAGACCCAGAGTCTGAATCATGTGCTCCAAAGTTGCAGACTTAACTGAAAGCAACTTACAGAAGCGTTCCTGTCTTTAACACTCAGATGCCCAACTTCCAATGCGGTCTAAACCCCAAATAAATCCGTTTTACCCTGTATAAAGCTTATAGAAGGTAAACTCATAAATTGTTTGCCTTCTATAACACCGAAAGAAATATGCACAGCTGTTCCATCCCCACCCAGGTATTAATACATACTCTGAGTTAATTAACAAGTAAAAAGGGATTTTATTAAATAAAGAAAGTAGGATTTAAGTGGTTCCAAGTAGTAGCAGACAGAACAAAGTGAATTACCAAGTGAAATAAAATAAAACATGCAAATCTAACCCTCATACAGTATTCCAACTGAGTTCAGATAAAATCTCACCCTGAGAGATGTTTCAATAAGTTTCTTTCACAGACTGGACGCCTTCCTAGTCTGGGCACAGTCCTTTCCCCTGGTACAGCCCTTGTTCCAGCTCAGGTGATAGCTAGGTGATTTCTCATGATGGCTGCTCCTTTTTTTCTGTTTCACCCACTTATATATCTTTTGCATAAGGAGGGAATCCTTTGTCCCTCTCTGGGTTCCCACCCCTTCTTTCTCAATGGAAAAGCACCAGGTTAAAGATGGATTCCAGTTCAGGTGACATGATCACATGTCACTGTAAGACTTCATTACCCACTTGCCAGCACACACATATACAGAGAGACTTACAAGTAAAACACAGTCACCTGCAGAGAATTGTCCTGGTTAATGGGAGTCAGCAAGATTCCACACCACCGTTAATGGCCCACACTTTGCATAATTACAATAGGCCCTCAAGAGTTATATTTCATATTTCTAGTTTCAGATACAGGAGTGATACATTTATACAAATAGGATGACCACACTCAGTAGATTATAAGCTTTGTAATGATACCTTACAAGAGCCCTTTTGCGTGAAGAATATTTCAGTTACTTTATATTCAAACTCATTATCACATTTTCATAAAATCATATAGAGTGCAACCTCACAGTAAGGTTTGATATGTGTGTACTACACTATTTTCTATTTGGATTTTCATGGAGCTTGCAATAAGGCAACCACCCCCCACCAGGGTGTCGTTCTGTGGCAGGCTGTGGCACAAGTGCACTTGCCTCAGTTTCTCCTTCATCAACACATATCAAGAGCACACTCACTCTCAATGTTCAATACAAAACCTCACTTCTGGACATAACTTGTTCATTTACACATACAGTAATCCACAGACCCTCCCTGTCCTTGGAAAAACTGTTCTCCGAGTTCCCACAGTAAAACATAACACGGTACAGCAATTTTCCATTCCCTTCTCCAGAGGCATCACTTCAGATCACCACCCATCCATGAGTCCACCGGTACCCAGTTCCCTTTCCTCCTTGTTCCAGGGCTGCACTTTCCTGGCTGTCCAATGGAGAGTGATCAGTCTCTTGACTCTTCTACCCAAATACAGTCCCATGACTCAGCCCTTTTCAGCCCCCCAGCACTGACTTTTCAACTCAGGAAGGTCAGCCGGCTAGTTCCTCCACTGGTCTCCAAGCCAATTCCTCCCTATTCCCAGAGAAGGCTTGAAGAGATTTCTGCTGTCTGAAGCTTCTCTGTCCAAGGTAGCTCTCACCTGCTCCTTCCTGTCTATCACCTTTATATGGCCCAGGTGCTGTCTTGTAACTTCAGTTGGGAGGCAGCTAACCAGTCACTGGTACCCTGGGCCATTCTACTTCTTAAAGGGCTATTCACCCTGTGGCAGAGCCCTTGAACTAGAACATTCTAGAATGTGTAGCATGCACAGATGGAGGTGCCATCAGTTATGGATGGCTGCATTAAGGAGATCTGCATTGGTGCTCATTGGAGAATATGATTATTGTTATTTATACTGCAGTAGTGCTAGATGTTCTCCACACATTTGGGGGCAGGTTGCGATATCATCTCTTCTGTTGAGTACCATCTTACTGATAGCTCCATGGAGCACAATGGGACCACTCACACAAATCAGGGTATCAGGATCTGGCCTCTATGAAGACACAGACCGTGCCCCAAAGACCTTAAAATAAAAAAGCTAGAAACTCAGATCCTATGGTGATGGCGGACACAGTATAAAACCTGATTAGAGAGCTAGTATGACTGAGTTATACCACTGCACATACATCTATAGGTATATTTTCATAATGTATAACTACTTTCTAAAATTTTTTCACAGTAATCCCACAATGTCCTTGCATTTTTCGAAAGGGACATATTCTGCTTTAGAATCTGTTTTTGTTAGTTTTTTAAAAATATCTTGTTTTTCAGCTTGGCGTCCAAGGGTTAAACTCCCCCCAGGGTCCAGGCTATTTTTTCCCCCCCATCTATGCCAGATGGACAGCCACTGCTCTGGGCTCCCCGTTAGTGGACTGTTCCAGTCTGTGAAATGGGGCTACTTCCTACCTCACTGGGACTGAAATCCTGGCCCCACATTAAAGTCAGCAGCAAAACTCCCATCAACTTCAGTGGGAGTTTTGAGAGCTTTGATTCCTTCCTGTGTGTAGAGCACTTTGAGACCCTTGAGGAAAAGCTGGTATAGAAATACAACATGTGCATTCATTAGTAGCATCAGAGGTAGGATGGGCAGGGCATATGAGTAATGCAGGGATACTGGGGACAGGGAACCACTCACAAGCATGCAGCAGCATGGAGTTCACACAATTATTTTAAAGATTAACTCCAAAGATTTTGCTTAAAATCACCTTGTTGGTAAAATTCCAGCCATTCCCCCAGAGCACTGACTCTTGACAGCCTGTCACCTCCTTGCCCCTCAGAGCTGCCATCCCACGTGTAAATGCTGCCTATGAGGTCAGCAGGATTTTGTATGTGAAAGCTCATTGGTTTTGCTGGGGAGCTTTGGGTACGCAAGGCCTCCAGCATTGGGCCCAATGCAGTGAGTGCAGATTTGACTGTTTGACCTTCCGATCCCCTCCTTGGCTTCATCACACCCTACCCTGTGCTGCGAAGGTTTCACTTTCACCAGCAGATGTTGTTTTCTCACTGTCAAAAAATGAGCCAAAGTCTGCAGTGTAAAATGATTTTTTTCACCTCTCTCACCTTTCCCTGGCAATTTGCAGGATTTGCAGGTTTCACATTACGCGTCAAGCTGCTTCCAGAGCCTCCAAACTCCCAGTCTCTTAAAAATCAATGAGCTAGACAGTGAAAGCTCAGGAATTTCTTGCTTCATCACGTACCGTACAGCATATAATCTGTTTTCAAAGAAACAACACACACACATACACACCCCTACCACCCAGCGCTTTAGCTTCAGCAGCGGATTGTGGGCCTGAAATTTCAGGAGCCTCCAGAACCCGATCCTCTACATTAGGGCCTTTCCAGTACAGTACCCGAGGTGCAGATCTCACCCATCCTTTGTAGACAGTGTGATTGTTTGGGGGGGTAGGAGGAGGCAACTATCTACTAAGAACCATCACCCATGTAGCGCTATCCATGGATGGGGTGAGGGCTAGCAGGGAACAAAAAAGGGAGAGATGTGATGCCAGCAGCGAACTACTGAGTGGTATTTATCACCTCCTGTGTTAGACACAAAACACAGAGGAGGGCTGGGATGGGTCAGAGGAACCAGCTAGTGGAAACCCCAGCAACATGGCTATAATATACTGTGCGGGAGATGAAGGGAGGGGAGAGTGAAGGACTCAAGAGCAGGCTCAGAGGCACTGGCCCACCATGCAGAAGAGCTTTTCCCAGAGCCATAGCTGGTTCAGCTGGGGCAGCCCTGCCCACCACCCTTTCAGGAATGATTTGGGGGGGAACTCAGGACAGATGATCAGAGAATTTCCCCATCCTCCTCTGCCCCATGGAAAGAGACAGACTAATTAGCATGCAAGTGCCTAAAAAAGCAAGCGGGCAGGAGAATGGTGATTCATCATCCCAGCCAAGAAAAACAGAACTACCTATACGTACATTTCAAGGCAATCTGTTCTTCTCTGTTACTGCAGTAATGAATCACCATTTGTTTACATATGGGAAGTAGCACCTTACAGTAAATGGATGAAATGGAGACTAATTGGAAAGAGTCATTTTGCAAAGGGCACTGTTAAAGTTGGTGAAACATTCTAGTTCTTGACCATCTGGCAATGGAGAGGATGAATTAATGTATAAGCCTTGGGAGACCACATTCATAGCAGGAACTGCTTTAAACTTCAAAATTTTAATGGAGTGAGATTTCAGATCAATGCTGGCTTAATAACTCTGAATGGATTTGGTCCAGGAGCTAATGCTGTTTATATTTGCATTCTCTAAAGGGCCAAGAGTATACATAAGGAAGCTGCATGCTTTTTTCTTAAATTGGGGAAGATAGATTAATTATTATTATTTTAAGCCAAGAGAAAATTTGGACCCCATTAGGGTCAAAAGAATAGGGAGAATATAATAGGGAGGTCATTAGTTTGAGCTTTGCATTTGCTGTCCAACAGGGCGTCCCTTTCAAACCTATCAGGAATTTCCCTCTAAGGACTCAGCTATTCAAAAAGTGTCAAGAAGTCTAAAAGTCACAGAGACAGGCACAGAAAGAAAAATGAGGAAAAGAAAAAGGATATTTGACAGGAAAGTTGTAACGGGAAGCAAGATGGAAGGGGAGCAATGATGCCTAGCAGACAGGGCACTAGATTGGGACTTGGTTCAATTCCCAGCTCTCCCATTGGCCTGCTGGGTGGCTTTGGGCAAATCACTTTGTTCCCTGTACCTCAGTTTCCCCATAATGATACCACAAACCTCCTTTGTAAAGTGCTCTGAGATTTACTAATAAAAACACTATGTAAGAGATAGTTATTACTATTAAATAGCCTCATATTAAAGAAGTAGCTTGCATACAAGCTGACAACCTTCTACATGAGAGCAAGTGTTAGTTACACCTCAAATACTGATAATTACACTGGTCTACAATTTTTGAGAAGTCGTCTGCTTCAGAGATAAAATGTGGTATTTATTATGTATTTTGATGTGCTGAATTCAAATATGACAATTAAAACAACTGATTGGCTACTGTTTCTAAGATATTTAAGTTTTTACATTTTATGTCTATGTATATTGTGTAGATAGTAGAGTTTTAATCATAAATTGTAAACCTAGGTCTTTTCATGTGTTTATGGTTGCTTTACATGATAATATTTCACCTGTCCTGTTTATGTAACACTTTAAAAATCAGCAAAAGGGTTATATAAATAAAATTTATTATGAAACAAAAGGCAAAAAACTATTATGTACATAGTTTAGTCCTATTCAGTGTCTACTCGGCGCTTCTTGGCTTGTCTCTTGTATTCATTAAATGGAGCATCTCTTGTCACTGTCCAGCAATAGTCTGCAAGCATTGATGGGCTCCATTTGCCCTGATAGCGTTTCTCCATTGTTGCAATGTCCTGGTGAAATCGCTCGCCGTGCTCGTCGCTCACTGCTCCGCAGTTCGGTGGAAAAAAATCTAGATGAGAGTGCAAAAAATGTATCTTTAGTGACATGTTGCAACCAAGGCTTTTGTATGCCTTGAGGAGGTTTTCCACCAACAACCTGTAGTTGTCTGCCTTGTTGTTTCCGAGAAAATTTATTGCCACTAACTGGAAGGCTTTCCATGCCGTCTTTTCCTTGCCACGCAGTGCATGGTCAAATGCATCATCTCGAAGAAGTTCACGAATCTGAGGACCAACAAAGACACCTTCCTTTATCTTAGCTTCACTTAACCTTGGAAATTTTCCACGGAGGTACTTGAAAGCTGCTTGTGTTTTGTCAATGGCCTTGACAAAGTTCTTCATCAGACCCAGCTTGATGTGTAAGGGTGGTAACAAAATCTTCCTTGATTCAACAAGTGGTGGATGCTGAACACTTTTCCTCCCCGGCTCCAATGACTGTCGGAGTGGCCAATCTTTCTTGATGTAGTGGGAATCTCTTGCACGACTATCCCATTCGCAGAGAAAACAGCAGTACTTTGTGTATCCAGTCTGCAGACCAAGCAAGAGAGCAACAACCTTCAAATCGCCACAAAGCTGCCACTGATGTTGGTCATAGTTTATGCACCTCAAAAGTTGTTTCATGTTGTCATAGGTTTCCTTCATATGGACTGCATGACCAACTGGAATTGATGGCAAAACATTGCCATTATGCAGCAAAACAGCTTTAAGACTCGTCTTCGATGAATCAATGAACAGTCTCCACTCATCTGGATCGTGAACGATGTTGAGGGCTGCCATCACACCATCGATGTTGTTGCAGGCTACAAGATCACCTTCCATGAAGAAGAATGGGACAAGATCCTTTTGACGGTCACGGAACATGGAAACCCTAACATCACCTGCCAGGAGATTCCACTGCTGTAGTCTGGAGCCCAACAGCTAGACTAGAGCCAATCAACAATTTTAAGCATCATTTTCGTTCTCAGTGACCCAGAATTAGTAAAGTTTGACTACATTTATTTCAGAAGCATTTTGGCTGTAGAGCAGTGTTACTTAGCTCTTAGTGGGCCTGCTCTGACTCCCAATGAAGTCTTTCCATTGACTTCAGAGTGCATTCATGGATCTCAAAGTGCTCTACAAAGGAAAGCAAGCATCACTGTCTCCTACTTAGAAATGAGGTAACTGAGGCACAGTGCGACTAAGGGACCTGCCCAAGGTCACATAGTGAGTCAGTGGCAGAGCCACGCATACAGCCCAGGTCTCCCAATCCACTGTTGTACTCATTGGATCACACAGGTTTTAACACTAAATTTAAAGCAATAATTAAGGTCACAATTTTGCAACTTTTACACTAAACAGTATTTACTCATTCATGCATACTCACTTATGCATCCGACGAAGTGGGTATTCACCGACGAAAGCTCATGCTCCAATATGTCTGTTAGTCTACAAGGTGCCACAGGACTCTTTGCTGCTTTTACAGATCCAGACTAACACAGCTACACCTCTGATACTTACTCATACACCTAATCCCACTGAATTCTACGTGGACTACCAGGGTGAGTAAATACTATTAAAAGTGAGTAAGGGCTGCAAAACTGAGACCAAGAAAACTGCTTTGGTCTAACAGTGTCCTTTGAAGTGTGTTAGCAGGAGGGAATGAGGGTCAGTGCTGATGATTAAGATTTGAATGTAAATGCTGACATACAGAGGTCCTTGGAAATTTTGTCTTCAAGGAAAAAACTATATAATTAAAGTTGCAGTTTCCTTTGTGGGACCATCATTTCCTTCCATAAACAAAAAGATAAATTTCTTGGACATTCTGTCATGAAGCCTTCTAATGTAATGAGGCTTGATAGACTGAATAAGTAACTCAACATCTTTTAAGAATAATCTTTTTGATTGAAGCGATTCCCAGAGATGATAACCTTGTAAAGACAACTAAGAAGCCTACCAATGAGCTGAGAATTCTGGTTTAGAACGCCATGAAGGAATTGCAGTCATGACCTTGTCCAGCTTCTCTGACAGAATTTTGGCAACTACAGTCTGAATCAGAGACTCAGGAGGAAATGTAAATCTGTTGGTTAGATTCCATTTGATAAGCAATCCAACCAGTGTCCCTGGACCAAGCTGGAGGGCTGTTGAAATCTAGCAACTACTTTCAGATGAGAAACAAGTAACTGTATCAAAATAAAGATGTCCCTTATCTGAGGTAGATTGAAGTAATACAGGTCTTTCAAAAAGACTTCTTCTAAAATACTGTTTTCCTTTGAGAAAATGTCTACATGATTCCTTCTCCCCATCCTCCTCCCAGCAATTGAAATTAACTAACTTTTCAGAAGCTAACCAGATTTTCAGGTTAGAAATCCAAGGAACAATGTCCTAAATTAGCTCCTAACATGTCTGAGTCACATTCCCCCGCCCCCAAGACACATGAATGCAGTTGCTTAGGGTGGTTATCGTACCAACATGTACAATTGGGAATAGGGACCTATTGTGCAAGGTGCTGTAGCTTTGGAGAATACTTCCCAGACTCCCTTGCCCACCCCCAGTTCTAATTTATTTGGGCCAAATTACCAATCACTTCTCACAATGACATAGATGGGATTACCCTATATCCAGGCCGGCTCTAGCCATTTCGCTGTCCCAAGCACGGCAGCACGCTGCGGGGGGGGCTCTGCCACTCGCCGGTCCTGCGGCTCCGGTGGACCTCCCGCAGGCGTGCCTGCGGATGCTCCACCGGAGCCGCGGGACCAGCGGACTCTCCGCAGGCATGCCTGCAGGAGGTCCACCGGAGCCACCTGCCGCCCTCCCAGCAACCAGCAGAGCGCCCCCGAGGCATGCTGGCCCAAGCACGCGCTTGGCACACTGGGGCCTGGAGCCAGCCCTGCCTATATGAATAACTGCCAATCCCTTAGTCACAGTGGTGAGCAATGTGACCTCTTTACATACAGATTCCAAAATGAATGTGGAACACAAAAGCTTTTGTTTGTGAATACACACATCCTGGCACCACTTCCTTAACCAGAAACTCAAATATCCACCTTCATAGACTAATAGACTTTAAGGTCAGAAGGGACCAATATGATTGTCTAGTCCAAGGGTCGGCAACCTGCGGCATGCCAAAGGTTGTATCTGAGCTGATTTTTAGTGGCAGTCTGCTGCCAGTTAGGGTCTCAGCAGCCAGCCCCACCCAGCCCGCTGCTGGCCTGGATGGATGGAACCCCGGGCCAGCAGTGGGCTGAGCAGGGCCAGTGGCTGGGACCCCGCCTGGCAGGGACCGGCAGATGGAACTCTAGACCGGCAGTGGGCTGAGTGGCTCAGCCTGCTGTTGGCCTGGGTCCTGGCCGCCGGTCCCTCTCAGCCCGCTGCCTGTCTGCGATTCCATCTGCGGGCACCTGCAAATGTAAAATGTATTACTGGCATGCAAAACCTTAAGTTAATGAAGACTTGGCACATCACTTCTCAAAGGTTGCCAAACCCTGGTCTAGTCTGACCTCTTGCACAACATAGGCCACAGAATCTCACCCACCCACTCCCGCAACAAACCTCTAACCTATGTCTGAGCCACTAAGTCCTCAAATCATGGTTTTAAGACCTCTAGGTGCAGAGAATCTTTCAGCAAGTGACCCGTGCCCCATGCTGCAGAGGAAGGCGAACCCCCCCCAGGGTCTCTGCCAATCTGCCCTGGAGGAAAATTCCTTCCCAACCCCAAATATGGTGATCAGTTAAACCCTGGAGTGTGGGGCAGGAGCTTCACCAGCAGGAACCCAGGAGAATTCTCTGTAGTAACCAGATCCTCACCCCATCTAAATTCCCATCACAGCATTGGGGCATATCTACTGCTACATAGCAAAGATAATTAATTGCCAAAATAGGCCTATCAATATCCATCCCCCATAAAGTTATCGAAGCTTAGTCTTTGAAGCCAGATAGGGCTTTTCCCCCCACTGCTGCCACTTGGAGGCTGGTTCAGAATTCACTCCTATGGTTGGAAACAACCTTCATTAATTTCAAAGTCTAGAGCTACCTGATGGCAGTATTATCCATTTGTTCTTGTGCCGGATAATAATTATATCTTTTCCGTCCTGGGTATTTTATCCTTTGATATTATTTATAGAGAGCCAATCATAATTCTCCTCAGCTTCTTTTGGTTAGCGTTAAAAGCCGAGCTCTTGTGAGTATCTTTCATAAGAAAGTTTTCCACTTTCCTCAGATATCCTAGAGCCCTTTTCTCTGAACTGTTCCAGTTTGATTTCATCCTTCTTTAACTTGGGGAGGCCAGAATGAACACAGTATTCAGATTGGGTTGTCACCAGTGCTTGTTATAATGTACTAAGCACCTTCCTTATCTTCTACTGGAAATCCGTTGCCCTAATGTAATCAAGACCTCATTAGTTTTTCACACCTTCAATTGGCGCCGGTCATAGTTATCTGTTATCAACAATCTCCGAGGTCTCTTCTCCTCCTCTTGTTATTTCTAACTGGTATGATACCCATCTTTATAAACAAAATTTTTGTTATTAATCACCTAATTGCATGGACCATTGCCACATTTTACCTAGTTAAATTTATCTTATTCCTATTACTCCTGTTTACAAGGTCATTCAGATACTTCCTGTAGGTATCCCAGTCCTCCTTCTGTAATTGCATTACCTTCCCAGCTCGTAATCATTCCACAAACTTTATTTAGAGCACACTCACTTTTTGTGCCAAGGTCAGTAATAAAAAGATTAAATAGATTGGGTCAAAAATGATCCTGAGGAAATTCAAGACTAGGTAATCACTCCAGCTGACAGTTCACTTTCAGTACAACCCATTGTAGTCTCCCCTTTTAACCTTAGTTCTTGTTCATCATCTTTTCAGTTTCATATGTGATCCCATATCTTTTCATTTTAACTATAATTCCCATGTGGAACTCGTATCAAAATGCCTTTACTGAAATTTGTGGGTAAGTTAAGATCCACTGCTTTTCCTTTGTTAAAACAATCTGTTAACTTCTAAGGAAGAGATAGGTAGGTTGCACGATACTTTTGCTTAGAAAACCGATGGTTTGGTATTTTGGCCCAATAACATGACCTCAATGTCTTAACTGCTTCTCTTAAATTTTTTTCCAAGACCTTGCATACTACAGATGTCAAACTGACAGGCCTATAGTTACTCAGATCACTTTTTTCCCATATCTTAAAAATAGGAACTATGTTAGCAATTCTCTGGTCATACAGTACAACTCCTGAGTTTACAGGTTCATTAAAAATTCTTGCTAACGGGCTTGCATTTCATGTGCCAGTTCCTTTAATATTCTTGGATGAAGATTATCTGGGCCCCCCGATTTAGTCCCATGACTAGAGGAGAAGTACGGAGATAAGGAGTAAGCGTTCCTCCATACCATGACTCCATAAAAAGGAGGGTAGTCATGACCCCTATTCACCTGTTCTTTCCCACAGATTGAGAACTCCGGGGCTGAGGAATGACCCGAGCAGAAAGGGACGCACTTTCAGTGCTATTAGGCACAAGGTGCAAATATCTATAAGATAATTTTAGTGGAAACTTAACCAGATCCTCTAAAGTAAATGACTGACCCTACCTACGTGACCTCCATGACAGCATCCCAAGGGAAAATGTTGTTGTATTACATTTAAATAGAATTTTCTGACAATCTTCAATGCCAGGCACTCTCAGCACGAGGCACTCATAAAAATCATGTATTTCAAAATGTAAAAACCCTAGATTTTATGTGGCAAATCCATGTGACACAGCTATTCCCTGTGCCTTGGTAGCTACCCATCAAAATGGCTCAGCAAGGATGATATTTATATAAAAGCACCTCTTTGTCCCCAAAGAGACAAATGGTCCTCTGATCACTGGGAAGCTTTTTAGGCCTAGAGAGAAAAATGTCAAATTACAGTGATGTAAAAGCATATTTCCAAGGGACTCTTAAATAGTTCCTTCACCTAGTTCCTGACAAATGCATTGGGATCCAATCCAATCCAGCAAAACACACAACCGCGTGGATTAACTTTAAGCCTGTGACTCATCCCATCGACATGAGGGGAATGCAAACAAGAGAATGGAAATCAGGTGCTCGTTTTTACACTTTTCTTATATTACAAGAACAAGGGGCCATATAATGAAACTGCAAGTCAACACATTTCAAAACAGACACAAATAAATGCTTATTTACTCAATGCATAATTAAGCCTGTGGAACTCACTGCAACAAGATATCACTGAGGCCAAGATTTTATGGGATTTCAAAGAGGATTAGACATGTATCTGGATAAGGACAATCATCACAGTTTCATCAACAGATTAAAAAAATACAGTGCCAATTATCCCCCATGCATCAGGGCACAGGCCTATCTCTAACTGAAGGCTGTTGGGAAGAACAATTCCCCTTTGAGCAGCCTATTCCACAATTGTCATCTGTGGACTTCTCATGGTTCTGGCTACGATCAGAGACAGTCTGCATAATTAGAGAGACAATTAGTATGCTCCAAAGTCATCATTTCTATATTGGTTGTAAGAATAAAGTCCCGGGATTTGATAGTGCCAAATAATATTCCACATCAAATTTGGGCCTGTGCAGATAATAATGGGAGCATCGTTTCTCTAACTTGGCTTTGAGTCACTACCGTGACTTTCATTAAGGAGGTTCTTTGTTGTTAGGAATGAATCATTTCCTGTTATTGTGCCACAAATGTAACCACGTGCCATGGTATACCAGATGTTAATAGCATTGTTGTATCGGAATATATGGGCGCATAAATGCACATCCCAGACTCAACCACCAGATGGCATTCCATATGGTGATGGCATATAGACAAAACTAATGAATGCTCAGCAGATGTTTTTCAAGAGCTAAATAATGCAAACAAAGGCTGGTGTGATCAATATACAGACCTTATATTTCAGGCACTGTTCTCAGCCAAGAAATACACTGAGTGGGCAAAACATTTAGAGTTGCCTTTAAAAAAAAAAAAGGCACTCTGGAATTTTAAACAAGCAATTACAGACAGTACTGAACAGAGGGTTACATGTTGGCCAACCTTCAGTACTTGGGTGGGGTGTGTGTGGATGTTTGTTGATTTTTTTTTCCTGGAGGAATCTTGTGCAAATGCATTGATCCTTCTTTGGTCCTGTCCTATTAACAAAAACACCTCTGCATTTGTCTGAAGCTGCTCCCCTTTCCCCAGTTCAGGAGGCATGCCAAAGGTACTGTGAGAGCATGGCAGGGCTGCCCAGAGGATTCAGGGGGCCTGAGGAAAAGCAATTCCATAAAAAAAGTTGCAATACTATAGAATACTATATACACGTGGGAGCCCCTGGGGGGCCCAGGGCAAATTGCCCCACTTCCCCCCCACCCCACAGCCCTGGAGCATAGCTAGAGTTCACAGTGATTCCCAGCTGCTAAACCAGTCCCACTCAGCCCCTTTATCATGTCCTGCATAGGTTAACTGGACTCAAGGATCAGGGTAAGATTTTACATAATCCAAAGTTAATCACCTTCCTGCAATTTGGTTCTACTGAAATGGAAGTAATAACACATACATCTCAGCCTCAGTTTCTCCCCAATACTGAATGTTCCTAGGATTTTCCCTGCTGGCTGTCTTCTATTCCTGGCCCCTATTTCCATCTGTCCCAGAGACACCCTCCACTGCTTCTTGTAATCTGGTTGCAGTTGACCAGATCTGCTCACCAGCATGATCTAGCAGTTATTACTCTATGCCTTTAAGACCAGCTTCTCTCTCAAGATGATGATGTGTCCCTGAAAGTCTTGCTAGTCTGGTGGAAGAATCAGAGAGTGAGACTCAAAGATGACAAATGTAAATTCTGCATAGAACAGGTGAGGTGACAAGCTCTGCACCCAATTTTAATGGCAAGTCAGGCTCCTAAAATAAGCAGAGAAAGAGAAAGGAGGACTAGAAGTTGTTGAGCAAAGAAAGACAGGCTGAGTTGGAAAGTCTTGAACTAAGGAGAGATGTGGGTTTCAGACTTGACAAAATTAAAACACTGAAAACTGTAGCAAAAGATCGAATATTAGGTCCATAGTAGGAGGATCAGAGGGCAAACCTCCCTTTTTGTGTATGTGCATCATTATTTAATTATGTTTTCAAATGGGAATAAGGATCGCTAGTTTTGAAATGGGCCCTATGAATTCACGGTGACCCTTGAAGCTAGAGAGAAAGATAATGAGCCTCCACCTGACATTATTGCTAAACTGTTTTGGTTTCAAGATAAAACAGACTCCGTAAGTTAGCGGAAGCAAATTTCCTTTCATCCAGATATACCGTAAGTGGTGAAAATTTGAAATGCCGTGAGAATGGAATAAACATAAAGATGAACACGTCAAATGGGATATTTATCTGTGTGGTAACCAGCCATGCTGACCTTTTTATTTGAAGGAGAGCATCCCTTTTCCAATCCCCTTCAGGAACTGAGAGACTGTATGCAGGATTGTCCTTCACTAGTGCACTACACGGCTCTCCACAATTTACTCCAGGGATTTCTGCGACTGCTTTTCTTTGGATCCTGGAGATAAGTTGATCAATAGCTTTTAGCTCTGCATGGCTGGCATTGTATAGCCTGGATGGCACACTTGGAGATTGAGTAGAATCTGTCTGCGTACTCTATTCCAGCATCTCTCACATCTGTGGTTTGGGACGTGCACAGGTTTCTAGTTTGTTTATGGGTGCAATTCATCGGGCTGTTTCTGACCTCTGATTCCCTGGATAGCTTGGTTCCTGTCTAATCCTCTTCCAAGATAACCTGATAGCAGCTGAGGTTAGCCAACAGCTCATTTGGTTAAATACAAGATCCCCGGAGGATGGAATTCACTTTCCCCTTAGTCTGAGTCCAAGTCTGCAGAACCTGTTGGCATTTTGAAAGGTGTATCCATGCAGGTTTCCAGGAGTAGATGGTAAACTACTCTTTCTGGTGCACCGGATGAGTGGAGAGGATTCTGTTATAGCTATTGGTTCAGTCTAGGGTTTAGGGAATGTAACTGGTTGTATATGCACCCAAGTAGTGAAATCAGCACATTTCTGTTAATAGGAACAAACATTGGTGACAAAAGTATTAATAATAATATATGGAGATATACCTATCTCATAGAGCTGGAAGGTCATCAAGTCCAACCCCTGCCTTCACTAGCAGGACTAAGTACTGTTTTTGCCCCAGATCCCTAAGTGCCCCCCGCAAGGATTGGGCTCATAACTCTGGGTTTAGCAGGCCAATGCTCAAACCACTGAGCTATCTCTGATCTACCTTGTATCACTTGGGCAAACCTTTACTTATGTGATCAGACCAATTGACTCCAGCAGCTAGGGTTTGCATGATTAGACTCTTATTTCTATGGGCTTAGATAGTCAGACAGCTTTTTCCTGTCCCTTTGGCTCCAGAATATATCTGGCTGAGTTCACTCCCAGTCAACAACAAGTTCTTTCAGTTCTTTCTCTTTTAACAAATGTTAGAATTTCTTGGTGCATTTTTACAATTCCAAGCTAAGGGGCTCTTCATTGCTCATTCCAACTTTTAAAAATAAAAATAAAAATCTTATTTATTGTGTTTTCACGTATAATCCCCCACAGAAAGCATTAACTACCTTTTGATACTACCGTCTAAGTTTTATTTCCTGGTGGTTGCTTGCCATAGCAAGGAGATGGAAAGTACGCCAGTGTAGGCAGCTAATAAACTTTTTGTTGGAAGGCAATAATGTCACATGCATGTTCCTTTCAGTTATTTTGTTTTGTACGGTGCTTTTTCTTGTAAAATTGTGTTTCTGTCTCATACCACGAATCCAAATGATACCACCACATGGAGGTTTGTACTACTTTCCATGGGAAGGGGATTTTTATGCATACTGTGCTAATATTTTTATTGTGCCTGGCTGTGGTTGTCCATATTACAGATTACCTGATTGATTTTATTTTGCTGCAGTTGCCAGTGGTTTTGCTGTGCCTGACCTAATCTCAAGCAGTGCAGATGTTCTGATAAATATTACAAAGGGCAGAGTGGCCACTTTGGCATTACTGTGACAACAAAAATAATTCTGTCATTGACCCACTAATAGCCAGATTTTATACACACACGGAGTAATATATAAGAGCACAGGAATTGCCAGACTGGATCAGAACTGAGGTCCACCTAGTTCAGTATATTTTCTCCTATAGTGGCCAGGATCAGATACTTTTGAGGAAGCTGCAGTAGGTAGATGTGGAGTAATCTGTGCCCTACATTATGTCTCATCCTGATCTCTAATAGTAAGAAATTGACTTAGGCCAAGAATAAGTAAAGAACACATCAGACATCTTCTGGCTAATTTGAATGAATTCAAGTCAGTGGGGCCAGGTGCTGAAGGAATTAGCTTAAGAAATCCTGGAGCCACTGGTAATATTATTTGTCAACTCATGGATGATAGGAGAGGTCCTGGAAGGCTGGAGAAGGGCTAACATAGTGCCCATCTTTAAAAGAGAAAAAGAGAGTTGCTGAGAAACTGTAGACCAGTCAGCCTGACCTTGATACCTGAGAAGCTACTAAACAACGAACAAAACATTCAATCTGCAAATACCAGGGGGATGAAGAAGTAATCATTAGCAGCCAGCAAGATTTACTAAGAATAAGTTATGCCAAAGCATCGTGATTTCCTTCTTTGACAGGGTAGCTGGTATGGTGGATAGGGGGAATGTGGTTGACATAATAGGCCTGGACTTTAGCAAGGCTTTAGACACAGTCCCACATGACATTCTCATAAGTAAGATGGAGAAATATGGGCTTGGCTAAACTACCAATCCATTAAATTGATGTATAATTGGTTAAACAACTGCAAACAATAAATAACTAATAATGGAAGGATGTCAGATTGTAAGGAGGTCTCAGGGACTCTGTTGTGGGTTCGGTGTTATTTAACATCTTTATTAATTATCTGGATGTTGGAATATCAATCATACTGATCAAATCTGAAGATGACTTAAAACCCAGGAACCAGTGGGAGATGTGAAGGTGGATCCTCTGAACTTCCCATGTTGTCAGACCAAGTGAAGGCCAACTCTGCCCTCCTATCAGGACCGGCACTTCCATTGAGGTGAACTAGGCAATCGCCTAGGGCACCAGGATTTTCGGGGGGTGGCATTTTTCCCAGGGGGGTGGCAGGCGGCTCCGGTGGACCTGCTGCGGTCGTGTCTGAGGAGGGTCCGTTGGTCCCGCGTGGCTCCGGTGGACCTCCCGCAGGCATGGCTGCAGCAGCTCCACTGGAGCCACGGACCAACGGACCATCCACAGAAATGGCTGCGGGAGTGGCGTACGGGGCGGCGAAATGGCCGTGCGCCTAGGGCGCAAAAAACTCTAGCGCTGGTCCTGCCTCCTATAGCTTAAAGTAGCCTTGGGCTGCTGTAAACTATGCTCTGGCATAACAATGGCCATTCACCCCCTCCTCACCTGACTGCCTGGTATAGCCAGCAGTTGTTGTGGTCTGTTGACTGAGGGGAAAAAAAAGACTGCTTCATAACAGAAAAACAGATAAAATTCCTGAAACAAGTCCTTTGTTGTGATTTGGCTTTTCAGCAATATATATATATATTTTTAAATGCAGATAACATTAAAAAGAACTAGAGTAACATAAAAGACTAGGCTCTGCCCAGCCAATCAGGGGGAATAGGGCCCCTCTCACCTTTAGCCAGACTGATTAAGACCTATCCAGACCTTCAGGAGGAGTCTGGTGTGGAGCACAGCCCCTGCTCTCCAGGTACTCCTCCATGTGGGCAAGTGGCCTTGGTTCCATTCTCTTGACCCTCTGCCCACAGTATCTAGCCATGTGGCTAAGCCATACTCCTTCAAAGGCTGCAGTAATTTATTCCCTCCACTCCTTTCCAGAGCAAGAGGGGAGCAGGGATAGAACTGTGCCTCAGAGATGTGTTTCTGATGGAACAGTTCCTCCCTGGGCTACTCCAGAGGCAGTGCACTTTACAGGACAGTGCCTAAAGTCTAAAGGTCAGCACCCAGATCCTCAAAGGGATCTAGGTGCTTAACTCCCATTGATTTCTATGTGATTTAGGTATCTAAATACCTTTGAGGATCTGGACCTAGATTTGTAAAAATATTTAGGCACCTAACTATGCAGACAGGTGCTAAGTGATTTAAATGGAAGTTTGGCACCTAGCCTGCTTGAGGCACTTATGCAAATCCAGATGCCTATCTGCATTATTAGGTGCCTAAATACCTTTGTAAATCTGGCCCATAGTTTATTCTGAGTCCTCTTGCAGCACATATGGCTCTGTTTTACAGGAACTGTGCCATTCTGGATTTCCATTCATTAAGATCTGTATTATAATTGTAAACCTTAGAATTCATACACATTGGCTGATTCGTCTGCGTTTTACTCCAGTTTCATGCGGGTGTAACTCAATGGAATTACATCAGAGTAAAACTGGAATAACCCAGTGGCCCTTGTTCTGCCTGCAGGGCTAGCTGCTAGTAGCACTGTACATGAGAAACATTATACATGATAATTGTAAGAATGTAGATGATAAAGTTGACACTGAGATCTTAGTATAGATAGCTTTAATATTCCTGAAATACAAGAAAGCATTTTTCTTCTGCCAATAGTGCTTTTTGGATGACCCTAGGTTGGAAATATCGGCAATGCATTCCATGTTGATGTGTAATTTAGGGCTCAAAGATGTCAGTTTTACTGATAAAGCCATACCACGGAAAAGTAGAACTGAAGCAAAAATAGCCTGTAGGTTGATATTTTATCCTTTTGTTAAGGTTGTAAGTGCTTAGTTGAAAATATATAAGCTTGCTTCTCGGTGGTGAGCAACTGAAGAAGGTAACATTTATCTAACCTGTTTTGTATAGAAAGATAAAGGCATAGGGAAAATCTTCTATATAGCACAATTACCTGAAGAACTGAAAACAAAAAATCAAAGCAATTTGTAAATTGAAGTCTGTCTTGAAGGTTAAGATCCCTGTACTGACACTGTTGATTATGGCCCCAGTTCAACAAAGCTTATAAGCACGTTTAAACATGTGCTTAAAATCATTCCTGCTCAGTAAATCTCTTAAATGTGTGCTTAATGTCAAGCATGGATTTACAGCTCTTTGAAGTCATGATTAAGAACTTTGCTGAATAGGAATGTACTTAAATACATGCTTAAGCGCTTTGTTGAGCAGCTAATTTCTGAGCTTGCACACCTTCTGCAGCCTTTGTGGTTTTGTTCAGTCAGGGGAGGGGAGGCACAGAATAGTTACTCCAAAGGAAAATATTGTATTAATCTTTCATTGATTTTCAAACTGCAGTTACAGCAGTAAGAGATGTTATATGGACTTGAATCAAATACCACTGATTTTGCAGACCTTTCTGGGGTGGAAGGCAGCATCCAGATACACAACTGTCATACAGATCTTAATGACCAGAAAGCGAAAATGGCACAGCAATGGTGAAAGGTGGTATCTTGACCAAGCACCCTGGGTTTATTAAGAGAGCACACCTACTTCTGTACAGAGATCTAGTGAAACTTTAATCCCTAGGCAGAGGAGATAGGAACTTGTTTTGAAAGTCTTGTGTGAAAGAATGATAGAGTCAGCATAGAAATCAATTAGTCAACTATAAAAAATGCTGTCTCTGCTGGGAATCATATCTCTGTATTTTAAACTTAAAGCCCAGATGTCTGTCTCTTACAATAACGAGTTCTAAATTCATCTTTGATTTGTGGTTCTTCTTGTATCATTCAGTGATATCAGAGTGGCAAGAGTCATTCTTTAACATTGTAACTAAGCAATATGAGGCCCAGTTGTCCTCTCATACCAAGTTGACACTGTTGTAACTCCACTGATTCCAATGCAGTTATTCTTGGTTTAAGCTAATGTAAGTGAAATCAGTTTGATGAACTTGAGGGCAAAGTTAAGAAATTAGCAAAATTATATAAAATAGTATGCAAAAAGTTAAAGCATTGAAAATAGAAGATCTTAGGTAAGAAGAATAAAATATCCAAATCTATTGGAAGGAAAAATCTGCATAAAGGAGACTACAATATAAAGATGTGGTTGAATTCATTAAGCTTTTAGAGATCCAAAGCCAAAAATCAAAGACACCATCAGAAAATACAATATAAACATGATCTAAGATATTCTCAAGCTGGTTAATCAATAGCTTGAAGAAAATAAGATGACAACTGGCATTGGATTAGCAATAGACTTTCGCCTTAAGCACAATGATAGAAATACAATCATAGGTACATCACCTTTCAAGATATGAAGACAAAGCAATGGCTGGAAAGATGAAAGTGACCTCCCAAAGAACTGGTCGAGTAAATACTGAAAATAGAGGATGAACTTGAACACATCAAGACAACTCTACAGCATTTCTGGAGTTGAAACGTGCTGCTGTACAGCAGCATTTCAGTAGAGGATATTTAGATCAGGACACTTTTCACATGAGACTAACCTCAGAGTAAAAAGTGTCTACCATAAAGGCACATTTCTGGTAAGAGACGCTGATGCAAAATAAGTAAAACAACAAAGATAATGGGTAAATCGATAGAAATGAATGAACAGTGATAGAAATGTTCCTGCTGGAGGGTCCAATAACAACGGATAGACACTGAAGACTTGAAAAAGGCATAAAAAATAATCATGATTGGAAGACGAAGGCAAATATAGGTGGTCCTTGAGTGGCCTTAGGAGCACTACGTTCAAAGAAACACAAGAGTAGTAGAATTTACTGTAGTTCTCAAAAAGCTTTGATGTTTGAAAAAGATTAAAAATAGTCTCCATGATATCAGCTTAACTTTCTACCTATGCTGTCTAAAGCACAGTTATACTTGGAAAAATGATTCTGTAAAAATCAACATGGAATTCCATTTTAATTCCCTCTCCAAGACTTCCAGATCAAGTGTCTAATCCCCAAAAGCCTTCCTCATGCAATTAGCCCTGAATCATGCCAATGGAATTACTCATGTGAGTAAATATTGTTTGTGTAAAGGTTCCCACTAAAATCAATGGAAAGACTCCAATGACGGGCTCTACGTTTGTTCATTCAAAATAATTATTTTTTAGTGTCTGCACCACAAACTCAATTGGAATTATAAAAATCAAACTAATAATTAACACTCAACTACACCAAGCTGATCATGGCTGCCCCCCCACCTCCAGCTCATCACACCAAATGTTGCCTTCAGTTATATGTGCACAGCTCCCAGGAATGTCAATGGGAATTGCATGTGTGCAGGCCACCATGTTGGCCAACACACTGAGCACTGAACCAGGGACCTCAAGACCTAAAAGCATGAGATGCTATAGATTGAACTAGAGAGAAAAGGCTCCCTAGCTGCACCTGAAACCGACTCATATCCTGTATCGATCAGGTACAGAAGGGACTCAGCACATTCACCAGTGGATTACACAGGCACATAATCAATACCAGAATTTGGCATTAGGCATAGCACAATCCCTTGTGCTCATAGTCACCACTAGTCTGGGGATACACCGATCAGTGTGTTTTCACCAATGTAGTTATACCATTATAGCAGGGAACAGTCAACTCTGAACCAGCTAAAAGTGACATTTTCTCTTTTGTTTGTGAAACAACCAGTGCCAACCACCCCCCAAAATGTTCTAGTTTTGTTTTATAGCAAAACATTCAGCTCCTTTCCAGTGCTGAGAACAGGGGAGAGGGACTGAATTGCTGGTAAATTCTGAACACTTAATAAAGATACAGCTAACAATGTATACTCAAATACTCAAGCCAGAGGCAGGCAAGAATAAGCCACTGGGGAGAGGAAAAGGCTCTGTACGATGGATAGAAATAAAAGGATTGCAATGTTTGGTGACCAGAAAAAAAGTTTCCTTTAAAAAAAGAAAAGAAAAGAGTAACTATACTTTGTAAATCTTTCCAGTTGATATAGGAATATTCTTCTGGACTCCCAGTCCCCACACCCCACTTATGCTATTTTCTAACCTTTATCTATTTTGCACCTTGGGGATGCCACAGAGTGTTTACCAGTGTGCATTTATCTCTTGACTGCAATAGCTCAATGAACATCAGCAAATCAATATAATGTTTAAATGCATTGTCTCATGTGCATTGTAACTAGTTAACAGGACATGTTTTGAAAGAGGTAGTAGGGTATATAGAAATAAATACAACATAGCTGCACCTAGAGGAGCAGGAGGAATACACAGGTTAGACACATGAAGCACGGGATACATATGGGATCATTTCCCCCCCAGAATCAACAAACTCATCTGGACTATTCAAACTGTAGAACAAAACATTCAAAGAATAGATCAAGGTGTGTTTTTAAAATTCAGGTGCTATTTGCATTTGTTTCTGAACTAGAGTTTCTATGATAGACAGTTCAATCCCAGTTATCCAATGGCATTAGGGCCTTCCCAAAATCTCTGGGTGAACAGGGGCTTCTGAAAATGGGGGTGGGGGGGAAGGACAACTTTCAGTTGCTGACTTCAAAGTGAGATATTTTGGCATTTTTTAAAAATAACCTAGACTTTGCTTTTGGGCAGCTAGCGCGCCTCTGAAATCAACAAGAATTATGCTGCCTTACCTTCTCATGAGAACAATATTAATTTCAGAAGAGAAAGCAGGAACAGAGAGAAAAACAACATCAATGCTCCTATGATCCACTGTGTCCCATCCTAATGATTTATTCACATAAAAGATTCTATTAACAACATCTGGGTCTGGTTTAAAATCTGATTCTTTCATTATATTTCACTAGCTAGATTATTAATAATATGTTAATGAGGTTAAATTTTATGGATCAAATAGTACAGATTCCTGTGTGTGTTCAGATAGGACCAATATGCTTTAGAACAGAGATTCTGGGCACTTCCATTGATTTAAGCGCAGCTAGGATTTCACTCTCAAGGTCCGATTCTCCTCAGCCTTGCGCATGGGAAGTGGGGGTAGAATGCGTTTCATCTACTTTGTGCAGTGTCAATGACCATATAAGGTATCAGGCCAAGGAGAATCAGGGTTTCTCTAGTGTGAAAGGGATGATAACAAAGAAGGGTGAATCCAAAGAAGGGTGGGTCTGGGTGTTGGGCACAAAGTTAGATAATCCTGAATTTGATTGCTGATTCCTGGAATGCATTATACTGGAGGGGGACAGGCTTCTGAAACAAAGGCTTCTTCTGAGTTGGCTTCCTGGGGAAAGATTGGGCCCACCCCTCCACAGCACAGCATGTGACATTTGCATGCTGATATCACAGTGCATTGCAATACACATCTTTCCTGAACATATGCCATTGAAGCAGGACCTTGCTTGTGCAAAGATAGCTTAGAAAACCTAAGCACGTGCTGTAACCTTATTCAAGCATCCAACCAAAAGTGGGAGGAAAAACTCTGAACTTAATACACACAAGCCAGTTTGAAAATCTACAATCTAAAGAGATGTTTCCACCATACCAATCAGCTGTTTAGTTCGCTGAGTTGAAGCCCTGGGTTTAAATTCTGGTCCTGACTTCAAGGAGCCTAGGATTTGGCCCCAGCAGTCTAGAATGATGAATTAAACCATAGAAGACTAACACTAGCTGTTTATCATCTCCAAACATCCAAAACACATCTTTTTCAAATAAAATAGCTCTTTATTAATTGTGACAAGTTTGACAGTCTGGCAAAAGCCTAAATCTCCTACCTGTCTTAGGGTATGTCTACACTACGAAATTAGGTTGATTTAATAGAAGTCGATTTTTTAGAAATCAATTTGATACAGTTGCTTGTGTGTTCCCACTAAGCACATTAAGTCGGCGGTGTGCATCCACAGTACTGAGGCTAGCATCACTTTCGGAGCATTGCACTGTGGGTAGCTATCCCATTTCTCACAGTCTCCACTGCTCATTGGAATTCTGGTCTGAGCTCCCAGTGCCTGATGGGTCAAAAACATTGTTGCGGGTGGTTCTGGATACATGTTGTCAGGCCTCCCTCCTTCAGTGAGAGCAACGGCTGAGAACTGTTTTGCACCTTTTTTCCAAGCAGATGTCATACCCTGGCAAGCATGGAGCCCGCTTAGATAGCCGTGGCAGTTATGAGCACTGTTAACACCGTTCGCATTATCCTGCAGTGTATGCAGCACCAGAACCTGCAAAAGCAGGCGAGGAGGCGATGGCAGTGCAGTGACGAGCATAATGAGGACATGGACACAGACTTCTCTCAAAGCACGAGCCCTGGCAATTTGGACATCACGGTGGTAATGGGGCAGGTTCATGCCATGGAATGCCAATTCTGGGCCTGGGAAAAAAGCACAGACTGGTGAGGCTGCACAGTATTGAAGATCTGGGATGATTCCCAGTAGCTGTGAAACTTTCGCATGCATAAGGGTACTTGCATGGAACTTAGTGACTTGCTTTCCCCTGCCCTGAAGCACAAGAATACCAAGATGAGAGCAGCCCTCATAGATCACAAGTGAGTGGTGATAGCCCTCTGGAAGCTTGCAACGCCAGAAGCTACGGGTCAGTCAGGCATCAATTTGGAGTGGGCAAATCTACTGTGGGGGCTGCTGTGATCCAAATAGCCAATGCGATCACTGAGCTGCTGCTATCAAGGGTGGTGACTCTGGGAAATGTGCAGGTCATAGTGGATGACTTTGCTGCAATGGGATTCCCTAACTCTGGTGGGGCAATAGGTGGAATGCCTGTTCCTATCTTGGCACCGGAGCACCAAGGCAGGCAGTACATAAACCACAAGGGGTACTTTTCAATGGTGCCGCAAGCACTGGTGGATCACAAGGGACGTTTCACCAACATCAGTGTGGGATGGCTGGGAAAGGTACATGACTCTCACATCTTTAGGAACTCTGGTTGATGTGAACGGCTGCAGCAAGGGACTTACTTTCCAGACCAGAAAATAACTGTTGGGGATGTTGAACTGCCTATAGTTATCCTTGGGGACCCAGCCTACCCCTTAATGCCATGGCTCATGAAGCCATACACAGGCAGACTGGACAGTAGTCAGGAGCTGTTCAACTATAGGCTGAGAAAGTGCAGAACCGTGGTAGAATGTGCCTTTGGATGTTTAAAAGTGCACTGGCGCAGTTTACTGACTCAGTTAGACCTCAGTGAAACCAATGTTCTCATTGTTATTACTGCTTGCTGTGCGCTCCACAATATCTGTGAGAGTAAGGGGGAGATGTTTATGGCAGGGTGGGAGGTCAAGGCAAATTGCCTGGCTGTTGATTACACACAGTCAGACACCAGGGCGGTTAGAAGAGCACAGCAGTGTGCACTGTGCATCACAGAAGCTTTGAAAACCAGTTTCATGACTGACGAGGCTATGGTATGAAAGTTCTGTTTGTTTATTCTGGATGAAAACCCACCCCCTTGGTTCATTCTACTTCCCTGTAAGCCAACTGCCCTCCCCTCCCTCCTTTGATCACCTCTTACAGAGGAAATAAAGTCATTGTTGTTTCAAATTCATGCATTCTTTATTACTTCACCACACAAATGGGGGGATAACTGCCAAGGTAGCCCAGGAGGGGTGGAGGAGCAGGGAAGCACTGGGTGGGGTGGTGGAGGAAGGGAGGACAGGGCCATACTGCACTTCAAAACTTATTGAATGCCAGCCTTTTGTTGCTTGGGCAGTCCTTTGGGGTGGAGTGGTTGGGCGCTCGGAGGCCCCCCCCACTGCGTTCTTGGCCATCTGGGTGAGGAGGCTATGGAGCTTGGGGAGGAGGGCGGTTGGTTACACAGAGGCTGCAGCACCTGTCTGTGCTCCTGATGCCTTTCCTGCACTTCAACAATATGCCGGAGAATATCAGTTTGATCTTCTAGTAGCTTAAGCATTGCATCCTGCCTCCTCTCATCACGCTGATGTCACCTATTATCTTGATCCCGCCACATGTCCTCGCGTTCATTTAGTGCTTTCCTGAACTCTGACAGTGTCTGCCTCCATGCATTCTGCTGGGCTCTTTCGGTGAGGGAAGACTGCATGAGCTCAGAGAACATTTCATCACAAGTGCGTTTTTTCGCCTCCTAATCTTTGCCAGCTTCTGGGACACAGATGATACAAGGAGCTTTGAAACATTTGCAGCTGCAGGAGGAAAAAAAGGGAGAGTAGTATTTAAAAAGATGCATTTTAGAGGACAATGGGTAGACTCTTTCACGGTGAACTAAGCTGTTAACATTATGTGGTTTCAAACAGCAGCGCCCTCCTTTCCCATACCAAGCACCCATTGGGTTGGCCATTTAAAATGTGTTGTCTATTTAAAAGGAGGGGCTGTGGTTTTTGGGTTAACGTGCAGCACAAACCCAACTAAGATCCCCCGCTCATTCTCTGGGATGATCACTTCACCTCTCCCCCTACTGCATGGCGCACAGCGGGGATGATTTCTGTTCAGTCACAGGCAAACAGCCCAGCAGGAATGGCCACCTCTGAATGTCCCCTTAATAAAATTATCCTATTTCAACCAGGTGACCATGAATGATACCACTCTCCTGAGGATAACACAGAGAGATAAAGAATGGATGTTGCTTGAATGCCAGTAAACACCGGGACCATACAATGCCATGTTTGTTATGCAATGATTCCAGACTACCTGCTACTAGCCTGGTGTGATATAGTGTCCTACCATGGAAGACAGAATAAGGCTACCCTCTCCAGAAAACTTTTGCAAAGGCTTTGGGAATACATCCAGGAGAGCTTCACTGAGATGTCCCTGGAGAATTTATGCTCCATCCCCATACACATTAACAGACTTTTCCAGTAGCTGTACTGGCCACAAATGCATACCAAGTCTTCAGGGAAAATTAATCATTAAACACATGTGCTTTTAAACCATGTACAATATTTACAAAGGTACGCTCACCAGAGGTCCCTTCTCTGCCTTCAAGGTCCGTGAGCCTGCCTTGGGTGGGTTGGGAGGATACTGGGTCCAGGATGATAAACAGTTTCTGGTTGTCGAGGAAAACATTTTCTCCGCTTACATGCTGTGCACTATCATCTTCCTCATCCCCCAAATCCGCATCCCTGTTGCGTGAGAATCCACTGACAGAATCCACACACAGGGTGGGGTAATTGTAGGGACATCCCCTAGAATGGCATGCAGCTCATCATTTCTGCGGGATATCTGGGGCTCTGACCCGGAGCAGCCGTTTGCCTCTCTGGTTCTTTGGTAGGCTTGCCTGAGCTCCTTAAGTTTCACGTGGCACTGCTGTAGGTCCCTGTTATAGCCTCTGTCCTTCATCCCCTTGGAGATTTGTTCAAATATCTGGGCATTTTGTCTTTTGGAATGGAGTTCTGATAGCATGGATTTCTTCCCCAAACAGCGATCAGATCCAGTACCTCCTGTTCAGTCCATGCTGGAGCTCTTTTGTGATTCTGGGACTGCATGGTCACCTGTGCTGATCAGCTTGCCATGCTGGCCAAACAGGAAATGAAATTCAAAAGTTTGAGGGGCTTTTCCTGTCTACCTGCCAGTGCATCGGAGTTGAGAGTGCTGTCTAGAGTGGTCACAATGGAGCACTCTGGGATAGCTCCCAGAGGCCAGTACTGTCAAATTGCGTCCATACTACCCCAAATTCAACCCAGCAAGGTCTATTTCAGCGCTAATCCCCTTGTCGGGGAACAGTACCGAAATCAATTTTAAGAGCCCTTTAAGTTGACAAAAATGGCTTCATTGTGTGGACGGGTGCAGGGTTAAATCGATCTAATGCTCCTAAATTCGACCTAAACTTGTAGTGTAGATCAGGGCTTAGGGTATGTCTACCCTACCCACCGGGTCGGCAGGCAGCGACTGATCCATTTGGGGTTGATTTATCCCATCCAGGCTAGACACTACAAATTGATCCCTGAACGCTCTCCCGTCGACTCCTGTACTCCAGCGCCGTGAGATGCACAGGCGGAGTCGACGGGGGAGTGGCAGCAGTCAACTCACCGTGGTGAAGACACTATGGTAAGTCAATCTAAGTACGTCGATGTCATCTACATTATTCACATAGCTGAAGTTGCATAACTTAGATTGACAGCCCCCGCCCCAGTTTAGACCAGGCCTTAGCCTTTATATTCTAGTTGCTAATATACAGTATGTCCAGATCGTGGCGCCTACAAATCACATATTAAGTCTATAATTAGATCACTTGTTTCTGGTGGGTTTTTTACACTGTAGAATGTACAGTTTATTACAAAGGAAAATAAAACCTCATTTCACCCCATCAATCGCCAAACTCCATTGCATTGCAGTCCCTTGCCCCCCACCAAAATGCATTAATTGATCATTGCATAGTGCAGTGTCAAATTAGTGTTCCCAGCTCTGTAACGTATGGGTGGGGGTGGGGTGGGAATCCTTCAATCACAATAAAGGTATAAGAAAGGAAAATACGAAGGTTTTAAACAAAAGATTCTGGATTCCAAAGGGAATGCATAATTCAAATTATTTCCAAATGAGTTTGTGATGTGCTGAAGGGCTGTGCTGGAACAAAATATATTACATAGAGAATCCAGGCCCTAGAATCCCAATCTTTGATGGAAATCAGACAGGCAGCTTTAGATGTACTCTTGAAGGGACTGGGGGATTAAAATCAGCATACTGAAAGCCTGCCCTGGACAATGAAAGCTTCACAAACACATGGAGCTGAGAGAACTTTGTGCCACCTTAAATTATTGCTCAGAAAGTGTCCATTTTATGAGAGAACAGGATGAAATGAGTTACAGGTACTGGGGAAGGTGGGGGGAAAAAAAGCACCTCTGGTTACCGGTTATACCTCTCTGGCACCCCGTTGGGGGGCAAGGATAGGTACTTCTCATCCCAGACATCCTTCCTGGGACGATGACATATGTGTAGATCAGTTTCAAAGTCTGGGATAGAGCCCTCCAGCTGTGTCTCTAAGCCCTGATCTACACTGGAGGGGGGCGGATTGATCTAAATTACACAACATAGCTACATGAATAGCGTAGTTGAAGTTGATGTACTTAGATCGACTTATCGTGGTGAGTTGACTGCTGCTGCTCCTCCGTTGACTCTGCCTGTGCCTCTCACAGTGCTGGAGTACAGGAGTGAATGAGAGAGCGCTCGAGGGTCGATTTATCGCATCTAGACTAGACACAATAAATCGATCCCCGCTGGATTGATCACTGCCCGCCAATCTGACAGGTAGTGTAGACATACCCTTAGTGAGTCTGCTCTCTTGCAGGAGTGTAAAGCAATCCAAATGAAAATGGCAAAACACACAACACTGTTGGTAGCTCCATGGCATTCATTGCCTGCACCCATCTAGCACAGGTTCTCTCTCCTTAGCAAGTTACACCATGATGTGTGAAGTTTTGAACTGAAGTCAGCTGAGATCTGGCACTGCTCTCACGATCTTCTTCAAGCAGCTCTTTTTCTTGGGGTTGGGTAAGCTATTTTGGAATAAATATGAATGAGCAAAAAGGTTCACATACCTTCCCTCTTGCCCCCTGCAACTCTTAACACTGCTGGGAAGGTATCAGACTGGATAAGTTCCTCTCATTCTGATCATTTCCTGACATGGACACATCTCCGATTTTAATGCCCATCAGACCTTGCCTTTCATTCTTGTACGTCTTTAACAGAAACGTGGCTTCCTTTCCTTCCATAGCCCTCTAGTAGATCCAGTTCCTTTTGTCTTTCCTGCTGTTTCTCCATTATGGACCTTGCAATGACCTTCTTATGTGTTCAAAGGCCCCATTTCAGGGACAGACTAGCTTGTTTACTTTCTGCTGAACTGTACACAACACGCTCTAGCGTGTATAGCCACCGAATACACACAATATATATTAATTCCATCAAAGGGGTTGCTAAACAATAAATAAAATTGTTTTAATCGAGTGCATGCATCTAACATTGCAGGTTTGAAAGGAGTGATGCCAAGATTTCAAGACTGCAGACAGAGCATCTTGAAGCCTGACACGTTCTTATTTCGGTAGATTTTACCAATACACAATTCTGCCGAAATTGATCTTTTCCAGTGCAAGTTTTCAACAAAAACTCCTTTTCCAATGGGAAAGTGTTCCATCTGCAATTTTCTGACTAGCCCTAATAGCCACGCAGTCAAAGACACATTTCTCCACTAAATGTATGTGCTCAGATAGCCTAAATTTAATTTTGAGCCGTGTAGGACATCTTCCTCTATGCTGGGTTACATATAACACATCATCCACTAAGTCCACTTCGTATAAACTCACCTTCTCTGCCTAAGGAAAAATAAATCCTTTAAATGATGTTTTGGGGATTCCATCTGATTCATACTTCCCTTTTTGTTTCTCTCTCAAATCTCCGCTCACGCAGACCAGAAAGAAACAGCCTGTAATCTGCATCAGTTCATAATCCATGTCTGAACTTCCATTTTGTTTGGAACAGCTCCTGCTTTGAAAGCTTTTTCAGATCACTGTGTCTCCAGGGCAGAGTTGTGAACTGCCATGATGAGTTGAAATGAGCAGAGCACTGCAGAATGAACCGATTTTGGCTTGGGAGTGATCATGCAGTCCTCCAACCTTTCATTTTCAGGAAAAAGTTTGAGGAGAGAAAAAAATGCATCATGGATTTTACAGGCATGGAGAATTTTTGTCGTGGTCCTGAGGTTAGCCATTTGTTGGAGCAAAAGCAACTGGTGAAGAAGTCACTAGCTCTGACCTCTGGCCAACACAACATCAGAATTTTGTGTATAGAGACCCTTTCTTTCCCTCTCTCAAGGAGTGTTTACAATTAAGATTCCAGGTTTTCCCATCCACAGCCCTGGATAAATGTTCACATATTTCATAACTCAGCTCTTATGAGATAGCACGTTCTATAGTCATCAGGGTTAGCGATGTGCAGACTAACACATCATCACTCATTCACCTTGCTCTTCTAAAAGTTCTGTTGAAGGTGACAGTCGAGATAAAAACACACACAGGTTTTTGAAGCCTGAGTCACAGAAGCAGTATAGGAGGCAGGATGGACCAGTGGTTAGGGAACAACTCTAGGACTTTATTGACCTGTCCTCAATTCCTTGCTTCATCACAGACTTCCTGTATGATCTTGGGATTTCGCCTCTCCAGGCTTCAGTTCCTCATCTGTAAAATGGGAACATCATCACTTCCCTATCTCACAAGGATATTATAGAGAATAAATACATTAAAGATTGTGACGTGCTCAGATACTATGGTGATGAGGGCATATAAACACGTAAGGTAGACAGACAGATAGATTATGGCCCAATGCTGCACATTCTTATGCCACTGTCTCACTTTACTCCCACTGATCCCAGTCAGTCTTCTCACATGAGAAATGTGAGGCATTTGCCTGGTCAGGTCATCAGATTTTTAACACTCAGAATGTTAAGAATCCAGTTTCCTTTTCAGCAGTGTTTATTTACGTTCAGCACTTCACTCAGCTTAGACGGCATAACAAAGACTGGTCATGTTCCACTTGCTGGCTCTCTTATTACTGGCACACTGCTGTGATGTGTGGGTTTCTATATCTACAGGCAAATGTAGAATTCTCTCCATAGATTTTAAGCAACAGGATATGAAATACTTTAAAACAATGGATGACTGGAAGCTGTTCTAAATAACTGAGAAAACAGTTTGAAAAGACCCTTTGAAATGACAGAAATATTAACATCCTGAGCTATGATACTAATGGACATTATGTAAAGCAGGGTATCACAGCCAGCCCTGGTTAACAGAGTCCCAGTTCATCTGGATTAAAGCTAAATAGATTAAGAGATCAATGCTATGTATAGCCAAGGAGAAGGAAACTGGTCACTCTTTCAAGTCAATAGGACTGCGAAATTGGATGTTTCTCCAAAAGTGAACCAATAGCAGTCAGTCAGTTCTCTGGGACTTATTTGCCAGTTCAGTCCTACCACCTTAGTGGCAAACTTCACTCTCATTTGAAATGATTGTTCCACTGAAAACAACGGAATTCCGAGGTGCTGTTCAGTGAATGTGGAAGCAAAGGAGAAGTGCATTGGCTGGATGCACCTGATTTGATGAACGGGTCCGGGAAGAAATTTCCCATCCTCTATAGTAGCGCATGCGCATTATCAGGTGTTTTCACATTCCTCTAAGACATGAGGTCCATTGCTAGGCAGGATACTGGACTTGACAATGAATGGTCTGATATAGGACAGCAAATAAAAGTCTTAAGTAAGGGGGCACTAAAGAAAAAAAAAAAAGTCAGGATTTTCCAAAGCAAGCAGTGATTGAGAGAGTCCTAGCTGAAATAATTTAAAAGGGTGTGATTTTCACAGGATGGCTACTCAGCACTTTTTAAACAATCAGGCCCCTCCCAGCATCTCAAGCTAGGCATCCAAAAATCACAAGGCATTCTGGAAAATGTTGATCTAATTCTGAACACCTTTACCTTCTGTCACACTTACTCTGTTTTGCTTACATACAGAGAGTGAGCAATATCAGAATCTAACAGTTAGTCAAATATCGTCAGAAAATCCCGCTATTGGCTTGGATGGGGCAAATATCCAAAATGCTTTTACTGTGCACAGGGCCACAACGTAGTTTAACGTACCTTAGGTGTAATATTGTTGAAATTAATGCAGGGATGAGCAAGGTATTTTATATTTCAACAGCACCAACCAAAGTTCTCAAAAATAAGGAAATGCACTTCGGGACACACGATAGTAAACAGAGAATGAAATACAGACATCAGGGCTAGTGTCTAGAGAAAGCAAAGCAAAACCTGCTCCCCAAATCCCAGAACATGCTGAAATAGAATGGAGGATTCTTTATTACATTAGCTGAGGGTCAAACAAAAAAAATCATTGTGATTTCACAAGGTGGGAGATTAAGACTGGGTGTGATCTGTTAGTTATTAGTGGAGGGACAACTAATTCTTATTTAAATACAAAGCAGAATTATGAGACTTTCTCGGGGCCTTATTTGGTCAATAAGAATGATATTCTTAGATCAAGTGCTACATTTAAAAACGCTTTATTGATATTTTGCAATAAAACAGCCCACAACAATAAATGGCAAAGGGTGTGTGTGTGACATCATTTCCTTTTATTATTCAAGAAAATTGAGCAGCAGGCCCTTTACTAATAACCTCTAAACACTTCCTGAGCATTAGCACTGATATTAGATTCTTTGGAATCATTTCCCAGCTGTAAGAGCTCATTTGGAGGAACAACGGAGTTCTGTTACCCTAAATGGTTCCCCCTGGAGAAGTCTAGTAGGGAAGAACTAATAAGAAGAAAGGGATGGAGTAAAGAAAAGGAAAACGTAGACTGAACAGCAGGTAACACTGGTAGTGGCAGAATCTAAAAGTCTGTTGGAAAATTTGCAAAGAGAAGGGTAAAAAACTTCAAAGCTGGAGACAGTTAAAACTAGGACTAACTTGGGCCCTTGAAATTGTACCTGCAAGGAAGTACCATTCTTGCTTTTTCTCATCCATGCGTGTCCCACTGAGATTCCCAAAAAGGCCAGAGGAATTTCAGTTCCCAAGGATGACTGAGCTGAAGATCATTACATTTGCATGTTGAGGGTACTAAACCTTAAAGATTTGCCTCTTTAAGGGAACTTCTATTATTGGTGGTGATGTGAGAGCCAGAAAGATTCAGATCCCAAGTTGAGTTTGCAGAGGGAAAACAAAAAAAAATCTTTCTACCTGTAGACTGAAAAAAAAATCTAACTGAAAGCTATTGCCAGGCACTAAACATGGCCATGCATGATGCAATTTGTGCAGACAATGTGAGAGGTAATATCTTTTAAAGGATCAGCCTCTTTTGGTGAAAGAGACAAACTGTTGAGCTTACACAGCTCTTTTTTGGGTCTGGGAAACTTACTATTTATAAAGTCAGTTTTGTGAGCTCAGCCCATTTTAACATGTAAAGGGTGCACAAGCAGAGAAGAATCAAGCAGCCATGCTTATCTATGATGTCTGTCACTTAAAAACACAAATGAGCTGCTTTACTGAGATACTGCTCCATTTTAGAATAGCTGGTAGTGGCAGAGAGAAACACAGTAGAATCATAGGGCTGGAAGGGACGTGAAGATGTCACCCTCCCTCCTCCCCGCACTGAGGCAGGATTATGCATACGTAGAGCATCCTTGACAGGTGTTTGTCTAATCTGTTCTTAAAAACCTCCAAACACAGGGATTCTGCAGCCTGATAGGTAGCCTATTCTTGTGCTTAACTAGTCAGAAAGTTATAGTTATAGAAAGCTTATAGATTTGTAGACTCTAGGACTGGAAAGGACCTCGAGAGGTCATCGAGTCCAGTCCCCTGCCCTCATGGCAGGACCAAACACTGTCTCGACCATCCCGATAGTTCAAAAGCTTTTCCTAATGTCTAACAGAAATCTCACTTGCTGCAGACAAAGCCAGTTACTTCTTGTCCTATCTTCAGTGGGCATGGAGCACAATTGATCATCGTCCTCTTTATGATCGCTCTCAGCATATTTCAAGGCTATGTGCCCTTTCAGATGTCTCTAATTTCATTACTATAGAGTAGTAATGAGCAGCAATGAAATCTGCCTCTAGATAACTAGTGAAGTCGCTCTCATCGAGTCAGACTTTGTCCTTAATGAATTCTGCTGTTTACTTATAAAGGGATACAGATAATTCACCTTTGTTAGTCACAAATGGATTCATTGCTGCAGTCTGTAGGGATACATCGAACAGGATGATGCATCTCAGTCTAGTTTCTACAGACAAGCACAAAACCAATCACAATGGACAGCTTCACAGACCTGTTGGTATTCTTAGAAGAAGGATCATCATCATTATCAATCATCATCATCATCGTGTACATTACAGCAGTGCCTAGAGAACCCAAATGAGGGCAAACCTATACTACAAAATTAAGCTGACCTAAGTTACATCGATGTACAGCCACCGTTATAATTAAATCACTTTTGCATGTTCACACTACACTCTGTGTGTCAGTGCTGCACATCCTCATCAGGAGCACTTGCACCGATTCAGTGTGGGGCATGGTGGATGGCTTCTGAAAGGCAGCAACAGTCAATATAAGCAACACAATGTCTACACTGACACCATGTTGACCTAAGTACAGAGATCTAAGCACTACACCTCTCAGAGGTGGAGTTATTAAGTCCATGTAGTAAGCGAATCACATCAGTGAGAGCTACATTTTAGTGTAGATGCTTACAGAATTAGGTCAACGTAAACTGCCTTATGTGACCTAACTTTGTAGTATAGACCAGGGCTGAGAGTAGGGCCTGTACAAACACAGAGTAAGTGACTTGTCCAAGGTCATACAGCAGGTCAGCAGCAGAGCTTGGAACAGTAGGTGGAACAGGAAGTATAAAAGGCGGGTCCTGGAGCTCAGTTGGGTGGCAGCCATTGAAGGAGCCAGATGTCTCTTGCTGGCTCCTGAGTTGGGAGACAGCCACGGAGCTGAGGACTGGCCAGAGCTCCTGGAGCCACCTGCAGACCAAGCCACGGAGGAGTTCCCGGGACTTCCACAGGCTTTCTAACTTGATGACCCAGAGGACCCCCTACAGATCCAGGTAAATCCTGAGGGGTAGGTAGAAGTGGCCTAGGGACAGTTGACCCTAGCCCAGCTGCATTTGTTACCAGAGACCTGGTCAGCGTTACGGCTGGAGTCCCCGCTGACCCAATGGCACACCATTCTACCACTGGGCTGGGACACAGTGGAGTTGGATGTGCTTGCGTTTCCCTACCTCTGCCACCTACCCTGCCCCACCCCCCGGGTGTCATTCCCCCTCTCTAGTCCAAGGAGCCTGCGTTTGTCAGTCTGAGCCTCTTGTTGCTCAACCCTGTATACAGGCCCGAGCCAGAGACTCTTACTGCCCACCCTGACTAGGGGCTTGAGCTCCTAACGGTGTTCGCTGCTTGGCCCTGAGTACAACCCAAAACACAGACTCCTTACTACCCCACCTGGACTAAGTGCTAGAGTCATAACTGTTTGCTACTCTGCCCTGACTGCAGGCCAGAGCCACAGGCTATGTGTTTGTGTTGCCCTGCTAATTTCCCACACAGGGTCGGTGAGTGACACACAGGGATGTAGTGAGGCAGAGTGGCCTCCCACTGACCCAGAGGGGGAGGGACCATCGCCAACCCACTACACCCCCAAAGTCACTGTTGAGGAATATAGGCTGGCCCATACGGAGCAGGTTGCAGTGCCATCACCTGTGCTGAACCTGCACTATGCATGGAGGACTTTAATATCTAGTCTGGCATCCAAACGCCTTTTACCAGCACCACATTCACTTAACACAAAGGAGAGGAAAAGCATTAGACTTTTACATAGGGCTTTAATTCTTATATCCACTGAAAGAGGAACTAGCCCAACTCATCTACACCTGTGCTCAGAGGACATCAGCTTACACTTTGATTTGCAGGAATGACAGTTCAAGTTAGCCTTCCTCTTGATCTCCCCATTGCCTGTGAGCGGTGAGTACATCTCCTTTCAGATGCAGACCACACAAGAGCACTGGGCCCAGCTTCTTGGATTTGATTAACTGTGGATTGGATTTAGAAACTAATTCCAATTAATTACAAAAACTATTTCAGATTTTGCTAGGGCAGCTCACAGAGTGACCCATTTCAGGAGCGCACAGGGCTTTACAGGCGAGTTTAGAAGCAATTCCAAATTCATCACTTTAATTAAAATTGACCCATTTTTATTTTATGGCTTTGCTCAAAGTTGACTTCCAGGAGAAAATAGAATGATACATTGATAAAAGCATGCTTTGCTGGAGATGAAAATGGGAAATCACTGATGTGTTCCCTTAAAAAACAAAAACTCCTAAACAACTGATCAGAGCCTGGAGATACAGAAACTGTATTAAGGATAAAAACAAAATTTAGAAAAATACATCAGGGACCAGCAAATACTTTTATTTAAATCCATGCAAAGCAAAGCTTTGTAAGCAGGAGTTATGGATTATGGATGTGCTGCCTCATATCTTGGCTGACAAGAAACGAATTTCTAGGGTAGGAGAACCAAAAAGCTGAGTGGGTTCCTCTGCCAACACCAGGATTTGCAAGATGACATTACCCCTCTGCCAGGAAAGGTGGAAGTACACCCGGGACCACGGTATAAACCACTGCCTTTCAAAATTGCTCTTGATTTGATAAACTCATAGGAAAGCTCTTCATTCTCCTGTTTTACATGTACTGAGACAATTTCGCACAACAATTAAATACTGTCTGTCCAAACAGGAATCTATTTCTTTCTTAAATGTTCTCTTTACTGATTTTAACAGCACTGGTCACCATTTAAAAATAAAAATCACCCTTTGCTAACTGTGTGCTAACAGTTGACAATCATAAAAAGAACAAGGCTCTGCCAGGTCTGTGAAATATTTTTTCCAACTCTGTGATGTAGTACTATGCTGACAATCAGAAGACTTTTATCAAACTCCCAGCTCTTCCACTGAGCTGCTGTGTGAGTTTCAACAAGTCATTTCACCTCTGTTTGCTTCTGTTTCTCCAACATCCTCTCTTTCATTTCTCCATTTTGATGGTATGCTTTCCAAGGGAAACACTAACTCTTGCTAGGTATTTGTACAGTGCCTAGCATAAACACATGACAGGGCCCTAATCTTGGTTGGGGCTGGAGCTGGTCAAGATGTTTTCTGCAAACTTTTCATCTGAAAAAAGAATCTTGTTTTGTTTTAAAAAAAAATCAAAAAATTTATGACAAGCTTTTGGGGGTGTTGGTTTTTTGAGTTTTTTTGTGTGTGTTCATTTTACACTGACAATTTTGATGTTCCCTTCTTTCCCTTTTGCTACTGAATGAAATAGAATGAATGAATGCCTAGATTCTCTCTATTTTTTATTTTCTTTTGTTCTTTATTTTTCCTGTTATGGATTTTTCAAAGTTTCCACAACTTTAGAAAAGTTAGAAGGGGAAATGCAACTAACTCTGACTCTTCCAACTGCAACTTTCCCATGCTGGAGATGTTTACAAAATATCCAGAGTAACAAAAAACCACAGAAACATATTCTGGACAACAGTAATTTTATTGTGTGCATGCCCCCTCCCAAAGAGACATAGAAAAAAAATAGAAATTTTGAAAATTCAATTAAAAATTCACATTTTTTGAAAAAAGAATAGTTCCATTTGGAATTCTACAAGGTGGGAAAAAATTCCACATTTTGAACTTTTCATATTTCACCCTCCTTTTTTTTGACAAGCTCCAGGGGGGAACTCAGTCTAGACTTGAATACAGATAAATAATAATTTTACCACCAACTTCTCCCAAATACTATTTCCAAAAGAAATGCTCAGCACTTCTAAAAATCCTAGCCCTACTGAAATCAATGGTAAAATACCATGGGGTCTGGATTTTAGCATGCGTGTCTCAAAGGTGCTTCAATTCGTGTACCCAAAAACTGGAGACATTCCAAATCACTAGTCACTTTTTAAAATTTAGGTCACTGACTTTTATTCCACTCTTCCCCTCTCCCTTGCAAAAAATATGACATACTTCTTGCCCACTACAAATACCCTACTGCTAACCATCTCTGTGTTAATGTCAATACATTACCGTCTATGTAATGATCCTGAAAATCAAGAATGTCTCTGTTTTCAGTGCCTGTTCTGCTTTAACTGTTGGTTTTACACAAAACAGTGTTTTGTCCAGTTTTGCAACTTGAACCCACATCCAACAGCAATTAATTTGTCTTTTGGTACTTACTTAAAAAAAAAATCACAAGCTTTCCTCTTTTTAAATCCAACTTCATTTAAAAAAATTATGAGAAAAACATTGAATGCCCCAGTTCACACAAGACTACATGTGATTCATATTCATTGGGATCATTCACACCCAAACAGAGTTAAGGCAAATACTTTGCAACACTATCACATTTTAACTTTTTTCAGCTCACCCTAGAGCAACTAAATAATCTCTTTTCAAACTGGCAATTTAGTCCTTAGGAAAAATAATTAAAAAGTTTGTTTCCCACCCTGAAAATTCTTATTGTTGAGGAGACAGATGTCATTGAGTACCTCAGAAATTAGTCTTTTATGTTGTGCAGCATAAAGAACTTTGGTCTGTTAATGAACAGATTCTTTGGCTATCATTCAATTCCTAACTTTATCTAAAATCCATATAGTGATGAAATACCCTTACTTAGTGGCTGAACAACAGGTTTCCACACACCCATAAAATGTCCTCCTGTTATGTATATACCATCACTGATGGGAAAGAATTCTTGACTTAGGATGATGTAGCCCCAGTCTCTGCATTATAGGTTTGTCTTTGAACAAGATGTTATTCTTATACTGAGGACAAGCTGGAGAAAGAGTTATTTCAGAGAACACTGGCCCATTTTAATTTGCTACAGTGCAACAGTTCAGCCAGCAGCCTAACAATTCTGAACTGGGCAATACCATATCTTATTTTTTTAAAAATAAAGCGTCGTTCCCTCTTTTCTGATCACTTGTTCTCTTTCCAAGCTGTTCTGCCTTAAAAACACTGCTTTACTTCTTTCAACTTTGTTAATATCTGAGAAAAGAGTACATCAGCAGCTCTGGGCCTTTGGACCAACTTCAGTTAGTGACAAACCTTGATTCACTCCTGGTTTGTTGTTTACGCTAATCTATATGGCAACGCTGCTCTCTCTCTCTCACACACACGCACACATGCCTTTCATTCCATTTTTCGTAACTACAGCTGTGAGCCACTAAAAATCAGCATGTAGGGATTGCGTCACAGCCTAGAGAAAAGGCTCAGAGAAAAAGCAGCATATTTATGGAGAGTATGATGGCTGCTGATTAAGACTGAAGAGAAAACACACAAGTCATTTCTATGGTAAGGAATTATAAAAAACCTTCCCAGTGGCATTATCACTGTTGGAAAGTATATGTTGGGATTTTCAAAAGTGCTCAGATCACTGTGCATTCAGTTCATACACCTTCTGTAGCAGGAAAAAGCTTTTAAAACAATATTTATATAATAAAACAATTGAGGACTCAAATAAGAAGAAAGAAAATGCTATCTTAAGTCTCAATGCCCAGAAAGCTATCGACAGGGTGGAGTGGATTTTTTCTAATACTAAATAATTTGGATTTGGACTTTATTTTTAAATATGTAGTGAAATTGATAGAAAAACATCCTATGGCTAAATTAAGAAGCAAGAAAAAGTTATCATCAAGTTTATAATTAGAAAAAGTCTGCCAATTTTTTCCTTAGTATTTTCAGTTTTCTGAGAATCTTTTGCTCAACTAATTCAAAATCAACATTATTTTGGTGTGAGCCAATGATATATCCCCTACTTTCATTGAGTGAGCCATACTCTGTCTTACTCATTGCAGTATCAGACACTTTCAAATCCAGAAAGCTATCATGGTACAAACTTAATATGAAAAAAGTTGGGCTGTCAATTAATCACAGTTAACTCACGTCATTAACTAAAAAAATCCCCCACAATTAAAATTAATTGCGATTAATCGCACCATTAAACAGTAGAATATCAATTGAAATTTATTTAATATTTTTGGATTTTTTTCTACATTTTCAAATATATTGATTTAGATTACAAACACAGAATACTAAGTGTACAGTGATCACTTTATATTATTATTTTTTATTACAAATATTTGCACTGTAAAAATGATAAAAGAAATAGTATTTTTCAATTCTCTTCAGACAAGCACAGTAGTGCAATCTCTTAAATGTGAGAGTGTAACTTACAAACATAGATTTTTTTTGTTACATAACTGCACTCAAAAACAACACAATGTAAAACTTTAGAGCCTACAAGTCTACTCAGTCCTACTTCTTCTTCAGCCAATTGGTAAGACAAACAAGTTTGTTTACATTTACAGGAGATACTGCTGACTGCTTCTTATTTACAACATCACCTGAAAGTGAGAACAGGCATTTGCATGACACTTTTGTAGCAGGGATTGGAAGGTATTTATGTGCCTTATATGCTAAACATTCGTATTCATGCTTTGGCCACCATTCCAGAGGACATGCTTTCATGCTGATGATGCTCATTAAAAAAAACAATGTGTTGATTAATTATGTGACTGATCTCCTTGGGGGAGAATTGTATGTCTCCTGTTCTGTTTTACCCACGTTCTGCCATATATTTAATGTTATAGCCTTCTTGGATGATGACCCAGCAGGTTTGTTTTAAGAGCACTTTCACAGAAGATTTGACAAAATGCAAAGAAGGTAAGAATGTGAGCTTTCTAAGGATAGATACAGCACTCAAATCAAGGTTTAAGAATCTGAAGTGCCATACAAAATCTGAGAGAGATGAGGGGTGGAGAATGACTTCAGATGTCTTAAAAGAGCAACACTTTGAAGAGCAGCTACAGAACCTGAACCATCAAAAAAGAAATTAACTTTCTGCTCATGACATCTGACTCAGATGATGAAAATGAACATGCGTCGGTCTGCTCTGCTTTGGATCGTTGATTAAAGTCAATAGGAATTGATCCTGAACCTATTGTGCTTATGATTCCAGAGAAAGCAATTACTTAGATTTAATTGTTTTGAGTAAAAAATGTAATAAAATACAGGGGTTGAACTTGACCAGAAATATTAACTATATCCCAGTGTTTAACTTTAACACATTATATTGTATTTGTAATTCCAACATTTCTAAAATCAAAATGTTTTGTTTTGGTTGTTGAACTGACTCAAAAGGCTTAATTTTGAATCAGTTGTTCAACATTAGACTGCATTTCCCTTTTATGGCATATTGCCTTTAATGGTTGTAGTTCAAGGATCTGATGCCCCTTTTATTCCCTACAGCCCAGGTTCCTTCGCCCAACTTAATTGCACATGATGCACCCACGATCACGTGACTCCAATGATGCACCACACAGTTTGGTCAGAGAGGAGTCTGCATTGCATTACGGGAGACATAATTCTCCAGATGACCAAACCATAAGAGAAAATGGGGTCTGCACTAAAACTCTCACAATGCAATACACCACAGCAGGGAAATGGAGTTTAGTGTTCAGCCAACTCAAACGAAACATTTTGGGTCAGGTCAACAAAATGAAATATTCTGATTTGGGTTCAAGCCACCTGAAATTTAGTATTTCATTCAGATTTTCCCGGTAGTAACCTGAAAATGTTTTTGCAAAATTGAAATTTTCCTGCGGAAGATTCCTGACCAGCTCTAATCAGAATGCAAGCTTTTTTATACCAAAAATGTGTTATGATACCAGACTTCTATGGCTATCACCTGGGCAATAGGCTCTGCTCTATGATCAGTTTGTTTTAGAACCTACAGTATAAACCACATTGGTTAAACACTTGAGAATTATTATAGGTTCCCCTTATTCTGTGCTTCTGTGACAGGCTCTGAAGCCCCCTTTCAGCACACATAGGTAGGGACACACCCAGCTGTGGTATCACACGGTCTGCAATCAGCTCTGTGTGGGAGGACTCAGCTCGGGGAATTGCCCAGCACTCTGGTGCACACACTTCTTGGAGTGTAAACCCAAAATTATATTGTCTTGCAGAGAGCTATACAGCATAAACTCATGAAATTCATCCCTTCCCTCAATGTGGATGAAGATCTGCACAACTTCCACCTCCCCTGCTCGCTCATTATGAATTGCACAAACTGGGTTTTAGAGTAAACAAAAGCTAGTTTATTAACTACAAAAGGTAAATTTAAATGATTATAAGGGATAACAAACAGATCAAAACAGATTACTGAGCAAATAAAACAAAATGAGGCCACAAATAGTAATTTCTCACCCTTAATGTTGTTTTATGCAGGTTGAAGAGTTTCTTGAAGGTAAATTGTACTGCTTGCAACTTAAATCTCCACATATACCCTTCACAGGCTGACCTTCTCACGTAGGCTTAGCCCTTGCCTCTCCCAGCTTAGTTCCTTTGTTTCTTCAGGTATTTTCAGCAGTCTTCCTTCTTGGATGGGAAGACTGTGGAGAGGTGCTCAGATTAACTCACTCCCCAGCCTTAAATAGAATTTCTATATGACAGGAATCCTTTGTTTCCCAGTTTTGACCCCCACTCCCTTCCAGTGGAAAAATACCAGCATTTTGAGATGGTATCCTGTACCACGTGATAGGATCATATGACCCTGCAGTGTCAAAGCTGCATCCCAGGAAACTTCTCAGGAAGGAGGGAGATTAGTGTCTTCAAAGTCCTACTGTCCTTCCTAATGGCCCATCCAGGCTTATCGCATACTGTCTGGTGGGTGTTCCCCAAGGACATACACAATTGTAATTGTTACATAGTCAATATTCCTACTTTCAGATACAGAAATGATACAGGCATACAAATTGGTTAAACACATTCAGTAAATCACAACCTTTCCAATGATACTACACACGACCCATCTTGCATAAAACACATCTTAGTTATGCCACATTCATATCATAACTATATTTCTATGAAAACTATGGGGTGTAATGTCACACCGTGATGCAGCTGCGGTCATCTTCAGACTATGTCATTGCCAAGTACCACTGACTTATTTTGATGGCAGGCTACCAGCTCTCCACCTGGCTGATGACGCCATTGAATGGCACATTGTGCATACATAGATAGAATGAAGAAAAACTTACCTATTGTGCATGCTAGAGTGGGTTTTTTTTGAAACTCGTTGGCAGAACAACTCTTCAATACTCCTCGCCACCCATTATTTTTTAAACACGAAAATTCAGACCTCAAGAAATGAAGAGAAATTGGTGTATATTTTATAGGAGCTCTGTATTTGAAATCTTGCCAGCAATTCAGTTGTCATTTTCTAATGAAAGTTGTTGTTGTGACTGTGTGTGTGTGTTTTATCAATACTTACAGATATGATTTGGGGTTGTTTCCATACACAGCAATCTGAACACACTTCATTAAATGGGACAGAATATTTTAAGCTAAATGCACCCAGTGTAACTCAATTTGTTGCTCATATACTGGATTAAAATTGAAACCATGAAAAATGTCAGGGAAACATATCTGTCAGTTTTCATAACATTAGAGGAGTAGAAGAATTCTTGTGCACTGACACCAAATGTAGATATCTGAAGAGCTACATTATGTCTTCTTTTCAAAGAAAGAGGGACATATGAAGATAAATAAATGTTGGAGATTAATACAGAAAACACATGGATTTACTATAATACTGAGAGGCAGCATGGTCTATTGGCTAGGGAGTCACCAGAAGGCAGGGGACCTGGGTTCTAATCCCATCTCCACTACCAATTTACTAAGTAATCTTGAGCACATCAGAGCACCTTTCTGGTTTCCCTCCCATCTTTTGTCTGTCGTGACTATTTAGACAGGAAGCTGTTCAGGCCATGGCTACCTCTCACAGTGTCTATCTGAACAGCACCGGTCACAACTGGTAGAGAGATGTCTGGGCACTTCTATAATTCATATATATAATACTAGGGGATTGTGCAGAAGTACAGCAGGAAACATGCAAGAGGCAGGCAATGAACTGTTTGAACACAGTGAAAGACTTCCATTATGTCCAAACGTGGATCTCTTGGGATTCCCCCAAAGATGATTCTGCTTAATTTCACACATACAAATTTCTGCATCTTCTTTTTTCCTGAGCATATTGATAGAAATACAAAAAGGTACAAAATTCTACTTTGAATAAATAATTAAATATTTGTTGGGACAGAAACAGAATGACATTCTAGCTCGGTGATTAGGTCACTCCTAGGGAGGGGAGACACCCTAGTTCCAGTCCCTGCTCCAATGAATATATAATTGTATAAATAATTATATATTATATATAAAAGTAGAACTTCTTCAACTGGAGAGACTGAGATCCACCAGGGAGCAGCCCATAGTCTAATGGTTAGGGCACTCATGGGATGTGGGAGACTGGGATTTATATCCTTGCTCCAGAGCAGGGATTCAAATGTTTTGTTTAACTTCAGATTTCCTTTCCTGACTTTTTGATTTCCGGAGGACACAAAATGAATTTTTGTTGATGTTTGGGAACTGCCAATGCACCCAAATAAATAAAAATAAAATAAAATAAAATAAATAAAATCAGTTATTGGCCCCGATCTATTGTATACACAATAGCCTTAAAAGGTAGCAGGAATTGCTATGATACACCTCTTTTATACACACTCCAATAAGGGCACGTATACTAAAAATACAGCATGCAATTAAATAAAAACAGCAACCCCTGTTCTCTTTGGCTGTAGCTCAGAATACACTGAAGAAACAAATACATTCATCTTTTGAAAGAAAGTTGTGTGGAGGGCTTATGGACAAAACCTTAAATTTCCCAAACCTACATATATAAAATTGCAGTCACTTTTTTTGGTTCAGAATGAGCTTGTTTTTATAAACAATATTTTCTCCAAAAAGACTGGATTCAACTAGGCAATTAAACATCACTCTCCTGAACAGAAGTAGCCACACTGAGCTCTAGTCCAACACCCCTTGCAAGATTTCTCCAGGAGTTCAGCACAATAATTAGCTCTGATATTGTGCACAGTGATTTTTATCTATTATGGTTTTATTTTGCCTTCTCTCAGTGGTCGTCTAGGAGACATTTTGAAAGTTTGTCTCACGGGTATAATCATCTTATTGAGGCTGAGAGCATTTAAATGCAATCTGTAGCCCCTTCACACTTTGACACTTGAGTTCCTAAAAAAACAACAGATCTTTTGGCAGGTGCTTAGCTCAGACTGGTTGTTTCGACTATAAGACTTTTGCCTGTCTAATTAGCTGTAGGAAAAAGCTGAGGATGTTGACAATCTGAGGATGTGAGGTAATAAAAATAGATAATTTACCACCAGCAAATTAACCCCTCTAAGAACCAGCGTGATGAATTGTGCCCCTCGGACAATTCCGTGTAGCAGATAGACAGGCGGATACAATAGTACTTCTCTAGCGCACAATGTACCTGATGGCACGTTGCTATTCTATTTCTCCAAGCAAAAGAATCGATTCACCAAAGCCTTGCTGTTAAGAATGTAACTTCTGCAGTGACAAGAAACAAAACGTGTGCATTTCCAGACACCTTTGGGCTGGTGCAAATAATTGGTCAGCCTCACTAACTGCTGTTCACAACTGGAGGTTCAGGATAGTTGTGCCTTCTTGTTTGAACTGGCAAAAAAATAAAATAAACTAAAATAAAAAAGACGTAGGAGGACAAGGCAACTCTGAATAATTAATTCATCTTCACTTCAGAACAACTGGTTCTGTTACTTGATATGCTGGATGTACTACACAACGGCAGCCTTTGTCTGTCTCTGGCCTTGAGGAAGGCAACATTGAGTCTGTGGTCCTTGGTGAACAAACAAAAGCCCAAACTGAAAAAGAACAGCCACCAGTTTTAGAAAGTTAAAAATACTGGTGGGGGTCAGTATTCAATGTCACTGACACAACATGGTATGTGGGTCCATGGTGGGGTGAGGAGCAGAGATGTGGGGTACTTTGAAAGATTTTTTTATGCAGAATTCTCTTTTTTAAGTATTAATGTGAGAAGAAAGGCTAATAAACACTCTGAATCAGATCCGCAGCAGGTGTAAATCATGACAGCTCCTTTGACTTCAGTAGAGCTATCTCAATTTATACCAGTTCAAAATCTGGCTTGATTTATTTTTTTAAAGATGGCATTGCCTTCTACACTTTTCCTGGAGACAGATTATCCCATAACTGCCTACCAGAGCATTGCTGACTCCTTCCTCTTCAGAAACAGAGTTCTGAACTAGATGGACCAGTGATCTCATCTAGTACAATAAAGGAAAGAGGGTCCGAGTAGTTAGAACATTAGCCTGCAACTCAAAAGACCTAGATTCAGTTTGCTGCTCTGCCGCAGGCAAATCACTTAGCCTCTTTGTACCTCAGTTTCTCATCTGTAAAATGGAAATAATAGCTCTTCCCTGCCACACAGCAGCACGGCATGGATAAATACCTTAAAAATTGAGAGACGCTCAGTATGATCTCCATAGCCAAAGTTAGATAGACAATCCCTATGTTTTCACTAATTCATTTTTAAACAACATCTTTTGGCTTCATCTTGCTCTTAAAAACAGCTACTGACTAAATTTCCCCGCTGTAGACACTTGAGTTCAGCAATTGCTACAGTGAGAGCGTAATGGCAAGGGAAGGAAAATATTTTTTTTCTTCCTCAAATCACTTTGTCCTTTCTAGTGAAGCAGAAGATAGGAGAAAATATGTATCTTGACCTGATGAACTCTAAACAAAAAGGAACAGGTCCCTTTTAATAATGCATGGCCTGTAAGATATTTGCAGAAACAAATATCATGGAGTCTTCTAGTTTGTCAGAGATACTGGCTGATGACTTCTGTTAAAAGAGGAACGAGAGAGAAAGAGAGAGAGTGCTTGCTTTTTTACCCTTATTTTCCTGCAAGTAACAGAATGGGTTGAGAAAGCTGAAAAGTTCCAATGCTACAGTTAACTTGTGGGGGGACTTACAGAGCTGTCGACTTTTCAGAAAATTTTTTGAAAGTTACTGACAACATGTATGACAACCATTAGGCTTTTCAGTGAGGCTTCAACATTGTGAAATATTTTTAATGACCTTTTTCCCCATGTTGTTTAGTAGCTGAACGGGGGCTTTTTGTCCATTTTGTCTCCTAACCTATTACATTATATAATATTGTACTGAAGAAGCACTTATGGAGGCAAATTAACTGTCAAGGGATTTTTGTTTTACCATTAAATAATTGAGTATCAGTTTGTAGACAGGCCAAGGATAATGCATTTTCCCCTACAATTACAATGATTTGTTGTTTTACAGACTTAGGCTATTGTTATATGCAAAATATGATCAAACCTTTGGGATGTTAGGATCTGGGGTATGAAACTAGATTTGAAGCTAGGGACAAGCAAATGAACAAATACAAATATATAGAAACAACTACAAGTTTTCTTTTTACGGTTGGGAAAAAATAGGTCAGATATTGAAACTTTATAATACAAAATTTTAGCTAGAAGCAGTTTTTTAATGCTGTGTTATTATAGCACAAGAAAATTTATTTATGATAAAAATAATGATACATTCTTAAAGTTACAGTCATAATATTTATTGCAGTTGGCATAGGCCAAACTGGACTAAAAAAGGACAGAAACATAAGGCAATCATTCATGGTTCCAGGTACATAAGGCACACATTAAGTATTCCCTATCAAGAGATACAGGGCCTAATTCAGATCTCTCTTAGACCACTTTTACAGTAGTGTAGCTTCCATTGACTTCTCAGGAGTTATTTCTGATATTTCACATCATAAGAGCTTGACTATTCTGGCTTGACTAATACACAACTTATGAAGGTTCTGATTCTAAGTATCACTTACTTCTTTCCAACCCACTGTGGGACACAGCCCCTATAAAACACCAGAGCAACACTCATGATATGAAACCCTGCTTCCGGCCCTACCATCAAAAGCAACCCCTCATACAATCACACACACAAATTTGTCCAGCTCTCTAAAACATAATTAAGCCTGAATTTGTTTATGGCTAGTTTATTCCCCATTGCACTTGTGTCAACATTGCCCTTGAGCTTAAATAGCTCTTCACTGTCCCTCTTGTTTATCCTCCAGTGTATTTATAGAGACCAATCGTATCAGCCTTCTTTTTGCTAGGTTAAACAAGTCAAACCCTTCCAGTTTCCACTTATAAGGTAAACCTTCCATTCTCTTTATCATCTTCTATTTACCTGTTCCTGTTTGAATTCTGAGAAAAATACTCTAGGAAAAAGGGGAAATTCAACTGAAAGGTGGCAAAGTTGAATACAAGAAAGGAAATACTTGATTTCACAATACACAGCTGGCCTCAGGAGCTCATTGCCATGGGATATGGTTGAGACCAAGACCTGGACTGAATGTTTATTGAGATAATAAGGATATCCAAGATTAAAATGATCCAGGTTAAACATCCACGCAACCAATCCTAAGAATATTTGGATGGTACATACCCCCCCCCCCATGTTTCAAGACACAGGGCAATCTCTGACTAATGAGGCTTAAAGACATTTTCCTTGTGGGCAGGTTCTTCCAGGACTGGCTTCTGCAATGTTTCTTGCACCTTCCTCTAAAGCAATTGACACTGCCCACTGTCAGAGACAGGATACTAGACTAAATGAGCTACTTGTGATACTGCACCCCATATTAATCATAGTAATATTATTATAATATGGTTATGGCATAATTATGATGCATTTTGTACAAGATAGGTCATGTAAGGGGTACGGTGGCACCTCAAAGACTCACAGATTTATTTGGGCATAAGCTTTTGTGGGTAAAAAACCCACTTCTTCAGATGCATGTAGTGAAGAAGTGAGGTTTTTTACCCATGAAAGCTTATGTCCAAATAAATCTGTTAGTCTTTAAAGTACCACCGTACTCCTTGTTGTTTTTGTGGACACAGACTAACATGGCTAACCCCTGATGCTTGATGTAAGGTAAGGGGTCATTGGAAAATTTATGATTTGCTGAATATGATTATCCTATTTGTATGTCTGTAAGCAATGGCTGCTATGACACTGCAAGGGCATGTGACTAGACCACATCTCTCTGGACTTCATCTTGGGATGTCAGTATTTTTCCACAAACTAATCTGGGAACCAAGTTTTGAAACAAAGGGTTCCTGCCATATGCTAAAGCTATATAAGGCAGGGAGTGACACTATCTGTTGTTCTTCACACAATATGACTCCTGGAAACACCTGAGGAACAAAAAGTGAACTGGGGGAAGTGCTGGACCCAGGCTAAAGGGATTTCTAGTCTGTGTATGAAACATCTGGGGACTTCTAGTTGCAAAGCAAGTGTAGTTGTGCCTTAAGAATGTGTGCCTCACTTGTACCAACCATCAGGGTGAGATATTGTTAATTCAAATGCTATCTTTCTGCTATGTTAAGCATAGTTTGCATTTTTGTTTATTTACTAGGTAATCTGCTTTGATCTGTTTGCCATCACTTATAATCACTTAACATCTATCTAACTTGTTTTTGCTTTATCTAAACCAGTCAGTTTAAGTGAAATGCATGGGAAATCGTAGCTCAAGGGACAAAGGCTGTTGAATATTCCTCTCCATATTGACGGAGGACATGGTACAAATCCCTGTGCAGTGCAATACAGAATAATTTTTGGTTTATGCTTCAGAGGGGGTGCGTGTCTGGGGAGTTGAGAGTTAGTTGGCTTTAACCTTTCTACTGTTGGTTCGTGCAGTGGCTAGTCAGAAAGCCTGCATGTAACTGCAGCTGGGTGTCCCCCTACCTGTGTGAATGCTGGTGGAAGTGTAGGACTGGGAGTGGGTCTGCAGCTTGTTACAGAAGCACAGTGAGAGGAAGAGCCCAGGGTGGTGGGTCAGAGGGCTCAGTGGTACCCCAGTTCCAGGTGGCACCCGGGGGGAGAGCCTGTCATACCAATGATCTGACCTGGTTCCTGCATTCCTATCTAATAAAGCTGTCTTGCTTTGCCTGTGGCCTTGTCCAGTCCTTTGGATGACACCCTGATCAATATATTGGTCATCTTTGCTCTAGACCATTATGGTTGCAGTAAGGTCCTTGGATCAAGGATCCAAGATCCATATCTAACAATTGCTTGGCTGTGGCTAAGAGCAAAATCGCCTGGTCTCTCTGCTCTTTCTCCAGCTTATATTGCACAGTCAGAGTACAAAATCAAGGTAACAGTCTCATGTTGAAATATGTGAAATGCCTCATTTTTGCCTCTGTACAATAAGCAAGTATAGAACACCGTTCAGAAAGGACCAGCTGGGGTGATGGACCTGCAGCGCTTTTCTCATTTCCCAAGGCATATGAACAGCTTGTTTGCTCCATTGCCTTGACTCTTACATGTTTGAGTTGGTCCCTTGGTGTCAGTGCCTGCCATGGGCATGCCTTCACAATGCCTGTGGCCAGTTCTCTTATGAAACACACATGATGTATTTGACAACCCATGTATTCTTATGGGATCTGTGATGAACCTGTCTTGTCTGCAGACACAGTTGCCCTCTGATTTGTATCTTTCTTTCCTCCTCTGTTTGTGTAATGTGCCTTGGCATACACATTTCAACAGGTGTGATGCAACGTAGCACAGTATGCCTTAAATTACTATTCTATTTCAGGCAGAAAAAGGTTTAAGGCAGACAGGGAAACCTGGGCAGTGAATTTAAGGCTATACCAGACAACAGAAGGTGAAGTTAAAACAAAATCTCATGAGTTTTGTCTGTTCTCAAGTTCTCAGGTGTAGAAAAAGCACATCACATGTGAGTCAAGGTCATGCAGAAGCAGGGGAAGACAACTTGGGATTTTCAAAACATCTTAATAGGAAGCTATGTCTAAATCCTCTAATTTTCAAGGAAAATGGTCCAAATCCCCTAGAAATTTCAGCCTCAGGGGGCATGATTTATGTCTGAGATAGTTCTGTTATTCTGATGAATGGAGAGGGGACCTCCTGACCTGATTTGAAAAATGAGGGAAAAGTTCAGAAATCATGCCACAGTTATTTAACATGGTGTCAACTTGTTCAAAGGACAAGGAAGATGAAAAAAATGGAATCTGAGATAGTGTGAAAGAAAGCATGTTATTGGAGAGGCACAGAAACCCTTTGGAACTAGATTGCAACTAGAGTGGGGCAAAATTTTCAGACAAAACTTTTTTTCCACTGAAAAATGCAGCTTTGGGTCTACCAATACATTTTGTGCATGGGTGCTGAATTCACTGAATTATTTTGGTTGAAAAACACAAAAATTCTGAAAAACCTGAAATGTTTCAATTTGTAATTAACTTACATTTTGAAATGTATTTAAATTTGATTTTTTAAAATTAAAAATCTCAATAATTAAATGTTTCATTTTGGGTCAAACAAAATGTTTTGTTTGACCCAAAATGATTTTTTAAACTTTTTGGTTCACCAAAAAATTAAAATTGATATCGCTAGTGGATCGACAATACCACCAAATCAATTGTTCACACAGATCTAATCACAACACATACAGTAACAGTAAAACACCAAACACCAGAGAATAATGTTCTCTTGGAACAAAGTTGTGATCAGGGTTTCAGGCTAGGATAAACAAACTTTAGGCACCTGCCGCTGCACAGGAGCTCTTGATTTGGAAAGATGCTGTTTTCAGAGGCATATTCCAATAATCAGGGCAACTTATAGGAGAACTGAGCATCACAGCAGTGACTCAAATCCCAGAAAGAAAATGAGCGTGACTGTGACTATTTATATGGAGTCAAACTACATGGGGAATGTGAAGTACAGCTCTGACAACAGCAGGCATTGGAACTTTGTGCATGCCCCGTGTGTACTGTATTTTGTTTATGGATGTATTGAACCATTCTGGTAATAACAAACTCATCTTAATAGAGCAATGGTCTCATTTACTAAGAAGTTTACAGCAAACTTTATGAAAAGCTTCATTCAGCAAAGAAATATAGGTGAAAAGTAAATTTCATACAGAAGAAATTTGCTATTATGGGCATATTTGAAAGCAATCCAGAAGGTGAAAATAATTAGGGGATTATTATTATTAAAAGAAATATGTTATTTAAAAGAATAGGGAGGAATACAAAGAATGTTTTAGGTCACTGTGTTGGAGGATTTTAGTTCTTGAAAAGGGAAATTTCAAGAGGAACTTGTAATGAATGAGGGAGTAATTACATACTGAGGTTGTACAGAATAAACTACCATAATTAGAAAAACATGGTATTATAGGTCTGTTATTCATCCAAAAGAAGAACCAAGTTATGAAATCACATATTGTAATTACACGGTTACCATGCAAGAAACACCAATTTTTCTCTTATTTCAAATGGGAATCATTATGTGCTATGATGAGATTCCATTGTCTCTGTCAGTATCCCAATGTGTTATGATTGCACAACCCCTGCATCAGAGGGCTTGTCTAGAAATGAACAAGTTAGTGCATGCCGAACTGGATGTAAAGATACCTTGCACTAGCATGTAGGGTGACCAGATCACAACACTAAAATATCAGGACACATTGGGGTGCCATCAGCCCTGCCCACGGTCAACCCCTCTCCTCCCAGGCTCTGCCCCAGGTCCTGCCCCCTCCCGCTCGCCCCCCCCACCTTGCCCTCTCTCATCCCCTGGCTCCCTGCTGGTTTACTCTGTCCCTCCTCAGTCTTCCACCCACCGCTCACCTCCTCACCACCCCAACCTGCCCGCCGGCCACTTGCTTGCTCGCCTCTTCACTTTCCCCACCCACCACTCGCCTCTTCACTGCCCTGCCCACAACTCACTCCTACAGCGCCAACTTTCCCTCTGCCAGCTGGGTGCTCACTCCTCTGCCTCTTCCTGCCCATGCATCTGTTCTCGCTCTGCCCCCATTCCACTCCCTTCCTCTAAGTCCCTGCCCCTGCCTCTTCTCCACCTTTTCCCCTGTGGAGTGGGGAGCTTGGCTGCAATTTTTCTCCATGGGTGCTCCAACCCTGGAGCACCCCCTGAGTTGGTGCCTCCCTCCCATTTGCCTCTTTACCTGAATATCAGGACAAATGGCATCCCAATCATACATTGATTGGGACACAGGACAAAGGGTTAAATGTTGGGACAGTCACGATTTTATTGGAACATCTGGTCACCTTACTAGCACTAACTGTCCATGTGGATCCTGCTGGCTCACACAAAACATTCTCTAGTGTGCTTTGATCTACGACTCCTGTTTCAAAGTGGAGTGGACCAAAGTGCGCTAGGGAATGTTCATTGTTAGGCAGCAGGGTCCACGTGGACATTTAGTGCACAGCATGTTAGTGTGAAGCAGATTTACACCACAGCTTGCCATGCACTAACTTCTTATCTAAACAACTTCTTGAAACTATAAAAAGGAAGTGACAAGCTGAAGGGGGCAGTGATGGATGTTTTCAGCTTGGCAGAAAGGGGATAAGCACCTCCATTTTCAAGAGAGACTTAGGCAGTTTAGTTCCAAAACAAATGGCTAAATCCCCACAAAACCATTTGAAATGCATCTGAGAACAGCTGGAAGCTGTTGGCTCAGCTCTCTACATAGCACAGCACGTGGGATTAGTGTTTAAAATCACCCCCTGGCCCCACGGATTTTCTTTTATTCTTAATTTAAGACCTAAAAACATAGATGTAGATTGTGCTTCCTCTTGAGCCACCTATTTAATTTTTTCTTGTGAGATCACTCACTTGAAGGCCCTCTTTTGCCTAGAGACCGCACCTGTTATATTCCTGATATGCAGCTATGAAGACCTGTCTGATCCAACTGTAAGGCTGAGTCAGTCAGATTAACCCTGCACACCTATGAAGGGACTGTATAACCTAACATACTATCACAACTGCTAAGAGGAGAAAATATTGGAAATCTATCAAAGTTGGATGTTAAGTACTTGAATACTGCAAAGTTTTAATTTTAACTTGATCAGCTTTTGACTGCTAGTTACACATTTTTTTTTTACCCCTCACGTTGCTTTGCTAATCACTCCACAATGCTTTCCTAGAGGGTGCTGTATACGCAGCATAGTTTGACATATGGTGCTGTAATTAAAATGCACAGCGCTCCACCTCTTCTTCTAGATTCTAGTCTCAGAGAGAGTCTTCTGCCACCTTCAACATATGATCTGGGTTTCCTGAGTGAATCCCCTTTTCCTCTTGCATTCACCCAGTAAATGAGTTCTCTCTCTTCTTGGATAATAAAAAAATAACTATTATCAGTCAAAAACTTGAAAAGCAATTATTAAAAGTTCCACAGTTTTTGCCATTTGTTGCAAATACATGAGCAATGGCTGCAGTCACAAAATCCCTGCACTGAACTGCAACCAACTTTGATGTTACATGCAGGCCTAGGTACTCTCAAAAGTAGTGTTTTACAAGCCCCTCATCTTGGCCCCAATCCAGTAAAGCATTTAATTTTTAAGTGTTTGAGAAGTCCTATTAAAGTCAATGGGACTCCTTATAAGCTTAAAGTTGAGTCGTTTATGAGTATAAATTTGATCTAGTTGGTATTTTGAAACCTGGTGGGATGATTCCCATGAATGGAATGTTAAAATCAATGGTTATAATCTATTTAGGAAGGATCAAGTGGGCAAGAAGGGAGGAGGAGTGGCACTTTAGGACAAAAATGGCATTATCTTTTTCTGAGTCATTGCAAACTTGGAACAAAATGATCTTGAATGCTTCTGGATCAATGTCTTTACAGATAAAGCACAAGACAGGGTATAGAACACCAAATCACACTAGGGAACAGGATGACCAAATCCTTACGTTATCTATCTATAACATGTAGGGAAAAAAACCTCAGTGATTCTGGGGGACTTCAAATTGAGTGACATATGCTAGAAGTCTCATGGTGTCAGTACTAAAACAATCACTGAAATTTCAGAATATTATAGATGACTATTTCCTAACTCAAAAAGTATTGCATCAACACAAAGGAATTCTATATTAGACCTCATGTTGACAGATAAAGATGAACAGATCACAGAACTAAATGGTAATTTAGGTAGAAGTGATCATGACTTGATCACATTTATAATGTGCAACCAGAATAAAGTCCAGACCAGCTCTGCCTGTGTGTGTGTGTGTGTGTGTGTGTGTGTGTGTGTGTGTGTGACTTTAAAAGGGCCAATTTCACAATGCAGAAAACAAGCATGAGGAGGAAGAATTTAAGAAGAAAAATGTGAATGATAATTGAGCCTTGTTTAAGATCACTTTACCAGCTATCCAAAAAAGCCACAACCATGGTTAAAAAACAGACCTGGTTTAAAGAAGTGAAGACAGCTCTAACATATAGGAAGCCAGGAATCTGAACCAAGGATCGGAACAGTTACCTGGGGTGAGGCAAGGCAAGAGGTGGGAACAAAGCAGGAGCTATCACAGCCCTACGTGAATGCTTTGAGCAGTCAGTGAACTGCTGCTGGGCTTAAGAGCAAGCCTGCTTCCTCAGTCAGTGAGGCGGGGTATTCCATCCAGCACAGCTGTGCTCATCACGCTGCCAGGAGACTGAGCAAGTGCAGCTGCAGGGCCTGATTCCTGACAGAACTTTAATGTAGATTTTCAGTAAGTCTTGGAACACAGGGAAGTTCCAGGAGTCTGGAAGAAAGCTAATGTTGTGCCAATATTTAAAAAGGTTAAATGGGATGATCTGGATAATTATAGGCCTGTCAATCTGATGCTGATCCCGGGCAAGATAATGGAGGGGCTCATTCAGGACTCTATTAATAAAGAATTAAAGGATGGTAATATAGTTAATGCCAATCAACATGTGTTTATGGAAACAAGAGCATATCAAACTAACTTGATAACTTTTTTTTAATTGAGATTACAAGTTTGGACGATAAAGGTAATAGTGAAGTAATACACTTAGACTGCTGTAAGACGTTTGATTTGGTACCTTATGACATTTTGATTAAAAAGCTAGAGAGAGAGAGAGAGAGAGAGATAAAATTAAAAATAGAACATATTAAATGGATTAAAAGCTGGCTAACTGTTAGGTCTTGAAATGTAATTGTAAATGGGGAACCATAATCAAATAGTTGTCTTTCCAGAGGGGCTCATAGGGGTCGGTCCTTGGTCGTACACTATTTAACATTTTTATTAATAACCTGGAAGAAAACAGAAGATCATCACTGATAAAGTTTGCAGGTGACACAAAAATTGGGGGAGTAGTAGATAATGAAGAGGGCAGGTCACTGATTCAGTGCAATCTGGATTGCTTGGTGGGATCTATGCTGGGAAGCAGTGACTCTGAAAGAGTTTTGGCGGTTGTGTGGAATAATCAGCCAAACATGAGCTCCCAGTGCATTGCTGTGTCCAAAAGGACTAATGCAATCTTTGGATGCATAAATAGGGGAATCCTGAATAGGAGTAAAGAGGTTATTTTGCCTCTGTATTTGTGCAGCCACAGCCAGAATACTGTGTTCAGTTGTGGTGTCCACAATTCAAAGAGGTTGATAAATTACAGAGAGTTCAGCAAAGAGCCATGAGAATGATTAAAGGATTAGAAAACATGCCTTACGGTGAGAGACTCAACGAGGTCAATCCATTTGGCTTCACAAAGACAAGGTTAAAGAGTAACCTGATTACAGTATATAAGTACCTACATTGGGAACAAATATTTAATAGTGGGCTCTTCAATCTAATAGAGAAAAGAACAACAGGATCTGATGAGTGGAAGTTGAGGCTAGCCAAATTCAGACTAGAAATAAGGCACAAATTTTTAGGAGTGAGTAATTAACCATTGGAACAACCTATCAAGGGTTGTGGTACATTCTACATCACCAACAATTTTTAAATTGAGATTGGATGCTCTTCTAAAATATATGGTCTAGGAATTGTTTTGGGGAAGTTCTGTGGCCTGCGATATACAGGACATCAGACTAGATGATTACACTGGTCACTTCTGGCCTTGGAATCTATGAATTCGTGCTTAATAAATGCTTCACTGGATCCAGACCTTTCAAAGCAGGCATCCAGTTTCTGAAAGCTGATGGGAGCCACTGAACCATCCTAGTGATGTAATTCTTGATCCAGATTCTACACCCAGTCCAGATCCAGAATAATTTCTGGGACCTGATCCAAATCCCATTAAAGGCATCTTTCCACTGACTCCAACTAGCTTTGGATCTGGCCCTTTAGCTAATGGTACCAGCACCAAACTAGCTAGTTGTAAGAAACCTACACAGATACAAGGTGGCTACAACAGGAGATTCTCAACAATTTTCATAATCTGGGCTACATCTTAACAGATAGATTGCATCAAGGACAATCATCCTCTTGCATCTGCAATCACACTGATCACATTCCATCCCATAACATCCCTATGGCAACTGCTTACATGGGAAAGCAATATTAGGAAAGTATTTAAGATGATATTTTCAATTCCTGATTTACACAAGGAAAGGCAATCCAGTCTCCATACATTCAAAAGACCTTGGGCACACAAAAACACTAGGGCAGAGGGGAGGGGAACAAGATTGCAAGGAGCAGTTGGTAAGATAAGGTACATTCCAAGTTCTGAGATTCTTTTACTTCCAAATGCCCTGTGAAGCCAACACAGTCATTGGCCTGGAGTCTCCTTTCACCTACAAAACTGTAAATCTGGAGTAATGCCTCTAAAATCAATAATGTTGAAGAAAGAGACGTTAATCAAGCCTATTAGCCATACACAAGTCAAACTGAGTGAAAGAAGCCTGCCTAAGTCTTCTGGTGCACCTCTTGGCACCTTTCCCCACCAGCTTCAGAAGTGAACTTGCCCCTCAAAGTATATGCCTAACTCCCATTAATATTAAAAGCGTGCCTCAAGAGAAGAATAGATCCTTCATAAATAATAAACTGCTTCTCCACTCCAGAGGCATACAGAACTTCCCTTTCCATAGTAACAATGTGCATGCAGAAATCAGACAAATACAATCCTTCTTATACAGTGATCTTATAGTTATTTGTATCCCCAACACATTAACATTAGTAAACACTTTAAATGACTTAAAATAGGATGGGGCAAAAGGCTGGATACTGAAAATGCTTATGTATGAGTAAATTTACCTGCCTGAATAGTCTCACTGAAGCCAAAGAACTATTTGTGAGAGTAGTTAGATGACATCTGAAAAGTTAAACACTCGTGTAACTTCTTGCAGGATTGAGGCCTGCAGCCTCAGACTGCACCTGAAAAAGTGCAAAGAGGATGCAACAATAGTGGGCCGCTTATGTGTGTGTGGGGGGGGTTGTTTTGTTTGTATTTTACACAAAAGGCAAGGATTTAAATTGAACATTACTAGAAGGCTAGTTAATCATTGAAGCAGGTCACCTGGGGAGGTTTTGAAATCCCCATTAGTGGAGGTTTTTAAGACTAGATTAAACAAACATGTCAGGGCTGCTCCAGGTATACTTAATCCTGCCTCAGCATAGGGGATGGACAAGACAATCTCTTGAGGTCCCTTCCAGCCCTACAGTTCTCTGATTCTATTACCTTGTGCACCAATATTCACCTTATTTCAGTTGCAGACTCTAATTATGTAAAGCAGAGTTACCTGGCTCACTTATCTAGCCATTCTGATTACCAATCAATGCCTGGAGGAAGCAGATTGAAGTGCTGCGCGCGTGCACACACACACACACACACACACATTATTTTAGGTGTATGGGGATGAGCGAAATACGTAGCATGAAACAGCATACAGAACTATTTCAGACAGTCTAGTGATTTTTATCATGTAAAATGGAGTTTGTCTATATACAAGATGGGTTTAAACACTGAGTATGAACCATCTGGATCCAGATCCAAACACTATGAGTCAGATCACATTCTGTACAACCTCTTCTCCTCCCCTCCCGCCCCACCCCCTATCTAAATACGAATCCAGATTCCAAATTTGCAGCTACTACTCTCTGTATAATTGACTGAACAGAAACTCTGTTTCTGGAACCCTTGTAGTTTGTGAAATTTTGGATTCAGATCTGCACTTTGCAGCTCAGGACCATGTTGGATGTACATAAGTCATACTTAATCATAAAGCAGTTTTCCTGGTAAGAGCTTTAAGAGCCCCCTTATCTGATATGTCGCTTAGTCAAGAGAAATAGCATTACTTTGAGAAAGGAAAGAGAAGACAAGCAGTTACTGTCTGGACTAGGTAGCAAGATGATGACTAAGACACACAGTCCTTCCAAACACAGGGCCCTGTTTATATGAATACCACAGCAGTGCTGGAACAATTTTTATAGTGTGGGTGCTGAAGGTGGAAAACATGTATTTGGGTTGTTATTACTACTTCAAGCCAGAGGGTGCATCAGCACCCCCACCACCCCCAATGAAATTCCATAACATCTATGAAATACCATAGCAAGGTGGGCAGTGTTTATATGTATGACTCCCCTTCCTGTGAGTGAAATCAGAACTGCGCAGCTATCTGTGAAAGGCCCTATTCTGTTAACAGATGATGTAGTTCTCTTTTACCAGCAAATGGTAGGGACATCTCCTTTTGGAAATGGAGGATCTGGGTTCTGTTCTTTACTCGTGGCATGAAATTCCAAGTGGGCATGATAGCGTGGTGTCAGACATGAAATTCCTAGATGGTTATGGGTTTGTTACAATAGCTTTCATGCTGAACCAAGAGAAGGTAAATTACTATATACACAGGTACACTCTTAGAAAACAAATGACATTTGTTTTTGTTTTCTCCAAAAAGGCAACCCTCCTCCCAAATTTTGTGTCCGAAGGGAAATTTATAGGATTGTAAAGCTAACTGAATCAGAAAACAGTAATTGTGCTGTCTGTGTGAAATGAAATAAATTGGTACACTCATGGTTTAATTTTCCAGAGTGCTGAAACCTGAAACACCCACTCTAATCGATGGGATCTGAATTTCCAACATGTTTTGGGACATTCAGATTTGTTTTTCCAGTTCAGCTCATTTTATCCAGAGAGACCTAAGTCACATTGTTTCAATCTGGATCCAGATATGAACTACCTAAAAGTTTGGGAGCTATATATCCAACCTTGTGGATAGAAGCCATCTCACAATCCTGCCCTGCAATCACACATGCACACACAAGGTATGTAGTCAGGCTCCAGTAAGTGCACTGGTAATCGTTCTGGTTAGCGAGAGCTGCAGGTATCAAACCCTTTGAAAGCCATGCCATCACTGATTTATTAAGTCAGTTGGTGATTGCTTCTTTGAACTGCTGAAGTTCTCTAAGTCACAGTAATTTTTGTATTAGATGAACCTACCAATAAGATGCCTTTAAAATCAGTAACTAATACAGAGCTAACAGTAGTTCTGTTTGTAAGTTTAAGTGTTCAGCCTGTTTTGCTAACGATTTTCCTCTGGTTTCAATATCATCCTCATAGCATTTTGGATGTGGCACATCTGTATTATGCAGTGTTGCCCAGGTGAATAACAAACCAATGTCTTCTGTTGAAAGTTCGTGTAGCTGAGATTAATTGAAAAGCAAACAAACAACCAAAAAATCCCAAAGAGATTTTCCCCATTTTAGTATATTAGGAAAGCGATTACTACTGACAGCATCTTGAGAGAAGAAAAAAAGAAAAAAGGACAGTGGAGAGGGAAGTAGTTTGCAGCATTCAATCAACATGCACCATCAGACTTTTAATTTGCAAAGCTCTGCTGTAGAAAACATTCTAGCATCACTGATAGCCTCTTTGCTGCAAATGACTGTAGCTACTGCAGAGGGAATGTAAAGATTTTTGAGGTCATTGAAAGATTTCCCCAAATGAATACAGGAGATGTTAAAACTTTGTTTTCCCACTCAGTGTTTGGTAAGTGGGAACACACACAAAGTATAATCTACTCCTTTTATTGACTTCTTCCTGACATGCAAACATAAACCTTGTGCTGGAACATACCGTATATTCAACAAACTTGTATTAATTTTACATGGTTTATCATATAGAATGGCTAGTGAGAAAAATCAAGAAGAGCTAGGTGCTAAGCAAGGGTTTTGTCTTTTTTGTATCCTACAATCCTCACAATCACTCTTGGGGGCACAGTGACTTAGACACACACTTCTACTTCATCATTGCTCCAATATTAGCAAATTAGGATACTGACCACACCAGCTGGGTTGTGCTGGTGAATGAGTGCCCGGGGGGAGGAGGTAGGGGAGGGTTTGTGCATGGAATCAAGGCTCCATCCATTCCCAAGCCACTGACTCTGAAGAGAGATAAAACTGGCACATGGCTGCACTTATTCATGAAACTAAGCTTTAAGATAACACATTGGGTCACAGAGGGTGGTGGTAGTTCTTACTCACTTGCACAGGTTCACAGTACCAAACACAATCTGCTTGGCAGGGGAGATCCTGCTTGTCTCTGAGAAAAATGGAATATCCACCATAGTTAATCATGTGTTTAAATTCTTCTGCTTTTGAATACTCAGACACAGGATAAACTTGATAGCAAAGGATTTCTTCTTTACCATTATTTCTTGAATTAAAAATCAACGACAGACATAATAAGTGAACACATCTTGAAAATATCCCAGATGCTGCATGGTGGGCAGGGCTCTCATTATCCAAAGCCCAGTACGGGTCACATGAGACCCTACCACAGACAGACACATTTGAGAACAAAACATTCTGAGGAGTTAATAAAGTACAGAAAACACTTGTTCCCAAACCCAGTGATCTGTGCGTTCTCCATCCACTGCTGAGGTGTTTTGTGCTACAAACAGGACTCAAGGTTATTTTATTTCTCTCCAGACCTTTCTGCCCTAATGGTTATAACAAGTGTTTGCCTCTGGTAGCAATCTAAAATGTCTGTTACCAGCAACGCTTCAACCTTGAAATGTCTGTTTAAAATGTTGCAGTTTCTCTAAGTAAACCTATTTCAATCAGATTTCATCCTCTGTGTTGTTCTTCCTCTGAACTGAAATGTGAAACATTTAAAACAATAAAAACCACCATACTGGAAAGCTGTGCTGTTTATTTTTCCTTATATTGCATGCAAGCGTACATCAGACCTTTAACAAGCCTAAATTCTTTCTGACCTTCTCCATTGGTTATTTACTTTGGACCTTGAGGAAATGCTTAGCTTAAATGGCCTTTTTCCCTTTCAGAAATCTAATCTCCCAGAAAAATTCCACTGGACAGCAGGTTTTGTAATGGAATTACTGTAGTTAATTCCTATCACAGCAGTTACTTAATGAAAATCTGGAAGAAAGTCAACAGGTGCCACACTCTGCAAAGCTAGGGTAAACATGAATGCCTCAGTTCAAAAGGGGGTGTCATATCCCCATCAAGATAATTAATGGTCTCCCGAGACAGGCAATTCAAGATTGCAATAATAATCTACAGGATCTCTCCCTTTGTTTCCCAATTAAAACCTTTCAGACTAATTAAAAGCATGGTTGTGTCATGCAGTGTAGTCATTTCAAACTAGCACAATAAAATAATGGATCTCAGCCAGAGAAGATAAATGCTTTAAAAAAATTATGGATTTAAACACCATATTGTGTCAAGGGTGATATATGAAGTTCTGCTGCACATAATGGTGGTGACCATCCCTTCTTAAAGGTAACCCCGCAGCATCTTTCATATCAGCAGATAGCCTGATCTTTTATTATTTCTCTTTAGAGAAACCTTTATTTCATTCAAGTGCCAAAACCAGCAGCCAACTGCTTGGTCTCTCTGGAAGAAATGAGCCTAAAATAATGTCAATTGTATGAAAAGGAGAAAAAGATTAATTAAAACTTTTCAGGAGGCTCTTTGGTATTCTTGCCCAATGCACTGGTTACCAGCAGAATTCCTTTCTTTCTTCTGGCAGCTTCAACAATATAACAATTTTAGACTGTATGTAAGGTAATTGTGTCAAATATACTGAAAATGATGGGCAGCAACTGGCATTCATTTCAGATTAATCTCTGCACATTCTGGCATTTCAGTTTTCCCTTCAGACATGGAGATTTCTCTTTAGCTGATTTTTCTTTCTTTGTAATTGGGAGCTTTAAGGCACTCTGTCTCCCAGTAGTTTTACAACACAACTGAGTTAGCTTCCATTACACGTTTTCTGTACCCCTCCCTCTCTTGTTGCATCTCTAGCCTCAACCAGGATTCATCATGTGCAGAATGCTACTGCCTGGCTTCTCTTATGGACTATATCACCCACATCCTCAGACAGCTTTGCTGGCTACCATTCTCAAAGAGTGTCTATTTAAAATTGCCATCCTTATTTTTAAACTCTTCCACAGAGATGCTTCAAGCCTACCTCATACACCTGAGGACACAGACATCCCTGGTGGAACTCGACTCAAGTACACACAGAAGCCAAGTTACACCAGGGTATATCTTGGATGATTTTGGTGTCTTGTCTCTACTTTTATCCCTGACCCCTCTAATTTCTAGCATTAGCTGTCTCACATTATTATTGGTATGAGAACCTTTGCCTGTGCAACCTCTACTATCTTTAACAACATTCAGGTATTTCTTTGTCTCACTGCTTTTCCATCTATGTTTTAAAAATATGATTTCTTATATCATTAAAATATATCTTGCATGGGACTGGCCCTAGCAATCTGAGAAGGTGCCTTTCACTACATCCATCACAGTTGCATTCCACTGGAACAATGCAGCTGCTGACCAACGTGCAGGAGTCTCATGAGCCTGGCAGACTAATTCTTCACAGCAGCTGGACCTAGATTATGCCACTCACTCCAGCAAGAGATATGAATGGTCACAAGGTCTCAGCATATTGAGAACTGAATCAAAAATACATCTCAGTGACTTGGCTTTCTCAAAATAAAGAAAGCACACACACACACCACCCTTCCTGCAAAGATTTTGCGAGAGAGACTGTTGTTTCTCTCTTTATATAATTGGGACACTGCTACTGTGAAGATATTATTGTACCAGATGGACAGACTCGTGGTTCATTTTATTCAGATTCTGCTTCATGGAAGCATGCTACATGTTAGGTGACTCTGCATTCAGCCGCCTCTCTTTTTAAGACTTGTTTATTATTAGTTTCTAACTTTACTGGCAATTCCCTGACCCTCCTCTTGTTCCCTCACTGATTGAGTCCATTCAAAGCCTATCCTAAACCTACTGAATTCATTGGCAAAATTCCATGGATGCAGAATCAAGGTGTCAGTCTTCGGATGTCACCCTCTGAGTTCTCTCTAGTTCCTTAGTGCTTTATTGGCACCTATTCTTACATTCTTTGCTATTGCCCAGACTTCCTGCATTTTACCACTGTAACAGGATGCTGGTTAGAAATACAGTGCTTTCCTTGAACTTCAGTAACAAAAGCCAACTCCATTAAATCTGAACAGTTATTGTATTTTCCTATGCAAACACATCATATAATTTCTGTACTTACAGTGTGTTATCTAAAATAATGTACTTAGGCCAGATCGTCACTCTTCAAAGGCATACAAATTCCACTAAATGAATTTGTTCCAGCTCCAGGAAATAAGATCTCGATAAAGAAATCCCACTGGAATTACCCAAATGATTCTTATTTTCTGAGATGTCACCAAGTTTATGAGTAATTTTAAGTTAAATTGGGGTCTTGTTACTTAGATCAGTGATATAAATCAAGGTCAGTTTCGTCAATTGAAATGCAATGGACACTGACATCTGTGTGAATTCCCTTGATCCCATTAAACATATTCTAATATAAAAGCTAGTTCCAGCTCTTCTAGAGCAAAAGGGAAAAATGAAAACAGTGGGCTAGATAGAAGGCAGGCAGCTGGATTCATTGGAAATGGTAGACTTGTTTTATAATGATAGCCAAATTATTTTCTTGGATGCATCTAGGGGATCAAGACATACTTCTAAGGACTGAATCTGAACCAGAGAGACATTAATGATTAATTTAGTTTATTAACCTGATAAATCTCTATCATGAAAAATCTGGGAGAGAATAATAGTCTTGCAAAACCCACTCCATTGACTTCAAGCTAGCTGGGCCAAAATTAAAAGAAAAGAAAATGGAGTCACTGAAGTCACATAAGATCTAAGTCTGTAGAACTTATGGCCCATCGTGCCTACAAGCCCAAGCTATATGTATTGAACTTAAAGCTCTGGGGGTTTTGGCCCAGCCCACAATAAAGAGGAAGGTGTCAGAGCTAAAGCTCCACCTCTAGTTGTCCTCTCCCTGCTTTTCCCCTTCACCCACCCTAACCCTGCTGCTACTCCATATCCCCCCCCGCCCCGCCAGGTTTGCTGAAGCCCCTGCAGTCAGGTTCCCTGGGCCCTGGTGCACAATGAATTCTTAGGGCTTAACTCTTTCCTGCCTGTGCTGTAGCTAGGCGACAGGAGGCAGCTGGGTTGTGTTGGTGGCCAGCAGCAGTCTGGAGGTATTAGCTGCCTTTCAACACTGTGTGGGCAGGAAGGGACAAGCTCCTTCCAGCCAGAGGGGATTGGGTGTGTGTGTGTGTGTGTGGGAGTTCTGCAAAGACACAGGCCAGGTCATCCCTCCCCCCACCCATCCCTGAGGCCAGAAGCAATTCCAGTCCCTTCCCTCCCACACAGTTCGGAAAGGCTGCTGCTGGCCAGATTCTGGTGTGAACCCTGACAGAAATCTGGGGCAGGGGGGCACACATATAACCCTATGTTCTCCTCCACGTGTGTTTCCTTGGGAAGACACGGCTCCAGGTACCAGGAGAGGCAGGTCCATCCTAGCGACCCAGCCAGGCATGGAGGGCAGAGAGCGCTGGGCAGGGAGAGTCAGGGTAGGGGTATGTGTGTGTCACTCCTCTTGGTGTGGACCCTAAAGCCTTAAAGATAAGAAGGTAAATAAAAAGAATCTAACTATGCAGTATTTCTTTTTGACAAGGGCTCAATCAACTTGATGTTAAATTTGAATGTTTGTACTGCATAGTTCTGCTTGATCGCCATTGAACTTGCTTGAATACGAGTAATTTTACCAGGTGTCTCGTATTCAACACAGGGAAATATGGTCACACTAATCATAGTACTCTTGTGGAAGAGCAGAAAGGAAAGCCTTTACAATTCCTTGCAATGTCCATGGATTACTTGTCTGCTGCTATCACTCTCCCCTGAGAGAGTCACCATTCCCACGGCATTCACTTTCCCTCCTCTTTTGAAAAGTTAGCTTCTGTTTCCAGAACTCGCAATCTTTTCACAGCCAACTCATGAAACCAAAAATGGTCTAAACTGGACAAATAAATTGTTTGATATAAATAGTTCCAATTCTAGTTATAAGATAACTATTGCAAAGTGTGGGACTAAAACAAAGCCCATCTCAGTCAATGGGAGGCTTTTCATTTGGCATGTATAGTCTGGATTAGGCCCTAAAGTTAGCTGCTGTGTAGTATATCTGATGCTTTGCCTAATACCTGTAGTTAGAAATTTATGCTCAGCAAATAAAATTTCCTTGCTTGCCATGGAATGTATCAACTAGACGGCCATAGCCTGTGAAAATGCAAGCAACCAACTTTCCAGAAAATAGAGAACCGAAACAAAAGTTCCTGAGAACAATTAAATATCCTTATTAATCAGCTTTTCCAAAAATTACTTTGAAGAATGCTTAGCAGGTTTACTTTCAAGTACAACATTTCTGAAATAAATTAGGCTGAAAAGAGTAAAAGCCAGTCTAGGGGGAAAATTCCTCTCATATAAACAGGATGGATATTGATAAGAGATCTTTTGTACTGCATATGCCCTGCAGATCCGAGTGGAACACTAGGCTTGAGGTCTGGTTTTAAAAAAGTTTCTGGTTTTTAAATTGAAGTTGGAAAAGTGGTTCCAGTTTGAATACCACTCCCCAGTCTTAAATTTCCTTTTGTCTCCTGCCTTTCATGCAGATGTCCTACAAGGCTGCTCTTGCAGCCTGCTCACCTATTTCTGCAAACAGAGATGTCACTACAGAAGCAGGCAGGTAGCTAGGGAAGCCAAAAATGCCGACTGAGAGACAGAGTGGTCTTGCAGATACTAGAGCTTGGAAGTCAGGTGAGCTGGGTTCTGTTCCCTGTCTGCACACTAACCTGCTTTGCAACCTAACCCCTGCATCTGTTTCCCTCCCAGCTTTTGTCTACCTTGTCTATTCAGATTATGAGCTGACTCTCACTGTGTGTCTTTGATAATAAAGATGCCTGAGGAGCTCCAGAACTGGTTATGGAATTCAAGGACAGAGAAAGTGCCCACAACTTGAGGAGTCCCAGTGCTGGTCAGCATGGATACTTGACTAGGATGGATGCAAAGTTGAATTGTGGAGGGGGAAGCAAGGATACTCTTTCCAAGTTCAGTCCACTCAAACTAAAATGATATGCCACTCTCAGCAGATATTATATTCTTTCCTTTTCTTTCTTACATGCTTTGATCACTGAAATAGATGTTAATACTGACATTTAAATTACCATCACTGGAAATTGTATTAAAACCCTATTCATAGACTCATAGACTTATGGTCAGAAGGGACCATTATGATCATCTAGTCTGACCTCCTGCACAATGCAGAGACACAATCTCACTCACCCACTCCTGTAACAAACCCCTAACCTATGTTTGAGTTACTGAAGTCCTCAAATCGTGGTTTAAAGAGCTCAAGGATGCAGAGAATCCTCCAGCAAGTGACCCATGCCCCACGCTGCAGAGGAAGGCAAAGAACCTCCAGGGCCTCTGCCAATTTTCCCTGGAGGAAAATTCCTCTCCCAACCCCCCCACACTCCATGTCACACCTCTATCCTAACCTCTGAGCATTGTCCGTGGCGCTCAATGGACGTCTCAATCTGCAGCAGCACCTACTGGCAATAGAATTTTCGCCGAACTAGCTAATCTGTTTAGATGGTGGTATCAGATCCAAAGCTGACAACTTTATATACTTCGCTCTCTCTTTTATCACCACGGACACGTTGTCAGGCCAATGAGTTATCTAGCTTACTAACTTAAGTGCCTATTGATGTTTTAGATTGCCATCACAATCTTAGGGCTGACCTATTCACATTCTTCTCAATACCATCTCCTGCAATGCTTTCCAAACTTATCAAGCTTAGTCTTGGAAGTATAAGTCGATTATTCAGTTCTTTTGCATCAGCCCCGCTACTCCCCTTGAAGGAGGCTCAGTCCACAATACTATTCTCCTTTGTCGTCCGAGGATGGTAGAAACCTTCGTCTATTCAAAAAAGGGCCTTTTAAAACTTTTTCCCGCGCCCTTTTTAAGTGGGGTTTTTTCCAAGTTTATATCATTTTGTTCTTTTCCACATTTGGTTACTCCCTGATTACTTTATCCTCTAATTAGCATTATTCTCTCATTAGTAGCCGTAATGCAATTAAATATCACTCTCTTGCAGCTCTGCATTTATGTGTTTGTTTGTATATTATATTGCGCCTAAAACATCGCCCTCTAATATACGCTCTGGAGTCTTCTTTTATCAAGTATGTCATACAATGTTTCCATTTTTCTGGCCTTTTCAGAACTTCATTCTTAGTTGCTCGCCCTTGGCTTCTATATTGTGCCTTGTTTATTAATTTCTTGTATTTCATGTTTCCTTCTCATTCATGCTAGTCCATTATGACCAATCATGTATTAGGCACCTAAACATTGCTGTACTCTGTCACAGATATATCCTAGGTTGATATGCATGTGTTTCATCTCTCTCCACAGCTCCCTAGTTTTCAGGTGTAAATAACAAAAAATTCGGGTAATCACTAAACCTCATCGTCTCTACTATTCTTTTATCACGTTTGTGATCTATTAATTCATATACTGGACAGACCTGTAGCGAATACTAAAGAACATGGCATGCTATTCTAGCGGTCTCCTTTCACCTCCACCGTCTCCCTATACCCACTCTACCATTACTCGGGCTCGGAGCTCTATACACATGTGTCAGTAGTCCATGTTGATGACACATATCAACCAACTGTTATCCTATCCTCCTCTGTAAAATTCTTTCTCTGTGTTAGCAATACCTCCCAGCTTTGTGTTATCCACAAACTTTATTAGCACATTCCCACTTTTTGTGCCAAAGTCAGTAATAAGATTAAATAAGATTGGTCCCAAAGCGATCCCTGAAGAACTTCACTAGTAACCCCCTTCCAGCCTGACAGTTCACCTTTCATTATGACCCATTATAGTCTCCCCTTTAACCAGTTCCTTATCCATCTTTCAATTTTCATATTGATCCCCATTTTTTCCACTTTCACTAATAATTCCCCATGTGGAACTGTATCAAATGCCTTACTGGAAATCGAGGTAAATTAGATCCACTGCATTTCCTTTGTCCAAAAAATCTGTTACCTTCTCAAAGAAAGAGATCAGGTAGGTTTGGCATGATCTACCTTTTGTAAAACCATGTTGTATTTTGTTCCAACTACCATTGACCTCAATGTCCTTAACTACTTTCTTCTTCAATTTTTTCCCAAGACCTTGAATACTACAGATGTCAAACTAACAGGCCTATAGTTACTCACCGTTGAGTTATTATTTCAGTCTCTCTGCAAACTCAGACAGACTTGGCTGCATCAGTTACACTGGGCCACATTTTGAAAAAGTCGGATTTCAGCCATAAATGGCAGAGAGTTATATTTTAAAGGAAAGCTGAGATTCTATATCAACAGATGTCTGTTCAGGAGAGATTGGCTTGCCATTTATCCCTGTACTCCCACAATTCAAGTCCTGAAGCTAATTGATAATGGAATTAGAGGGTTTAGTGAGCGAGTGCACAAACTTTTTACGAGAGATAACAGTGATAATACTTTCCATTGATATTGTGCCTTTCCTCCAAAGATCTTAATACACTTTCTGTGTTTCAGGTTATGTATACAGATGGGTAAACCAAGGCATGGAGCGATGTGATTTGTCCAAAGTTCTTCTGAGAGAATCAGTTGCAGAGCTAGGAAACGGAGTCATGATGTCTAGACCATGTTCTAACCACTATGAATGTGGTGGTTTTATTTTAGTCCCCATTTATGGTCCATTGGGAGGGCTATATTAGGAAAGCTAGAAGAGCAAAGTGCCTGCACTCACACCAGACCTAACACACCCTCACTTACATGGTCAGTTGTGATTTTTTTTTTAAAGTGATAAAATAATAAGAATTGAAAAGAGTCAGTTTTCTGGGATTTAAATCCTTAACTTGTCGTCTTCCTTAAGATGTTAATTCAAAAGTGCAAATAAGTGCCAACTAAGTTGTAAAACTTCTAGTAACCCCACATTGACAGAAGAGAAATATTGGAGAATGTGGCTCATCCCCTTTGATCTATGATTTATTGATGTACAGGATGAAATATTCATTAAAACAGACTGCTGTTTCTCAGTGATTTGTCATGTTTTTAATTCATATCTGAGCACATTAATAAAACTGACACTATTAATTTTTTTTTGAAATACCACATATATTTGAGATCTAAAACTCACATGGGTTATGTTTGATATTAACACATAGCAGGATGAATTAGTTCAAGCAAAATATGATCTGCATGCACTTAGATTGATATTCTGTAGCCCCAAACTCCTCCCTGGTTCCCATCACTGCTTGGGGGGCGAGGGGGGGCTTTAAATTACAAATGCAGGCTTCACTTAGAAGCAATGGTAACACTGAAGTCCAAGCTGGCTTGGCATCTCATGTGTTTGGGAGTCTTCCCTTTGATACAGAGTCATAGTGTCTGAGGTTAATGTCAGAAAAGGACCATCAGATCATCTACTAACCTCCCACACACTGCAGGCTATTAATCTTCACCAAGTTATCTTTGCATTGAGCCCAATGACCTGGATTAGACTAATGTATTACAGCCCCCCAGAGAATAAACTTTTGTGTGCCACTGGTAGAATAGGAGGGACCTAGGTACATTGATGCCCCTGCAACAGCAGAAAACTGATTTGACACAACACGTACAAAACGTAATGAAGGTGTAGCGGAAGGCCGACTTTTCTGGTGCAATTACCAATAGAGCTGAAATGATTTTCCTGACCTGTGAATATCTGAGAGTTTGAAATTATTCTCCCATCTTGAATTGGGCCAAAAAGTCAAAACCTGAACAGTATTCACGAACAGAAACACTGACTTTTTATTTTTTAGTTCCATGTCAAAATGCTTCATTTCAGTAATTTCAAAATGTTGTGTGTCAGTTTTGATTTTTTTCTTTTTTAAAACTTTCAGTATAATTAGCTTAAATATCTAAATAAAAAGCCATTTCAAATCAGAAAAATCAGAATTCTTCATTTAAAAGACATGTCAGAACAACATGCTTATTTCCTCAACTATTTTGGGTCAGGAAGTTCAGGTTTTGATTAAAAAATCATCTGTCGAAAAATTTCCTACTGGCTCTAATTGCCTCTGGCTTCAGTGCTGCTTTTACTTAGGAGCATGCAGGCTTGTTATCCACACGGCAGTTGTGGTTTACCACCACATCGGCTGTCCAGCCACAGGAGGAGCACTTGTGCATTTTCAAGGGCACGGTGGTCTGCTTTATGGAAGGCAAACTGATGACTCCAACTTGAGATCTAGGGAAGGGAGTGGAATTTAAGGTATCTAATGCAAATTAATGGCCATATCCTTAGATGGTCAACAAAGCTCCTGCTATGATGATTAACACTATGGGGCCCTTAGAGTTGAATTCCAAAACACTGCTCAAAATTAGTTTTGTCTGCAGCTGTGCACTTTTTTGTGTAAAGTAATAACCAACTAGGTCATGCTATTTTCTCTGCATGTGTCTATTCTCTGCATCTTGAATAATGAGTCAGGATTTGAATATCTATGAACTACTCCAAGCTACTAACCTGAAAGTCACTGAAGGACTGTCTGGATATGTGGACTCTCTACTCAGACCCTATGCCACCAGCACTCCCAGCTATCTCTGTGACACCACTGATTTCCTGAGGAAACTACAATGCATTTGTCACCTCCCAGAAAACACCATCCTAGCCACCATGGATGTAGAGGCTCTCTACACAAACATCCCACA